>NC_134358.1:99493155-99793155 GCF_048569485.1 Anomaloglossus baeobatrachus | reverse complement strand
ACCCACACAAATCTATGTCCCTGTGAACACGGAAGATCACCCACAAAGTCCATGCCAACCACCTCCCATGGTCTATCTGGCACTGGTAAAGGATGCAAGAGCTCAGCCGGTCTCTGCCGTAATGGACGGTTGCGAGCACACGAGTATCAGGAACCGACATATCTCTTGACATGGCTGGCTAAGTGTGGCCACCAATACCACCTCTCCAGTAACTCTCGTGTCCGCCTAATACCAAAATGCCCACCCACCTTTGAGGTGTGGGCCCACGACAGTATATAATTCTGTCGATCAGGCGGCACAAAGGTCTTGTCCGGTGGGATTTGGTCTAACGTCACAGGGGAGAGAGTATGAAAAACCCTGGAGGGAAGGATAAGACGAGGTTCATTAATCTCTTCCTGGGTAGAAACCATAGAGCGAGACAGGGCGTCTGCCTTGTTATTTTTTTTCCCAGACAGATAGTTGATGGAGAAGTGAAAGCAGGAGAAAAACAAGGACCAGCGGGCTTGGCGAGGATTCAGATGCTGAGCGGTTTGTAAGTACGTCAGATTCCTATGGTCTGTATAGACCTGGAAAGGATGTTTCGCTCCTTCCAGCAAGTGACGCCACTCCTCCAAGGCTAATCTCAGGGCGAGCAGTTCCCTATCCCCAATGGTATAGTTTCTCTCTGCCGGTGAAAAGGTTTTAGCAAAGAAGAAACACGGCCTTTTTCTACCTGCACCGTTCTTTTGATACAAGACCGCACCAGCACCCACTGAAGAGGCATCCACCTCCAAGAGGAAGGGCTTATTCTCATCGGGTCTTTGAAGAACGGGAGCAGTTGAAAAGTGTCTTTTTACTGCCTCAAAAGCCTGGGATGTTTCAGTAGACCAGACTTTTGGATTAGCACCTTTCTTAGTCAAGGCCACCAAAGGGGCCACCAAAGTAGAGAAATGGGGTATGAACTGCCTGTAATAATTTATGAATCCTAAGAAGCGTTGCACCGCCTTCAAGGAATGAGGTTCGGAACATTCCAGGACAGCAGAGAGCTTCGCAGGATCCATAGCCAGACCCTCTTGTGAGATAATGTAGCTCAAAAAAGGCAAGGATGACTGCTCGAATACACATTTTTCGAGTTTAGCAAACAATGAGTGCTCCCTTAAATGGGAAAGGACACGAACGACATCCTGACGATGAGTCTCCAGATCAGGAGAAAAAATCAGAATGTCGTCCAGATACACCACGACGGAGGATAACAGTAAATCCCTGAACACATCGTTTACGAAGTCCTGAAATACTGCAGGTGCATTACATAACCCAAAAGGCATGACGAGGTATTCATAGTGACCGTCTCGGGTGTTAAAAGCAGTCTTCCATTCGTCACCCTCTCGAATTCGGACCAAGTTATACGCACCCCGCAGATCCAACTTCGTAAAAACCTGAGCTCCCCTCAGTCTGTCAAAGAGCTCCGAAATTAAAGGTAACGGGTATTTGTTCTTTATTGTGATTGCGTTGAGACCCCTGTAATCTATGCAGGGACGCAAATCACCCTCTTTCTGCCGAACAAAGAAAAACCCAGCTCCCGCGGGAGAGATAGACTTACGAATGAACCCCTTCTCTAAACTCTCTCTTATATAGGTCGACATGGCCTCCGACTCAGGTATCGGCAGGGGTAAACCCTGCTCTTAGGTGGAACCGAACCTGGCATAAGGTCTATGGCACAGTCATACGGCCTATGGGGTGGAAGAACCTCAGCACCCTGTTTGGAGAACACGTCAGCGAAATCCAAATAGGGTGTAGGTATGGGAGAGAGATCAGTTGATGCAACCGCAACGACCTTAGGTGGTAAGGGAAGACATCGAGACTGACATTTCGAACCCCAACTAATAGTGCTGTCGGACTCCCAGTCAATGTGAGGAGCATGAGTCCGAAGCCATGGGAGACCCAGAAGGACGTCGTCTATACCCTCAGGCAAAACAAGAAAAGAAATCGCCTCTATGTGACCCTGAGGCAGGGAAAGGCGCAAGGGAACTGTCCTCAATGTAATGGAGTCAGACAACATAGTCCCATTAACAACACGGACAGGAATAGGCGCCTCTAACATGATAGAGGGAATATTGTGTCTCTTTACAAATCCTGAGGACACAAAAGTCCCGTCAGCTCCGGAATCCACAAAAGCCATAATAAGCCATGTATTCTCAGAGAATGAGAGCTGACCTGGGATACTACACTTAGAGGGTGCAGAAGACGTCTCTAGTAACCCCCCTCTAATGGTTACTAGGCCTGGGAGTTTCCCTGCCGACTAGAACACTTGTTGGCATAGTGCCCAGTCTGACGACATACGTAACATATAGGAGGACCAGACTTGCGTAGTCTGGAAGACGTATGACCTAACTCCATAGGAGTGGGAGATGTTTCAGATGCTGAGGAAGATGGTAGTGGACCCTTATCCACTGGAATAGCCCGATGCTTAGTGCGTGAAGAAGAGACCTCGAGTCTACGTTCCCTATGGCGTACGTCGATCCTCGTTGCTACTGTGATCAAGTCCTCCAGAGAAGCAGGGACCTCACGAGTAGCAAGGGCATCCTTGACTTAGCCTGCCAACCCTCTCCAGAAGATAGGAATCAACACCTTCTCTGGCCAATCTAGTTCTGCCACCAGAGTTCTAAAAGCAATGGCAGAAGAACTAGTGGATAACGAACCCTGAGATAGATCTAAGAGTCTCAGGGCCGCATCATGGGTAACCTGCGGACCCATGAATACCACTTTTAGAGCATCAAGAAAGTCTTGATGTCTCAGAGTAACCACATCAGATCGCTCCCATAAGGGAGTCGCCCATTCTAAGGCTTTGTCCTGAAGTAAGGAGATAATAAAGCCTATTCTGGACCTCTCCATAGAGAAGCGAGAAGAATTGACCTCTAGGTGTATCTGACACTGACTAATGAAACCACGACATGATCTGGCATCGCCAGAATATCTGTTTGGTAGAGCAAGTCGAGGATCATGTGCACATGTCACCATGGTCTGAGGTTTATCCTCTATACTCTTGAGCCGCGACTCAAGTACTTGTATGTAACTGCTGATATTCTGCCATAACTGCCAGACCCTTGGCTCAGTCCTAATGTTACGGGGGGCTGTCTGATAATAAAACCTAAAGGAATGTCAGACAGTCAGGGTCCACCGTGCACAGACTCTGCTGCATACTAATGCAGAGGATAAGGGGTATATAAGTGTGCCACTGTAAATAATGATAGCACAAGTGCAGAGTGCAATACCTCTGTTATACTCACAGAGGAATATAATTAGAAAATAAAGCAATTCCTTCCTTACTTGGAGGGTGTGTGGAATGGTCTCTGTTAATGGTCACAGAGACAAAAGCAGTGAGTGTGAAATGGCACCTACCTAGGTCCGTTCCTCTAGTGGTGCCAGGAGACGGACAGCAGCGTAAGCCGCACAAAGCTCCTACCTGCGTTCGCTCCACTAGTGTGCGAGAACACGAACCACTAGATATGGCACCTGCCTAGGTCCACTCTTCTAGTGGTGCAAAAGAGACGGACAGCAGCGTAAGCCACACAAAGCTCCTACCTGCGTTCGCTCCACTAGTGTGCGAGGACACAAACGACTAGATATGGCACCTGCCTAGGTACGCTCCTCTAGTGGTGCAAAAGAGACGGACAGCAGCATAATCCGCACAAAGCTCCTACCTCTGTTCGCTCCCCTAGTGTGCGAGGATACGAACAACTGCCAGACGCAGTATAAGGAACGTTACCCTAGCGGCAACGTCCACCTACGAGTAGTATCACAAGGCCCAGCCGGACCATGTGCCTCAAGCACCTGCCTATGTCCGCTCCACTAAGAGACAAGGATACAGACTGCAGCCAAAGCTGTAAGGTATAAGAACGCTAGCCTGCCGGTAGCGCTCACCTAACATAGACAGAGAGATGCCTAGAGGAACGTGCACAGAGCGTCTACTCGCATGCATGAACCAAGAGGACTGAGCACCAGGCGGCGTGCGTCAGGGTCTTATATAGACTTTGTGCCTCATCCAAGATGGAGGACACCAGAGCCAATCCGCTGCCAGAATGACAGCAATGACGTCACGCTGGCCTATCACCGAGCAAAGCGTCACAAGCACATGACCAGCGACCAATCGGCATAGAAGGTGTCAGAGACATGTGACCACGTGTCACAAGCACATGACCAGTGGCCAATCAGCTTAGAAGGTGTCAGAGACATGTGACCTCGTGTCAGTGATGATGTCACCCGCACATGTGCAATGGCTCCAAGATAGGACTTAGTCTCCAGCGCTTGCACATGTGCAGTAGCTAGAAATCTGGACATAGTCTCCAGAGCCACAGCAACCGTAACACCCGTCATATAGATGAGTGAGATGCACAGTGTTACAGATCAGACACTGTGCATCTCACTCATCTATATGACGGGCTCCTAGTGCAAGCCTTTTGAGTGTGCATGTCCTATGCTAAGCAGCCGCCCCCTCCCTTCTACCTTGGAGGGTTGAGTGACTGTATCATCAGTATCTTGCACCTCGGCTGCGGCCACCTTTATGAGGAGTGCCTACCGCATTCTGTGTGCGCATGCACCATTTGATCTGGCTCCTTCGGTGAGTTTTTTTTTATACAATTCTATGTGAAAAGAATGTTAGTGCAAGGATCATCCTCAGGTGAGTGCTAACAGGTGAACCAATATATGAAAGGAAAAGATCAGCTTTCTCCTCCATAGATTAGCATCAGGGTGTGAAGCACGGAGTCCTGGTCGGTTCCTGGTTGAGTAATTGATTAGATCCAAACACAAAAATTGTCCAGCACTCGCAAAACCCGCCAAAATATATATTAAAACATACCTTTTATTGTTGTCATTAAAATGTATAAAAAAAATATGCAGCAGACAGATGGGTCTACGCGTTTCAGGCGTGAGTCCTTTCTCATAACCAATGGCATTAATAAAATATATGTTTTAATATACAGTACAGACCAAAGGTTTGGATACACTTTCTCATTCAAAGTGTTTTCTTTATTTTCATGACTCTGAAAATTGTAGATTCACATTGAAGGCATCAAAACTATGAATTAACACATGTGGAATTAAATACTTAACAAAAAAGTGTGAAGCAACTGAAAATATGTCTTATATTCTAGGTTCTTCAAAGTAGCCACCTTTTGCTTTGATTACTGCTTTGCACACTTGTCATTCTCTTGATGAGCTTCAAGAGGTAGTCACCGGAAATGGTCTTCCAACACTCTTGAACGAGTTCCCAGAGATGCTTAGCACTTGTTGGCCCTTTTGCCTTCACTCTGCGGTCTAGCCATCTCGATTGGGTTCAGGTCTGGTGACTGTGGAGGCCAGGTCATCTGGCGTAGCACCCCATCACTCTCCTTCCTAGTCAAATAGCCCTTACACAGCCAGAAGGTGTGTTTGGGGTCATTGTCCTGTTGAAAAATAAATGATGGTCCAACTAAATGCAAACTGGATGGAATAGCATTCCGCTGCAAGATGCTGTGGTAGCCATGCTGGTTGAGTATGCCTTCAATTTTGAATAAATCCCCAACTGTGTCACAAAGCACCCCCACACCATCACACCTCCTCCATGCTTCACGGTGTGAACCAGGCATGTAGAGTCTATCCGTTCACCTTTTCTGCATCGCATAAAGACACGGTGGTTGGATCCAAAGATCTCAAACTTGGACTCAACAGACCAAAGCATAGATTTCCACTGGTCTAATGTCCTTTCCTTGTATTCTTTAGCCCAAACAGGTCTCTTTCGCTTGTTGCCTGTCCTTAGCAGTGGTTTCCTAGCAGCTATTTTACCATGAAGGCCAGCTGCACAAAGTCTCCTCTTAACAGTTGTTCTAGAGATGTGTCTACTGCTAGAACTGTGTGGCATTGACCTGGTCTCTAATCTGAGCTGTTGTTAACCTGAAATTTCTGAGGCTAGTGACTTCGATAAACTTATCCTCCGCAGCAGAGGTGACTCTTGGTCTTTCTTTCCTGGGGCAGTCCTCATGTGAGCCAGTTTCTTTGTAGTGTTTGATGGTTTTTGCCACTGCCCTTGGGGACACTTTCAAAGTTTTCCAATTTTTTTGGACTGACTGACCTTCATTTCTTAAAGTAATGATGGCCACTCGTTTTTCTTTACTTACCTGCTTTTTTCTTGCCATAATACAAATTCTAACAGTCTATTCAGTAGGACTATCAGCTGTGTATCCACCAGACTTCTGCACAACACAACTGATGGTCCCAACCCCATTTATAAGGCAAGAAATCCCACTTATTAAACCTGACAGGGCACACCTGTGAAGGGAAAACCATTTCCGGTGACTACCTCTTGAAGCTCATCAAGAGAATGCCAAGAGTTTGGAAAGCAGTAATAAAAGCAAAAGGTGGCTATTTTGAAGAACCTAGAATATAAGACATATTATCAGTTGTGTCACACTTTTTGTTAAGTATTTCATTCCACATGTGTTAATTCATAGTTTTGATGCCTTCAATGTTAATCTACAATTTACAGAGTTATGAAAATAAAGAAAACTCATTGAATCAAAAGGTGTGTCAAAACTTTTGGTCTGTACTGTATATATTTTGGAATTTTTTGTGAGTGACCCCACTTCCCTATCCCTAGCGCCAGGGCCATACATTGTATTGCTACCCTGGTGTTCTCTCTGTGTTGCGCCGCTCATTAGGAGTCCTCTTATACCTGTATCTGGCTTGACACCTGCAGTCACAGTGTGACAGGATTTCAAGAGTGATGTGTGGAAGAATGGGCTAAAATCACACCTGAGTAATGCATGCCACTAGTTTCTCCATAAAGGGGGCATCTTAAAGATGTCATCATCAACAAAGGCTTCTGTGAGAAGTATAAATAAATTGCAATAAGTGTTTTCAATATTCTTTTCCTGTGTCATTTTTCATTATTATACATAACTTAATTTATGGACAAATAGCTGTGTGAATTCGATGGGTGTTTATTGACAACTGGTGAGAAACTAATGTCACTAGCATGTTTAGAAATACATTTACTTAGAAAATAAATTGGTGGCGTGTTAACTACTTATATCACCCGCTGGGTATATATATATATATATATACATATATATATATTACAGACCAAAAGTTTGGACACATCTTCTCATTCAATGAGTTTTCTTTATTTTCAAGACTGAAAACTGTAGATTCAGAGTGAAGGTATCAAAACTATGAATTAAAGCATGTGGAATGAAATACTTAAAGTGTGAAACAACTGAAAATATGTCTTATAGTCTACGTTCTTCAAAGTAGCCACCTTTTGCTTTGATTACTGCTTTGCACACTCTTGGCATTCTCTTGATGAGCTTCAAGAGGTAGTCACCGGAAATGGTCTTCGCACAGTCTTGAAGGAGTTCCCAGAGATGCTTAGCAATTGTTGGCCCTTTTGCCTTCACTCTGCGGTCCAGCTCACCCCAAACCATCTCGATTGGGTTCAGGTCTGGTGACTGAGAGACCAGGTCATCTGGCGTAGCACACCATCACTATCCTTCTTAGTCAAATATCCCTTACACAGTCTGGAGGTGTGTTTGGGGTCAATGTCCTGTTGAAAAATAAATGATGGTCCAACTAAACGCAAACCGGATGGAATAGCACGCCGCTGCAAGATGCTGTGGTAGGCATGCTGGTTCTGTATGCCTTCAATTTTGAATAAATCCCCAACAGTATCACCAACAAAGCACCATCACACCTCCTCCTCCATGCTTCACGGTGGGAACCAGGCATGTAGAGTCCATCCGTTCACCTTTTCTACAAAGACACGGTGGTTGGATCCAAAGATCTCAAATTTGGACTCATCAGACCAAAGCACAGATTTACACTGGTCTAATGTCCATTCCTTGTGTTCTTTAGCCCAAACAAGTCTCTTCTGCTTGTTGTCTGTCCTTAGCAGCTATTTTACCATGAAGGCCTGCTGCACAAAGTCTCCTCTTAACAGTTGTTCTAGAAAGGAGAAGATGTGTCCAAACTTTTGGTATGTACTGTATACAGTCAGGGCCAGAAATATTTGGACAGTGACACAAGTTTTGTTATTTTAGCTGTTTACAAAAACATGTTCAGAAATACAATTATATATATAATATGGGCTGAAAGTGCACACTCCCAGCTGCAATATGAGAGTTTTCACATCCAAATCGGAGAAAGGGTTTAGGAATCATAGCTCTGTAATGCATAGCCTCCTCTTTTTCAAGGGATTAAAAGTAATTGGACAAGGGACTCTAAGGGCTGCAATTAACTCTGAAGGCGTCTCCCTCGTTAACCTGTAATCAATGAAGTAGTTAAAAGGTCTGGGGTTGATTACAGGTGTGTGGTTTTGCATTTGGAAGCTGTTGCTGTGACCAGACAACATGCGGTCTAAGGAACTCTCAATTGAGGTGAAGCAGAACATCCTGAGGCTGAAAAAAAAGAAAAAATCCATCAGAGAGATAGCAGACATGCTTGGAGTAGCAAAATCAACAGTCGGGTACATTCTGAGAAAAAAGGAATTGACTGGTGAGCTTGGGAACTCAAAAAGGCCTGGGCGTCCACGGATGACAACAGTGGTGGATGATCGCCGCATACTTTCTTTGGTGAAGAAGAACCCATTCACAACATCAACTGAAGTCCAGAACACTCTCAGTGAAGTAGGTGTATCTGTCTCTAAGTCAACAGTAAAGAGAAGACTCCATGAAAGTAAATACAAAGGGTTCACATCTAGATGCAAACCATTCATCAATTCCAAAAATAGACAGGCCAGAGTTAAATTTGCTGAAAAACACCTCATGAAGCCAGCTCAGTTTTGGAAAAGTATTCTATGGACAGATGAGACCAAGATCAACCTGTACCAGAATGATGGGAAGAAAAAAGTTTGGAGAAGAAAGGGAACGGCACATGATCCAAGGCACACCACATCCTCTGTAAAACATGGTGGAGGCAACATGATAGCATGGGCATGCATGGCTTTCAATGGCACTGGGTCACTTGTGTTTATTGATGACATAACAGCAGACAAGAGTAGCCGGATGAATTCTGAAGTGTACCGGGATATACTTTCAGCCCAGATTCAGCCAAATGCCGCAAAGTTGATCGGACGGCGCTTCATAGTACAGATGGACAATGACTCCAAGCATACAGCCAAAGCTACCCAGGAGTTCATGAGTGCAAAAAAGTGGAACATTCTGCAATGGCCAAGTCAATCACCAGATCTTAACCCAATTGAGCATGCATTTCACTTGCTCAAATCCAGACTTAAGACGGAAAGACCCACAAACAAGCAAGACCTGAAGGCTGCGGCTGTAAAGGCCTGGCAAAGCATTAAGAAGGAGGAAACCCAGCGTTTGGTGATGTCCATGGGTTCCAGACTTAAGGCAGTGATTGCCTCCAAAGGATTCGCAACAAAATATTGAAAATAAAAATATTTTGTTTGGGTTTGGTTTATTTGTCCAATTACTTTTGACCTCCTAAAATGTGGAGTGTTTGTAAAGAAATGTGTACAATTCCTACAATTTCTATCAGATATTTTTGTTCAAACCTTCAAATTAAACGTTACAATCTGCACTTGAATTCTGTTGTAGAGATTTCATTTCAAATCCAATGTGGTGGCATGCAGAGCCCAACTCGCGAAAATTGTGTCACTATCCAAATATTTCTGGACCTAACTGTATATACTGTATATATATATCTATGTATATATATATATTAAATGCTCAATGGATGGTATTGCACATTCATGCATGCCTGAATCTCTTACCCCATATTGCACTTGGATGTTCTTGTACTTCTGTGCATGTTATACTGTAGTATTTTGTTACATGCCATTATCTGATTTGTCCATCCTGTGGGATTTTTACTAATCTTGACATAAAAATTGAAGTCCTGTAGGCTTTTGTCTGGTGGCCATGAATGCTGTTGTGCTGGGAATTGCAACACAGGCCATATAAGTGAAGCAATATTGCATCTCCCTGGAAGCCTAATTGTACGAGGTTGGAGAACAGTCAGTTTTGTATGTTCAGCATTTTAACAAAAAAATAAAATGTCACATTTCTATAAAAGTGATTTTTTTTTCCACTTGCTTCTCAAAACAGGTTTGATAGGTTAAATTTAATTTTTTGTTTTTAGAGATTTTACCTAACTGTGTCATAATTAAAGCAAATTGTCTCTCCAGTAAAGGAGACAAACTCTAGCACAGCGCCACCTATTGGAAGTAGCGATCCTAAAAGTCACAAGTGGATTTTTAACAATCCTTTGCAATATGACTCAGGATATATAAGCCAGATCAGAATCCCAATTTGCAGACACGGTGTTTCGGGGTGCTTGCCCCTCGTCAGTGCAAAGTATGGGGGTGTCTGATCTGGCTCATGAGAAAGCTATGTGGGGACCACGGGGGGAACACTATTCTCCTTAAGGAGACTTTGCAAGCCAGTCTGGCTGCCAAGTAAGGGGACTTATAGCTGCCACGCCCCTCTAAGAAATATTCAAATTGTCTCTCCAGTAAAGGAGACAAACTCTAGCACAGCGCCACCTATTGGAAGTAGCGATCCTAAAAGTCACAAGTGGATTTTTAACAATCCTTTGCAATATGACTCAGGATATATAAGCCAGATCAGAATCCCAATTTGCAGACACGGTGTTTCGGGGTGCTTGCCCCTCGTCAGTGCAAAGTATGGGGGTGTCTGATCTGGCTCATGAGAAAGCTATGTGGGGACCACGGGGGGAACACTATTCTCCTTAAGGAGACTTTGCAAGCTAGTCTGGCTGCCAAGTAAGGGGACTTATAGCTGCCACGCCCCTCTAAGAAATATTCAAATTGTCTCTCCAGTAAAGGAGACAAACTCTAGCACAGCGCCACCTACTGGAAGTAGTGATCCTAAAAGTCACAAGTGGATTTTTAACAATCCTTTGCAATATGACTCAGGATATATAAGCCAGATCAGAATCCCAATTTGCAGACACGGTGTTTCGGGGTGCTTGCCCCTCGTCAGTGCAAATTATGGGGGTGTCTGATCTGGCTCATGAGAAAGCTATGTTGGGACCACGGGGGGAACACTATTCTCCTTAAGGAGACTTTGCAAGCCAGTCTGGCTGCCAAGTAAGGGGACTTATAGCTGCCACGCCCTTCTAAGAAATATTCAAATTGTCTCTCCAGTAAAGGAGACAAACTCTAGCACAGCGCCACCTATTGGAAGTAGCGATCCTAAAAGTCACAAGTGGATTTTTAACAATCCTTTGCATTATGACTCAGGATATATAAGCCAGATCAGAATCCCAATTTGCAGACACAGTGTTTCGGGGTGCTTGCCCCTCGTCAGTGCAAAGTATGGGGGTGTCTGATCTGGCTCATGAGAAAGCTATGTGGGGACCACGGGGGGAACACTATTCTCCTTAAGGAGACTTTGCAAGCCAGTCTGGCTGCCAAGTAAGGGGACTTATAGCTGCCACGCCCCTCTAAGAAATATTCTAATTGTCTCTCCAGTAAAGGAGACAAACTCTAGCACAGCACCACCTATTGGAAGTAGCGATCCTTAAAGTCACAAGTGGATTTTTAACAATCCTTTGCAATATGACTCAGGATATATAAGCCAGATCAGAATCCCAATTTGCAAACACGGCGTTTCGGGGTGCTTGCCCCTTGTCAGTGCAAAGTATGGGGGTGTCTGATCTGGCTCATGAGAAAGCTATGTGGGGACCACGGGGGGAACACTATTCTCCTTAAGGAGACTTTGCAAGCCAGTCTGGCTGCCAAGTAAGGGGACTTATAGTTGCCACGCCCCTCTAAGAAATATTCTAATTGTCTCTCCAGTAAAGGAGACAAACTCTAGCACAGCGCCACCTATTGGAAGTAGCGATCCTAAAAGTCACAAGTGGATTTTTAACAATCCTTTGCAATATGACTAAGGATATATAAGCCAGATCAGAATCCCAATTTGCAGACACGGTGTTTCGGGGTGCTTGCCCCTCGTCAGTGCAAAGTATAAATAATTTAAATAGTGTAAAGTATAAAGTATAACTAATTAAAGCAAACACTTGCCATTTGGCATTTTCTAAAAACTTTTGGAATTATGCATTTTCTTTACTTAATGCTCATTTTATACAAAATGCTACAAAATGATTTCCAATTCAAAAGGAGGTCTTAAATATTTAGTAAACTGTACAATTTTCAATTTGTGAAAAATATGTCTTTACAATTTTTACTTTATCCGTGCAGACGTAAAGCTAAAATCTTTTGGCAATTTTTGATGCTGAATATTCCGGCAATAGCCAGCAGGTGTCAGTGTTATACTTTTGGAGCAATTAAGTTTCTATACTTTGTATCATAATGAAAAATAAAAACTTCTCTCTTAAAAACAAAAGCTAGAAGCACTTCCTTCTGGCTATTGTAAGTTTATCAAGTAAAGGTCAATTAAATCCATTAAATCAATATTGATTTATCCCTTGGTTAAAAGCAGGAGGAATATTATATTTAGCTGTAGAAAAGTAATCTTACAGCTCATTGTTTCCACTGCTGCATCAATTTATTCTCTCTTTTAATAAATGACTCTATTCATATTGATTTTGTATACAGTATGATAATGGTTTTGACAATAAATAGGATTATTCTTCATTTTTTTCTTCTTCCAGATAAGAAGCCTATTAACATTTGATGCAAGAATTGAATAGACTTGATGAGTGGCAGTCGGGGGCTTTGGTTATGGCGAGAATAGAGAGGGCCGCGCAGTGTTTTGTGCATATGTAATTGTTTGTTTTCTCCAAATTTGCATATTATTTTCGCTTTCAGAAAACGGCATCTGGGAGGCTGTTGTTCACATTCAATGGCTTCGTAAGGTCAGCAGCTCAAGAGATACAAAAGAAATTAAAATCCGAAGCAATTTATAATTTTTCGTCTTTTTTTTTAAGTACAAAATGTTATTTTCTCAGCCGGCACAATGCAAATGTTAACATTTTTTCAAGTATTTTCTGAATTAAATGGAAATGTAATACCTGTATTGTTTTTTTAATTGTTTTTTTAATCATTAAAATCAGATATTGATATATATTGTTTTTTAATCTGATTTTTTTTTTATTTCCTATACATCAGAGGTCCCCAATCTTTTTTAGCTTAAGGGGCACTTTGCACACTACGACATCCGGCGTCGCAGGCGATATCGTAGTGTGTAAAGCCTTTTTGATACGATTAACGAGCGCAAAATCGTCATAATCGTATCACCGGTGTAGCGTTGGTCATTTCCATAATTTGGAAATGACCGATGTTACGATGTTGTTACTCGTTCCTGCGGCAGCACACATCGCTGTGTGTGAAGCCGCAGGAGCGAGGAACATCTCCTACCGGCGTCCTGCGGCTCACGCCGGCTATGCGGAAGGAAGGAGGTGGGCGGGATGTTTATGTCCCGCTCATCTCCGCCCCTCCGCTTCTATTGGCCACCTGCCGTGTGATGTCGCTATGACGCCGCACGACCCGCCCCCTTAATAAGGCGGCGGTTTGCCAGCCAGAGCGATGTCACAGGGCAGGTGAGTGCATGTGAAGCTGCTGTAGCGATAATGTTCGCTACGGCAGCTATCGCCATGATATCGCAGCTGCGATGGGGGCGGGGACTATCGCGCTCGGTATCGCAAGCATTGGCTTGCGATGTCGTAGTGCGAAAAGTGCCCCTTAGAGCCAGATTCCACTCTGTGAGATGGTCATGAGCCACATCCAACACCGCTCATTACACCCCCACCCATGTGATAATAGCCAAGGTGGGTGGCAAGATGGCTCAGTGGTTAGCACTGCAGCCTTGCAGCACTGGGGTCCTGGGTTCAAGTCCCACTAAGGACAACATCTGGAAGGAGTTTGTACGTTCTCCCCGTGTTTGTGTGGGTTTCCTCTGGGTATTCCAGTTTCCTCCCACTCTCCAAAGACATACAGATAGAGAATTTAGATTGTGAGCCCCAATGGGGACAGTGTTGCTAATGTATGTAAAGCGCTGTGGAATTAATAGCGCTATATAAATGAATAAATATTATTATTATTATTAGCTTCCCCACACAAAGCACACGGAGAACTTGTACCCCCTCCCTTATAGACAGTATGCTTAGATCAAGGGGTCCCACTTTCACCTCCCTATTGAATCCAGCTTCAAGCACCCCCTCTGTCCAATAGTCATGGCTGAAAGTGTTGGCACCTTTGAAATTGAAGTATTTATCCCAGAAAATGATTGCAAATTCACATGTTTTGTCATATACATATGTATTTGTGTGTATTGGAACAACACAAAATCCTCCAGAAAAAACGGAAAATTGGACATAATGTCACACAAAACTAAAAAAATGGACCAGACAAAATTATTGGCACTCTCAACTTACTATTTGGTTGCACACCCTTTAGAATAAATAACTGCAATCAATCGCTTCCTATAATCATCAACAAGCTTCTTACTCCTCTCTACTGGAATTTTGGACTCTTCTTTTACAAACTGCTCCAGGTCTTATATTTGAAGGCTCCTTCTCCCACCAGGAAATGTAAGATCTCTCTACAGGTGTTCAATGGGATTTAGATCCAGACTCATTGCTGCCACTTCAGAACTTTCCAGAACTTTGTTTCAATTAGTTTCTGAGGATTCTTAAAGTATGTTTGGGGTCGTTGTCCTGCTGGAAGACCCATGACCTAGGACGCAAACCCAGCTTTCTGACACTGGGCACTACATTGCGGCCAAAAGTCCTTTGGTAATTTCCAGATTTCATGATGTCTTGCACACAGTCAAGGCACCCAATGCCAAAGGCAGCAAACCAACCTCAAAACATCTTTTGAACTTCCACCATTTTTGACTGTAGGTACTGTGTTGTTTTCTTTGTAGGCCTCATTACGTTTTTGGTAAACTGTAGAAAGTTGTACTTTACCAAAGAGCTCTATCTTGCACTCATCTTGTCCATGAGATGCGTTAGCAGTAGTATTTTGGAGTATTCAATTCAGCAGTGGGGTCCTCCTGGGTCTTCTCCATAGCGTTTCATTTCATTTAAATGTCACTGAATATTTCTCGCTCACACTGATGCACCCTGAGCCTGCAGGGCAGGTTGCATTTCTTTAGAACTTGTTTGGAGCTGCTTATCCACCATCCCAACTATCCTGCGTTGCAAGCTTTCATTAATTTTTTTTGCCGTCCTCATCCAGGGAGGTTAACTACAGTGCCATGGATTGTAAACATCTTGATTATGTTGAGCACCATGGACAAAAGAACATCAAGATCTTTAGAGTTGGACTTGTAATCTTGAGATTGTTAATATTTTTCAACAATTTTGGTTCTCAAGTCCTCAGGCAGTTCTCTTCTTCTCTTTCTGTTTTCCATGCTTAGCGTATACCACATCTCCTGGAACGGGGAGGAAGTAAAAAATATGCTTATATTACATCATGAGATTGCAAATAATTCTTTCTTTGAGATAAAACATTTTTTTTAAAGAGACAGGGAAATGTTTTACCTCACAAACAGAATCAGCTACGATCCCATGCTGTCTTTATATTCTTTTGCATCCTCCCCTGCCCAGGAGATGTGGTATGATCAGACCCTGTCCCTATATGGTCAGACACGGCCATTACACAGTACACAGCAGGAGCACATATATAAGATTATCTCAGCACAGGAACATTTTTTTAAACATCCAATTGTGGAAATTATTGTTATTACAAGTTTTAATGATTAAAATGAACTTTAAAACTACCATTATATGTGCGAAAACCCCAATAAAATTGAAAAATTGATTTCCTTAACCTTCCTATACATCACAGCAACATTAGCTGATATTTAACAGCCTTCATTATAAAGGGAATCTGTCAGAAGGTTTTTGCTATGTAATCTGCAAACAGCATGTGCTAGGGGCTGAGACCCTAATTTCAGGGATGTGTCACTTATTAGGCTGTGTTGTTGTTTTTATCCAAACAAGTGTTTTATCAGTCAAAGATTATCACTAGGGGACTAGGTGCTGAGTGAGCCCTAGTGCAAGCAGATTCCCAGCACTGATTAGCTGCTTACTGTCAACACACAATGTACACAAAAATGTGTGGTGTGGGCTGGGTTAGCTTTCTAAGCTCTGTTATATGTAAGAACTCTTGTTGTGTCACAACTGCTGCACCCAGTAATCTAAGTTATACATAGTTGAATTCAGGGTCTCTTTTCCAACATCATGCTGCACTCGGATGAGGTAGTGAAAACCTGCTGACAGATTCCCTTTAAAAGGGCTTAGCTTCATGAGACAAACCATGTCAACATCAAATTCTGCTCAGTTTGGCTGAGGTTGATATCGTCGAGTTAGAAAAAATGGTTAAACTTGATTAATTATCTCATTAGTTCTGTTCTCATATAGAAATGATAAATGAATATACATAACCTCGAGCAATCAGGTTTTATTAATTGAAGTTAACCTGCCATGTCTATAATTGTGTTGACTGCCACAAATAATCAGGCGTCTTTGTCATGTTCTCCACATAGAAATAAATGCCCTGCCATTGTCAGTGTGTTATGATGAGCACATTGTTCCTATCCTTTTGAAACATTGCCCTGTATAAATGCTTTTTGTACCATCTTTTTTAATCACAACAATAGCCACGTCACAAATTGGACCTCTACAGCTTCTGTACATAACTTGCTGCCTAACGAGGTAACAGTAAATCTGTCAGTGAGCTTGTTTTGGCAGCAGAAAATACTACGCTTATCTTTCCTGAATTATTTTCAAAGCTGATTTATGAATTTTTATTTGGTGATAAATCAGCTTTCAAAGTTATTCAAAAATGTTTACAGACCTTGTCATCAGATTGAGCTCACTTATGGAAACTGTAATCGCATCA
Organism: Anomaloglossus baeobatrachus; assembly: GCF_048569485.1. Taxonomy (NCBI): domain Eukaryota; kingdom Metazoa; phylum Chordata; class Amphibia; order Anura; family Aromobatidae; genus Anomaloglossus; species Anomaloglossus baeobatrachus. The sequence continues at coordinate 99,776,351 of NC_134358.1, read as the reverse complement.
CTGTAATCCCCGCAGGCTGCCATGGGCAGCCCATGGCGATCCATGCACATGTCAGCTGATTTGAACAGCTGACATGTGTGCCTGCCAGGTATGAGAGGATGCGTGTTCCACTTGCCCCTATTAGCCCTTACATCTCACTGTCAAAATGTGACATTGGAAGTCACGTATTGTGATCACGTGACGTCCGATGGTTGCCATGGTAGCACAGGGTCGTGCGATGACAGCTATCACGAGTCACTTTCTCTCACTGCCGGCAGACTGCTGTGTGTGAGAGGAGAGCTGCTTTTGTGCAGATTAGAGCAATGCTGCTTTGATCTGCAGAAAGGAACAAGTGATCAGACTGCTGATCCTTATAGTCTTCTAGGGGACCTAGTAAATAAAAAAAAAAACTTGAAAAAAGTTTTAAAAAATTGAAAAAATAAAAAAAACCTCAGAGTTCAAATCCCCTCCATTCGTCCCATTGAAAATTAAAGGGTTAAAAAAATAAAAAATATACACACATTTGGTATCGCTGCGTTCAGAAATGCCCGATCTATCAATATAAAAAATCAATTAAGCAGTAGCTGAAAAAAATTCCAAACGCCAAAATTTCATTTTTTGGTCACCACAAATTTTGTGCAAAACGCAATAACAGGCGATCAAAACGTAGAATCTGCGCAAAAATGGTAACCTTAAAAACATCAGCTCGAGAAGCAAAAAAAGCCATCACTGAGCCATAGATCCTGAAAAATGAGAACGCTACAGGTTTCTGAAATGGCACAAAAAGTGAGCCACTTTTTTTGGACAAACTTGTGAATTTTTTTAACCTCTTAGATAAAAATAAAGCTATTCATGTTTGGTGTCTATGAACTAATTCCGACCTGAAGCATCACACAGACAGTTTTAATATATAGTGAACACGGTGAATAAAATATCCCAAAAACTATTGTGCTATCGCACTTATTTTTGCAGTTTTTCCACATTTGAAATTTTTTTTTGCTGTTTTTCAGTACACTATATGGTAACACTTATGGTTTTATTTAAAAGTACAACTCGTCCCGCAAAAAACAATCCCTCATATGGCAAGATTGACGGAAAAATAAAAACGTTACGGTTCTCGAAAGAAGGGGAGCAAAAACCCCCAAAAAACGCAAAAACGGAAAATCGCCTGGGGTGAAGGGATTAAACACAGCTGTCTAGCACATGGTTTGGGATTGTCCAATTATTTTCTTCGTGTAGCAAAGTAGAGTCAGCTTCCTGTACTCCCTGATATCCATTCCCATTCCACTAGATCCTAAAATACATTTATTATGGCTACCAGAGGAGGAAACATGGAGTCATCATACTAAAATATTTCATAGAGAAACTTTATTTCTTGCCAGAAAACTGATACAGTGGCATGTAAAAGATTGGTCACCCCTGGTCACAATGACTGTTATTGTGAACAGGTAAGCAAGTTGAAGATGAAGTGATCTTTAAAAGGCAGAAAGTTAAAGATGACACATTTCATTTGTATTTTAGGCAAGAAGAATAATATTTTTTACATTTGAAAAATTACAAAAAGGAAAATGGGCTGATGCAAAAGTTTGGGGACCCTTGAAGGTTTTGTGTGCTCAGATAATTTTGACCAAGGTTTCAGACCTTAATTAGCCTGTTAGGGTTATTGCTTGTTCACTATCATCATTCGGAAAGGCATTCTACAACATTGTACGTGTCACAATGTTCTAAAAACCTAGGGTTCTTCTAAGCAGCTGCCCAGCACTCTGAAAATGAAAATGGGGTAGTTACAAGATGGATGGGTAATGCATCGGCAACCTTAAGGGCTTGGGTTGATTTTGTAAACACAGTAATCACATTAGAAAAAAGAGGATGCTCTCAGAAATTTGATAAGGTATGGACCATATGGAACTCATCGGCACAGAAGGTGTTTCACAATTGAGGTATCATTTATGCTACCAGTTAAAGGTTACATATAGTTTGGAGATGTAGGTGGTTATCTTATAGCGGGCAGCAAAAGGTTTTATGCTTTTATTGTTATTGTTAGATCTGAACAGTTTACATTTTGAGCTTCTACTATAGGTTTGATGACAGAAGAGTAACATATTGTTTCTATGCTTCTTGGGTTTTAATTGTTTTGCTAATATCAAACTATGTAATGATATGTGTACCTGAGCAACTCCTTTATATAGATTTTTTGAAGAACAATTCATATTTTTGTACTTTTGTTTAATATTTCTGAATAAGTCTTTTGGAATACATGTATTATTGTTGTGTAGCAGTTTTCAATAAAGCAAATAAAAATAAAAGAAAATATGTAGCAGTCAATTGCTGTTGCATCCCCTCGACTAAAGCGGGCTTTGCATGCAACGACATTGCTAACGAGATGTCGTTGGGGTCACGGAATTCGTGACGCACATCCGGCCTCATTAGCGACATTGTTGTGTGTGAAACGCAGGAACGACCGTTAACGATCAAAATTACTTACCTAATCATTGATCGTTGACACGTTGTTCTAATCCCGATTATCGTTGCTGTTGCAGGACGCAGGTTGTTTTGTCGTTCCTGCGGCAGCACACATCGCTATGTGTGACACTGCAGGAACGAGGAACATAACCATACCTGCGGCAGGCGGAAAGGAGGAAGGAAGGAGGTGGCCGGGATGTTTGGCTCGCTCGTCTCCGCACCTCCGCTTCTATTGGGTGGCCGCTTAGTGAGGCGGTTCGGCGGCCACAGCGACGTCGCTAGGCAGGTAAGTATGTGTGACGGGTTCTAGCGATGTTGTGCGCCACGGGCACCGATTTGCCCGTGACGCACAACCGACGGGGGCGGGTGTTTTCACCGGCGACATTGCTAGCGATGTCGCTGTGTGTAAAGCCCGCTTTACCATCTCTTTATTCTTCAATGCCCAGTAGATTGTAAGCCCATGAAGGCAGAGTCTCCCCCTGTGTACAAGTCTGTTACTGTTTGTGCAATGTTATTTAATATGTATATTTTCTATGTAAACCCTTTTCACATGTAATGAACAATGGAATTAATGATGCTTTAAAAATAATCATAATTAAATATTTGTAATTGAACCCAATTGGAAAAACGCTTCTTAGCCAAAAAGAAATGTTTTAAGGGAAAATAAAAAGTCTATATCCTGGAAGTGAAGTTTTTTCAATCACAAGAGTGTGCAATAAACAGATACAGGTTCTAGAAATATGTTAGTTCTTCAATATTGCAACTGGACGTTACATATTTCTGCAGGTTAGTAGTTTCTGGAAAGAATCTGTATGCGGAATGCACAGAAGCTGTCACTTCACTTTATCAAGCTCATCCTTATGTAACTTACCTTGAACTGTGATACATAATAACCATTTTCATGAATCTTGGCTGCGCTATAATTCTGTATTGCTCTTATCTTCTCAATGACTCAGATTTCATTATTACTTTCTATCGTGAATATATTCTCTTCCATGAAGCTGCTATATTTAAATTAGATTGTAGTACCTGTGACCAAAATCGGTACATTTACTTTTATCATTTCCTATTTTTTTAGAAACTGTATATATGATTTTTATATTAATAGAAAAAAAATATAGTTTTATAGGGATCACTATAGAGTTTACCAGTAGTAGCCCAAATAACATCAGTGCTAGTGGCTGTGGGTTTGAACATGTGCTGTCTCATATTTTTTGTTACGCTATTGAACAGTTCTTCTTTTTGTTCTTTCTGCAGGTGACAGTGTCATTTCTCTACTATCTTCTGAATGTGGTCACATAGCCCTTGACATAGAGGAGCAGCCTCTGAGTTTCCCAGTCATTGACCCAGTGGTATGTTGCAAGCCATTTGTCTAAAAAAGTGTTTCAGGATGTTACCGATGATAGGCTATCCTCAGGACTAGTCATCAATTTTTGATAGGTGTGCGTTTGACTTCATGGATTTTTGCTAATCAATGTGATGACTGTCACAAGGTGGTGCTAGACACTACTTGTAAGCAGTAAAAGGAGCAGTAGTCAGACAGGCCAAAATCATAAACCAGGAGGGCAAGAGAGAACATGGAAGAGGGGGGCAGACAGAGACGAAGTCATGATACAAGCCGAGGGTCAGGGTTCCAGAAGAGTACATACAACATATAGGGAACAGGCGGGTATGTGACCAGGAGGAAGTTCGAGGTCAGAAGCTGGGAAGTCACAACAGAAACAGGGGAGGACAGGCAGAGACGGGTAAACAGCAGTCCGGAGTCGAGAGACCAAGATATGAACTCTGAGCACTATGGGAGCCAACAGCACAACTGTAAACAGGAAGTACGACTGGCGGTGTCCTGAGCTAACACAAGCTGAAGAAGCAGAGCAATCACCGGGAACGAGAAGCATCTGCGAGAGCACCTCCCAGGACCAGCATGAAACCCAGTTCTGTGAAGCAACCAGCAGAGCATTCATTCTGCAAAACGCTCTGCACCATATGCAACATATACCGGCTCTGCAGGAGAGCATAGCAGAAAAAAAGAGAATGTTGTGCACATTGTTACAATCAACTTGTTTACTTTGCCCCTTTAATTGTTTATATAGAACATTACAACTAAATAGGTTTGATCGGCTTCATCCAGTAGTACTTGTTCTTGATTTTTAGAATTAGCCATTGCCACTATATTGTGCTGATCAACATGAGTCTTAGGCGGGCTTTGCACGTAGCGACATCGCAAGCCGATGCTGCGATGTCGCACGCGATAGTCCCCGCCCCGTCGCAGGTACGATATCTTGTGATAGCTGGCGTAGCGAAAATTATCGCTACGCCAGCTTCACATGCACTCACCTGCCCTGCGACCATCGCTCTGGCCGGCGACCCGCCTCCTTCCTAAGGGGGCGGGCCGTGCGGCGTCATAGCGACGTCACTCGGCAGGCGGCCAATAGCAGCGGAGGGGCGGAGATGAGTAGGATGTAAACATCCCGCCCACCTCCTTCCTTCCGCATAGCCGCCGGCGGCAGGTAAGGAGATGTTCCTCGCTCCTGCGGCTTTACACACAGTGATGTGTGCTGCCGCAGGTACGAGGAACAACATCGTACCTGTCGTGGCAGCGTAATTATGAAAAAGTCGGAGCCTGCACCGATGATACGATAACAACGCTTTCGAACAACGATGTCGAAAGTGATGCCAGATGTGTGTCACTTTCGATTTGACCCCACCGATATCGCACGTGCGATGTTGCAACAAGCCGCCCTTAAGGTGGTGTCACACACAGCGACGGCGACAACAACGTCGCTGCTAAGTCACCATTTTCTGTGACGTAGCAGCGATGTCCCGTCGCTGTTGCTGTGTGTGACATCCAGCAACGACCTGGCCCCTGCTGTGAGGTCGCCGGTCGTTGCTGAATGTCCTGCTTCATTTTTTGGACGTTGCTCTCCCACTGTGAAGCACACATCGCTGTGTGTGACAGCGAGAGAGCGACGAACTGAAGCGAGCAGGGAGCAGGGAGACGGCTTCTGGCAGACTGCGGTAAGCTGTAACCAAGGTAAACATCGGGTAACCAAGCGAAGTGCTGGTTACCCGATATTTATCTTGGTTACCAGCGTCCGCCGCTCTCAGGCTGCCAGTGCCGGCTCCCTGCTCCCTGCACGCATAGCCAGAGTACACATCAGGTAAATAAGCAAAGGTTTGCTTATTAACCCGACGTGTACTCAGCCTAGGAGTGCAGGGAGCCAGCGCTAAGCGGTGTGTGCTGGTACCCAAGGTATATATCGGGTAACCAGCGAAGCATTTTGCTTGGTTACCCGATATTTACCTTAGTTACCAAGCGCAGCATCGCTTCCACGCGTCGCTGCTGGCTGGGGGCTGGTCATTGGTCGCTGGTGAGATCTGCCTGTTTGACAGCTCACAAGCGACCATGTAACGACGCAGCAGCGATCCTGATAAGGTCAGGTCATCAGTCGTGATCGCTGCTGCGTCGCTACGTGTGACCCTAGCCTTAGAGAACATAACTCCACTGATCAACCAAGGAGTTATCTGTTTTTCTGATAAGTCTTCAGTCACTCTATGTGATTGCAGAGATCCTAATCTTCATAGTGTGTGATGCGCATGCTGTCAGAATCCCCTGTATTGCTGGTGAGAGCAAGTGGTCATGTGACCACGAGTATGCAATTTGTATACTTTGGCAACATTGAGACTAGACGTGATTGGCTTTTCTCACTACAAGTGAACTGAGAATAACTAAGCATGTTTAGTCAGCATGTGACTGTATGCATACAAATCACATACTTGTGGTCATGTAACCTCCCACTGTCACTGGCACTACCGCTGAATCCTGACAGCGTGCAAACTGCAGGCAGGATTAAGAAATCTGCAATCACAAAGGGTAACTGAAGACTTTTATTAGAAGCTGAAATAATCACTTTCAGGGCTTGTGCAGATATTTTTTCTCCATGTGTAATAGGTAGGCAGTGCCGCATGATGTAACTGTGCTACATCTTATATATTTACCATTTACCGTTGAATATTATAAATGTATGTGTTGATATTTAAGTGTTCTAGAGAAGAATAAATTCTGTCTGGATCAGAAATAGGACTGTTTATCATGTTACTAAATGCTGATGTCTAGCGGTCGGGTTAGCCTGCGGTAGAGCTAGTTTTAGAAGAATTGTTGGATAAGATAGGGTTAAAGTAGTAAAAGGAAGTAGTGGCAGATGACTTGGTTAGGAGAGGGCGCTTCAGAAGAAGTTAGTTGAGAAGTGGGTTCAAAGTGAGAAGGCGTGGCCTAGGTGCTAGGGCCAGTTAGGAGAGTCATCCGGCTAAAGAAGCTGTCAGGGTCTCTAAGCAGATGAAGCTGTGTGATATTAGGGGGAATGAGACTCCAGAGTGTTAAGGACAAGATCTGAGATAGCGGGAGACAGCACAAGAAGTAGTCCCCCACAAAGAGTGAAAGGAAAGCTATGTCTGCCATAACGGTGTGAAGAATAACAGTAAACAAAACTGGTTGACCAAGTCAACCCTGGTGTTGCGTGTCTTACTACCTGATTTTACAAATTTAAATGTAGGAGGGCACCAACCCAACCCTGGGATCACCCCTAGCACTAAAAATATACTAATAAACCAAAGAGAACAGAAGTGCCAACAAAACAAGGGATCATCAGACATGAAGTTTTGAAGTAAATAATTTACATCTTTATTGAAAAGACTTTATAAAATGTAACAAACAACACCCAGGTTGTCAAAAGCAACCGTGAACAAGACAGATTAAAAACCTTTAAAAAACATCAAACATAAAATATCATACAGGTCTGAACAGACTACGGTATATCAAGCAACTCAGTAATGTTAATAACTTGCAGCAATTTGCAAAGTTGATTCTGGGGAATAAATATGCACTACATGTAACGATTCATAGAATACAATAAAAACTTTGTGGCAAAAAACATTTTTTTGCAATGCATTGAAAACCTCCTATCTAGTCAGCATAGAACAAATTTAGTACATAGCACCCAACAGGGAGTTAAATAGATAGGGTTAATGGTTCCCTAGTAAAACACATAAATGTTGCATGCATCCATGTAAATAGCCCTAAAAGAGCAAACAATTACCCAAAGAGAAGACATGAGTGCATAAATTCCTGCCATGTAGGAGCTGCCCCGTGCAGACCCAGGTGATCCCCTACCCGACACGTATCGTCACAGCTAGGTGACTTAATCAAGGGTAAAGAGTAATGGCTCCCATGTCTCGTGATCCCTTGTCTTTTGGCACTTTTCTTCTCTTTGGTTTAATCTTACTACCTGATGGCATTGACGACTGGCAGCAGGGGTGATGAGCACTGACCCAAAGCAGCAAGTAAGTGTCATGCACCCCATCCAAAGCCATGTCCACACATGGAGTCTCCTTGGCAGAGAACAGCATCATTGTGGCCCAGGGCTTGCTCTTTCCTTCAAATGGCGCTGCGAGCAGGGTCATTCCCTGCCCAACCTTAAAAGCAAGGCTGCAGGAAAGATGCCTAGGTTTAAGGAACTATTAATGGCTGTGAAAACAAAGATGGCAGAACGTGGCCTGGGACAAGAAAAGAGCCCCACACATCGCAGGTGGTATAAGGGAAAAAGAGCACAAAGTCGAAAACTGTTTGCTCAGAAGCTCAGGGATTAGGAAACACCCCATGTTCAGTGGTGCACAGCTCAAACGGGTGTACTGAAGAGAGGAGGCCCACCCTTCCAAGGAAGCTGATGGAGAAAGGCTTTGAAGAAATAGGCAGAGGAGCCAGAAGAGGCCCCCCTGGAGGGTGCGGTCTGAAAGATGGAGACTCCCCTAGCAATACAAATTGGTGTTATTTTGGAGAATGACGCCAACCCGCATTTACCGACAGGGAGAGATGGAGTCATTCTTGGCGAAGGATGGCTGTTGGTACTAGCTGCGCTACTGTAATGGCCACAGTCAGCATAGTTAGCAAGACTGGGTCACCCATATGACTGCAGAGGCAAAGGAGGAGTGTCGGAAAGGACTGCAGTGGTGGTATCAGCTGGCAGCCGTGAAAGATTGGGCCCTGCCCTGAGGAGATGATTGCAACGACTACCCCCAACAAGATCCTGCAACCCTCCAGTTGTGGAGAGAGGATCCAGCAGCTGAAGGCATCACTGGCTGCAAGGGAGCCAGAAGGTAGGTGCTAGGCCAGAAGGTGGCCCCGTACCCCAGCCACCACAGCCTGCCCAGTGAGCTTGTGGCTGATAAGCACTTGCTCCGGTGCTATGTGACCAATAAGACCCCAGCCCCACACCCAGTAGAAGTTAAGCGGGTGGTCCGGGTTATTGAAGGTAAAAAACATTGGGAAGTCTGGGTTTGGGCATAGTTGGTGCTCCTGGGTGATGGAGCAGTCGGCGACCACATCACCCACTGGATCATCCGCTACCTGGACCACGAACCAGAGTATGGGTTCATCCAGGAAGAAGGGACCAGTGCCAAGGTCTATGTCATTGCTTGGTTGTTATGCAAGGGTCTTGCCCTTACCTGGAGAGACCAGGTCTGCTTTATCAAAGTGTTGACCTCCAGGGCTGGTATGCGGTCATGGTAGTGCACGCCTTGGCTGAGGGGGCTTTATGAGAGCTACTACTGCCAGATGGATCTCTGCTGGGACCCAGTACACTTGCCCTGTTGACCCTCCAAGCCCACCTCCCCAGCGAGAAAACGAGGTCAGCCTCCCCACTGCAGCACTGGAACCCTGGACTGGGGCCTTGGAAGAGGTGGGTCCCTCCATACTGATGAAAGTGGCCCAGAGCTCCAACTCCCACTTGGCCGTGTACGTCAAGTAGACGAGTCCAAAGCTACTTGGGTGTAGGGTGTGGAATACTACTGCAGTGCCTATATCTAGGAGCGGCTTCGCAGCGCCCCCGCCAGTTTTGCTAGTTGCGTGGAGCACACGTGGACTGTTTTGCCTCCTGAAAGAGGGAGGCGGGGCAGGAGGCGCCCCAAAGAAGTTGGCCCATAGCAGCCGAAATTTAGTTTTTCTTGCCCCTGCCAAGTTGTTTAGCTCTTGTTGCACACTCCTCTGCAGGGCTGCAGGAGTGGGAGTGACAAAATATTAGAATATATACACAAAACTTTAAATATTTATACTTTTTCCAAATAAAGTAAGTAGTATCTGAATCTGAACAATATAGGCCTTATAATTCCATAATGATAAAAATGTCCATTGAATGCCATTGAGTCTGATGCATTATCTGCAAGAACAAAAAAATACAACACTTATTTTTTTTAGAATCCCTGATAAAATTAAAAATTAAAAACTGGCCCCCTTTTTCCTTCTACCATAACTCTTGGGTTGAAACCACAACCGCTTTGTGTGCGCTAATCACATCAGAATTTAGTGAAAAGCAAAAAGTCCATTTTGGATATTTTCCTTCAGGCTTGTTGCGATTAACATTCAGATATGTGGAGCCTTAAGTGTATAAAAAACATACAAATAATAATAAAAAAACTCTAAATATATAAAAAAATAGAATATGTCTGGAAACTATAACACATTTCGAGGGGTATTCCCTTTCAAAATATAAAAATCAACAATTATTGTCTATTTTATCTCATGAAGGGGAATGCCGCTGGAAACACGTTTGGTGGAAGTCCAAATACCAGCAGGAAATTATTCAATATTTCACTGGCTTGGATTGGATTTTTTTACAATATTACGGAGTGCTCGTGCATACAGTCATAGTATGACTTTTTATAATATGTAGCTATAACAAAGTAGAGCTGTAATAAGGTGCAGTAGATGTACTTGACCTCTATATTTTCTCAGATTTTGAATACATGTTCCATTGAAAAATATATGGCAAAAAATTGTTTACATATCTAGTACATGGAAGCCATGAGATCCTGTATTTAGAAGATGAAATGCATCTGTGCATTGAATTATAGGCTCTAACATTGTCTGTTTTTATCTGATGAAGGAGAAAGCCTCTTATACTGTATCATCTATTAGTTTTTGGAATATAAAGTACTCTACTTTTCAATCATAATCAGTAAAGCCTCTTTTTTGTATTTATTTTTTTATAAAAATAATTATTATTTCAATTTGAGCTATAATGACAAATAACAATGCAGATTTTCTGTAAGTCAAGTGAAAAGAAGCTAAGCGCTCATACACATGGGCATATAGCCTGAACATTAATGCATAAAGGCCTTTACTCATCATAATATGGGGTCTCATAGCTTCTGTGTGCTGCTGAGACACACAATCTTTTGCCTATGTATAATCAATGGCACATGCTTACAAAATCTATGAAAATATAGAGGTAAACTAGAGGTCTTCTCTACGGTCAAGTTTGACGTTAGGGAGGGACAAGTTAGGCAATTACCCAGGGCAACCACTCTCTCTCGTATACCCCAGCATTTAAAGAAGAAACTGCATTGATAATAGCATTTCTGCATTATCAGATAGTTTCCTATTTTGAGATTGCACCATAAACTTTGCTGTCATCACAGTTATGTCACCATGATGTCACTAATGGTCCTGTTCCCTGTGTGAGTTTTGAGGAACTGTATAGGAGACTAACTGGTAAGTCCTGTATATGGTATGTGTGTAAATTTATGTGTGTATACTTGTGTCTGTATGTATGCAAATAATGTATGTATGTACACTGTGTATACATGTGTATGTATGTATATGCTCTATGTATACATAAAAGTCTGTATACATAAAAGTCTATATGTATGCACTGTGTGTATGCATACCGTATATGTGTGTATCACCCAAGAAAAAAAGCAAAAATGAGCAAATAACCAAAATAAGTAAATAATTAGCAATAGTCCAATTGCCCCCAGAACTCTCCTAATTAGTAAATTGAGTCCACTTGTGCGCAATTTATTTAAGTACAGCTGTTCTGTGAAGGCCTCAGAGGTTTGTTTGAGAACAGTAGGGATCAAGCAACATTATGAAAACCGAAGGACACACTGGACAGGTTAGGGATAAAATTATGGAGAAGTGTAAAGCAGTGTTAAGTTATAGAAATTAGCCTAAGCTCGGAACATCTTATGGAGCAGTGTTCAATCCATCATCCAAAAATTAAAGGAGTATGCTACATCTGCAAAGACATGATCATCAACCTAAACGGATATCCCAAGCAAAAAGAATAATAAGAAGCAGTCTAAAGGCCCATGGTCACTCAGAGGGGAGAATCTGTCCTTAGGACAACTATTAAGCGGGCTTTACACACAGCGACATTGCTAGCGATGTCGCTGGTGAAAGCACCCGCCACCGTCAGTTGTGCATCACGGGCAAATCGCTGCCCGTGGTGCACAACATCGCTAGGAACAGTCACACTATACTTACCTGCCTAGCGACGTCACTGTGGCCGGCAAACCGCCTCCTTTCTAAGGCGTCACAGCGACGACACTAAGCGGCCACTTAATAGAAGCGGAGGGACGGAGATGAGTGGGCCGAACATCCCGCCCACCTCCTTCTTTCCTCATTGCCGGCGGCCGCAGGTACGAGGTTGTTCCTCGTTCCTGCGGTGTCACACATAGCAATGTGTGCTGCCACAGGAACGACATCGTACCTACAGCAGCAACGATAATTGGGATAGGAACGACTGGACAACAATCAACAATTTGGTAAGTAATTTTGATCGTTAACCGGTCGTTCCTGCGTTTCACACGCAACGACATCGCTAACGAGGGCCGATGTGCGTCACGAATTCCGTGACCCCAACGACATCTCGTTAGCAATGTTGTTGCGTGTAAAGCCCTCTTTAGTATATATATATTGTGAGACTGTGACCGGGGTTATCTATGACGGCCGGTATGTCTCGCCCCGGTTGTGCTCACTCCATGATAGAAAGTAAATCCACTGCAGGGTTAATGCTGTTTCCCTACAGGCTGAAGGAAGGGTTAAATGGAAACAGGAACAAGGGCAGGTGTGCCGGGTGTGAGGGAGTGAACAGAACTCCCTGAGTTCTCTGCTGGAGAGGCACATGTATTTTGTTGTGGACTTTTGTTTGGACATTAAACCGTGTGCTGTGAACCTTAATGCCTGGATCCCGTGTCTTCTGCTGCGCAGCCGACCGTGCTACCTCACATATGATGGAGAATCGGCGGGCATGACAGCCGGTGAGGTGTAGCATCCATCCCTGGGGACACATGTCCTGGATTCGAGCGGCTATACTACAGCCCAAACCCGGTGACGCCATGGAGGACATACTAAAGCAGCTGGCACAGGCTAATGCACAGCAACAACAGGCTAATGCACAGCAACAACAGGCTAATGCACAGCAACAACAGGCTAATGCACAGCAACAACAGACTAATGCACAGCTACAAGAGGCTAATGCACAGCAGCAACAGACCAATGCACACCTGCTCCGGGCGTTGGAACGTCAGCAGCAATCCTTGCAAGAGCAGGAAAAAAGGCACCAAGAACAGATGGTTCTCCTGGCCAAGTCGATCCGTGCCGGACCGGCAGCAACAACCCCGGGACCGGGTGACGACGGCAGCGTCCGGAAAGCGGTGAGACAAGCGTTGCAAAAGATGACCCCGGGGGATGATGTGGAAGCATTCCTGGCGGTGTTTGAGCGGGTGGCCGAGCGGGAAAAGCTGCCGACCGCCCAGTGGGCTGAGGTATTGTCGCCCTATTTGACGGGGGAACCCCAAAAAGCGTACCGGGACCTCTGTACCGAGGACGCCATTGACTATGTGACCCTGAAAGCCGAAATACTGGCTCGGTTGGGGGTGAATACCTATGTACGGGCTCAGCGGGTAAATCAGTGGTTCTATGAGGAAGCCAAACCCGTACGCTCCCAGGCCTATGACTTATTGCATCTTGTAAAAAAGTGGTTGCAGCCTGACACTCTGAGCCCGGCGCAAATGGTGGAAAGGGTAGTAGTGGATCATTTTGTGCGCACTTTACCCGTCACCGTTCAACGGTGGGTAGGACAGGGTGACCCGAGTACCCTGGACCAATTAGTGTCCCTGGTAGAGCGGCATGTGGCTACGCAGGACTTGATATGGGACACTGAGACTTTGCGTACCGCCCGTCGGTCTGGCCCCTCCAAGCCTAGGGCCAAGGACCCACCGCTGACAACAGTGCAGGAGTCCCCTACCGTCCCGTCTGAGGCCGCGGCCGCCATTCCTGAGGTCCGGAAGGTTCTGTACCCTAAACGACAACCCGTCAAGGGGGTTTCCGTCCCCATTAGATGTTGGCGGTGCCAGCGGGTGGGACATATGGAAGCCCAGTGTCCACTCACCACGGAGCCCATGGATTGTGGGGTTACCCGGCGGGGTTCAATGTATGCTCAGGTGCTGTGTACCGCTGACCTGGTCTCCCCAGAGACGGAGCCCCACTTGTGCCAAATACAGGTGAATGGATGTCCGGTTACAGGATTGTTGGATTCCGGAAGCTTAGTGACCCTTGTGCGATCCACCTTGAGGGCTAAAGTAAAGGCCACAGGACGTACCGTGGGGGTGGTTTGCATACATGGGGACCGCCGAGACTATCCCACGGGGATTGTCACCATCACAGCACCTTGCGGTCAGGTGCAACATGAGGTGGGACTTCTTAACACTCTTCCTTATGACGTGATCCTAGGAAGGGATCTGCCCTATTTTTGGACTTTATGGAGGGGACCCCCTAAGTCCCCTCAGATATTGGTCAGTCTGGGACCTGAGCCCTACAATCCTGAATCCGGGACGCCTGCCGTAGGGGTCACCATGATAGGGACAGAGTGTGAACCCGATAGGTCTCCCCTAGAGGTATTGGCAGGAGAGGCTGAGATGGTCGAGCCCATCCCGGAGTTGGAGGCGTCCCCGGATACGTTTGGGACAGCCCAACTCCAGGATCCTACGTTAATACATGCCCGGAGTCGGGTGACAGTAGTTGACGGGGTGGCACAGTTGCCCGGTGCCCAGGTAAGGTACCCCCATTTCGCTCTTAAGCAAGATTTACTCTACCGGGTAGATGAAATACGGGGCGTGGGGGTAGAACAGTTGGTGGTGCCCCAGCCGCATCGCCGGCGGGTCCTCGACTTGGCTCATAAACACCTGATGAGTGGCCACCTAGGGGTCAAAAAAACGCAGGAGCGAATATTGCAAAGGTTCTATTGGCCCGGGGTTTTTGGGGAGGTAAAACGGTTCTGCGAAACCTGTCCGGAGTGTCAGCTTACCGCACCCCTGACCCATTTTCGCAGTCCGTTGGTACCGTTACCCATTATAGAAGTCCCTTTTGAATGGATAGGGATGGATCTGGTGGGGCCCCTCGTAAAGTCCGCTCGAGGGCACCAACACATCCTAGTGATCGTTGACTATGCCACCCGGTATCCCGAGGCGATACCTCTCAGACATACTGCAGCCAAGCTTATAGCTCGGGAGTTGTTTGCTGTGTTCTGCCGGGTGGGGTTGCCCAAGGAGATCCTTACGGATCAGGGGACCCCGTTCATGTCTAAAGTGACCAAAGAGCTATGCCGGCTACTCCAGATCAAGCAGTTGCGTACGTCTGTGTATCATCCTCAAACGGACGGTTTAGTCGAGCGTTTCAATAAAACCCTGAAAACCATGCTCAAAAGGGTGATTTCAAAGGACGGGAAAGACTGGGATATGATGCTTCCCTATTTGATGTTTGCCATACGAGAGGTGCCACAGGCATCCACGGGGTTTTCGCCTTTTGAATTGTTATACGGGCGACATCCCCGGGGATTGTTGGACCTGGCAAAGGAAACATGGGAGCAAGAGCCCACCCCCCATAAAAGTGTGATTGAACACATTTTGGGTATGCAGAACCGCATAAGCGCGGTCATGCCAATTGTGAAGGAGCATTTACAGGAGGCTCAGGCCGCGCAAAGCGGCCGCTACAATAGACAAGCCACCGTGCGGACCTTTAAACCCGGGGATCGGGTGTTGGTATTAATCCCCACGGCGGAGAGTAAATTCCTGGCTCAGTGGCAAGGCCCCTACGAGATAAAGGAAAGAGTCGGGGTGGTCAACTATAAAGTATTGCAGCCCGGTAGGCGGAAACCTGAACAAATATACCATGTCAACTTATTAAAACCTTGGCAGGAACGGGAAAGCCTGATGGCTGTTTTTTCCCCACCTCCCTCCTCTTCAGGTCGTTCACATCCGGCTCCAGCGACCTCCGGAGAGGACGAACCGGAAGTAAGGATTGGAGAAGCCCTCACCAAGACTCAGAGGCGAGAGGCCAGACGGTTGGTTCAGCAGAACCCCGATGTCTTCTCCGAGCTGCCCGGTAGGACCAGTCTGATACGACATGATATTGTCACCGAGCCCCACCTGAAGGTACGCCTGAAGTCATACCGGGTACCGGAGGCTCGAATACAAGCCATATCGGAGGAAGTAAAGACAATGTTACGCCTGGGGGTCATCGAAAAATCCCGAAGTGAATGGGCTAGTCCGATTGTCCTAATACCAAAACCCGATGGCTCCTTAAGGTTCTGCAATGACTTTAGGAGATTGAACGAAATATCCAAGTTCGATCTCTACCCCATGCCCCGGGTGGATGAGCTGATTGATAGGCTGGGACAGGCGCGATATTTCACCACGCTCGACCTGACCAAGGGGTACTGGCAGGTGCCACTGACGGAGTCCGCCAAGGAGAAAACCGCTTTTGTTACGCCAGAGGGTCTCTTCCACTATGTTGTCTTGCCTTTTGGGTTACATGGCGCTCCGGCCACGTTCCAGAGGTTGATGGACTTAGTGCTGGAACCCCACCAGGCGTATGCATCAGCGTACCTTGATGACATCATTATTTACAGCTCCGATTGGCAGACCCACTTGGAACAGGTACAAGCGGTGGTGGACGCGCTTCGAACAGCCGGATTGACAGCCAATCCCAAGAAATGTGTATTGGGACTCACGGAAGCCCGCTACTTGGGCTACGTGATAGGCCAAGGAGTGATTAAGCCCCAAATTAACAAGGTTGAGGCGATCCAGA
This sequence comes from Anomaloglossus baeobatrachus, assembly GCF_048569485.1. Taxonomy (NCBI): domain Eukaryota; kingdom Metazoa; phylum Chordata; class Amphibia; order Anura; family Aromobatidae; genus Anomaloglossus; species Anomaloglossus baeobatrachus. The sequence goes on along the minus strand of NC_134358.1, from coordinate 99,759,988 downwards.
AGTGGCCTAGACCCCTGACCACGAAGCAGGTTAGGGCCTTCCTGGGTATCGTGGGATACTACAGGAGGTTTGTAAAGGATTTTGCGGGACTATCAGCTCCCTTGACGGACCTTCTCAAAGGCAAGAAGTCCGTCATGGTGCGCTGGACTTCGCAGGCCGAGGACTCCTTCCGGGCCCTGAAGGAGGTCCTGTGCGGACAGCCCGTTCTTGTACACCCTGATTTCCGGAAGGAGTTCATAGTACAGACTGACGCCTCAGAGGTCGGCCTGGGGGCAGTGCTGTCTCAGGTGGTTCAGGGGGAAGAACACCCCGTCACCTTCTTAAGTAGGAAGCTCACCCCTCCCGAGCGGAATTATAGCGTAGTGGAGAAGGAGTGCCTGGCGATTAAGTGGGCCTTGGAGTCCCTACGCTATTACCTGCTGGGACGGCAGTTTCACTTGGTGACGGATCACTCTCCACTGGTCTGGATGAGGTCCGCCAAGGAACGGAATGCCCGGGTTACCCGGTGGTTCCTTTCTCTGCAGAACTTCCGGTTTACGGTTGAACACCGGGCCGGTAGGTTGCAGGGCAACGCCGATGCCTTGTCCCACGGCCCGTGTTTGATGGCGGGAGTTCAACCCCGCTCGCTTGAACTGAGGGGGGGGTATGTGAGACTGTGACCGGGGTTATCTATAACGGCCGGTATGTCTCGCCCCGGTTGTGCTCACTCCATGATAGAAAGTAAATCCACTACAGGGTTAATGCTGTTTCCCTACAGGCTGAAGGGAAGGGTTAAATGGAAACAGGAACAAGGGCAGGTGTGCCGGGTGTGAGGGAGTGAACAGAACTCCCTGAGTTCTCTGCTGGAGAGGCACATGTATTTTGTTGTGGACTTCAGTTTGGACATTATACCGTGTGCTGTGAACCTTAATGCCTGGATCCCGTGTCTTCTGCTGCGCAGCCGACCGTGCTACCTCACTATATATATATATATATATATATATATATATACTCACATATATGGCCTTTATGGAAGAGTGGCAAAAAGAAAGTCATTTTTGAAAGCAAGACATAAGAAGTGCCATTTGCAGTTTGAAAAATGCCATGAAGGGGACAAAACTAGCATGTGGTAGAAGGTGCTCAGGTCAGATGAGAGGAAAGTTGAACTTTTTTGAAAGCAAACACGGCACATGACCCTGAAAACACATTGATTCTATGGTGATATACATGAGAAGTGGTTACACGCAAAATACAGATATGAATTATGTTAAACTGACAATGACAGACTGGTACAAAGGGGAGAGGGCCCTGCCCTCATGGGCTTATATTCTACAGTATAATGGGGAAAAAGACAGTAGTTGAATGGGGTTTGAGCAGCTTGGGGAGAAATGATTCTTCCAAATGGACAATGACCTGAAGCATACTGCCAAACTGGTTATAAAGTGGTTTAAGGATAACAAAGTCAATGTTTTGGAGTAGCCATCACAAAGCCCTGATCTCAATCCTATTGAAATTCATGGGCAAAGCTGAAAAGGCCGTTGCAAGCAAGGCAACTTACAAACATAGCTCATTTACACCAGTTCTGTCAGGAGGAATGGATCAAAATTCCCATCAACTATCTTATGAAGCTTGTGGAAGGATATTCAAAACTTTTGACCCAAGTCATACAGTGTAAAGGCAGTGGTACCAAATACTAATGAAATGTATGTAAACCTTTGACTTTTCAGAAAGTAATAAAAGTGCCTTAAACCATTCACTCTCTCTTATTATTCTTGCACTTGGCAAAAAGAAATAATTTTGGTTCCTAATTGACATAAAACAGGAAATGTTTATTCTGATTTCATGTCAAATAGTGAGAAAAACTTTTTAGATAGTGTATGTAAACTTCTGGTTTCAAGTGTACTAACATAGGCATATTTTTGGGAATGATGAGCAAATTTGCGGAAGTTGAATTTTCTGAAGTTCGCAGTTTCACGCGAATTCAAGGATCTTAAGATTTGATTTACGGTTCACAAAAAAAAACAAAACAAAACCAGATGGTACCATTTTTCAAACTAATAATGCCTTATTATAGTTTGAATTGTCTCTCCAGTAAAGGAGACAAACTCTAGCACAGCGCCACCTATTGGAAGTAGCAATCCTAAAAGTCACAAGTGGATTTTTAACAATCCTTTGCAATTTGACTCAGGATATATAAGCAAGATCAGAATCCCAATTTGCAGAAATGGTGTTTCGGGGTGCTTGCCCCTCGTCAGTGCAAAGTATGGGGGTGTCTGATCTGGCTCATGAGAAAGCTATGTGGGGACCACGGGGGAACACTATTCTCCTTAAGGAGACTTTGCAAGCCAGTCTGGCTGCCAAGTAAGGGGACTTATAGCTGCCACGCCCCTCTAAGAAATATTCAAATTGTCTCTCCAGTAAAGGAGACAAACTCATCATACTTTGTACAGTTGTGGTCAGTACCTGGCCCATCACAGATCAGCAGTTCCCAGTAGAGCACAGTTTTTACGACAGAGTCGTTTTCTATGTCCAGAGTCAGTGGTAAGTCTCTGCTCTAGACTGTAAGCTCTTAGGGTTAGCAGGGTTTTCTCACTTTTTTACCTGTGAAGTGTAAGCTCTTATGGTTAGTAAGGTTTTCTATTTACTTCCTCTCCCTCAAACAATTCTAAACTTTCCAGTATTGAAATTTGCTCAAATTTTCTCTACTAATCAAATCTTATTTGAAAATTAATTTAAGATGGCAAATTTAAATTTCAAAAGAATCGCTCATCTCTAGTAGACTTGTCTTCTGCAAACATTATTACACTATTTGGACAAAAGTATCGAGACTCAACTCTTAGGTTAGGGCTACATGGTGACTTTGGCTGTGGCACCTGTTTGGCAACCAAAGGTTGTTAGATATCGCTGCTACATCAAAGCACAATACAAGTGAATAGAGTTGCATTGCAACTCTAAAGGGTGCTTTACACGCTGCGACATCGCTAGCGATGTCGAGCGCGATAGCACCTGCCCCCGTCGTACGTGCGACATTTGGTGCTCGCTGCCGTAGCGAACATTATTATCGCTATGGCAGCGTCACACACACATACCTTGTCAGCGACGTCGCTGTGACCGCCGAACAATCCCTCCTTCAAGGTGGAGGTGCGTTCGGCATCACAGCGATGTCACCAAGCGGCCGGCCAATAGAAGCAGAGGGGCGGAGATGAGTGGGACGTAACATCCCGCCCACCTCCTTCCTTCCGCATTGCTGGTGGACGCAGGTAAGGAAGTGTTCGTTGTTCCTGCGGTGTCACACACAGCGATGTGTGATGCCGCAGGAACGACGAACAACATCGTACCTGTGGCAGCAACGATATTAAGGAAAGGAGCGACGTGTAAACAATCATTGTTTTTGAGCGATTTTTCGATCGTTGATCATCGCTCCTTGGTGTCACACGCTGCAATGTCGCTACCGGCGCCGGATGTGCGTCACTAACGACGTGACCCCGACGATATATCGGTAGCGATGTCGTAGCATGTAAAGCACCCTTAAGAGTATTGTGACAATGGCAAGCAAGTCAATGAAAATCCAACAGGGTTGAACTTTTAACACCTTGCTTTTCGCAGTCGCTGAACCCTTGGGTGATCCCATTCACTTGTATTCAGTTGTGATGTAGCAGCAACAACTGAAAATATTGATAACGTAACAAATTTGGCAGCCAAAGTTGTCATGTAGCCCTAGTCCAAATCATCAAATCCATTTAGTTCCATTGCTCCCGGTGTATAACCTTCAGACCATCATCATGCCGTACGCCTTTACCAATATTTGTAAACGAGTGATTTTGTCTAAAGACCTCAGTGATACCAGCACCATCCTGTAATAAGATATCACCAGTGTTATGAGTCAGAGCAGGAAATTTCTTCTGACCTAGATATTGACCAATTGAGTCTAACTATAAAAGAGTGGAATTGTTTAGGGACCACACCAACTCACCCATAAAGTGGAGACCACACTCGGTTATAGTGCCGTGTTGCTAAGTATTTAGATGCATAATGCATGAAAGTAGTCAATCTCCTTATAACCTTTAGTAAATGGAAATGTTAATGCTTCAGTGTACCAAAATATTTTAGACAATGGAGTGCTCCTATCTTTGTAGGAACAGTTTGGGGTAGGCCCTTTTGTGCCCAAATAAAGCATGTCCATAAAGGCATGGTTGGGTGAGTTTGGTTTGGAAGAAATTGACTGGTCTGTATAAAGTCCTGAGATTAGTTATACTCAACACCTTTGGAATGAACTAGAACATAGATTGCAGGTCCAGGCCCTCTTGTCCAACATTAGTGTCTAACTTCTTAAAGGCTGTTTTGGATGAATGGGTTAAAATTCCTATAGACTTACTCCAAAATCTTATGGCTTTAGAAAAGGTTGTAATAAATTCTACTGTAGAATTATTATTATTATTTATTATTATTGAGCCTTTTTTCCATGGCACTTTACAAGTGAAAAGGATATACATAAAAAACAAGTACAATAATCTTGAACAATACAAAACAGACTGATACAGAAGGAGAGAGGATCCTGCCTGCGAGGCCTCACAGTCTACAGGGTATGGGTGAGGATAGAGTAGGTGGGGACAAAGCTGTTTGTGCAGTGGTGAAGTGGACTGAGGGTTATTGCAGACAGTAGATGTGTTGGAAGAGGTGGGTCTTCAGGTTCCTTTTGAAGGTTTCCACTGTAGGTGAGAGTCTGAGATGTTGGGGCAGCGTGTTCCAGAGTATGGGGAGGCACGGGAGAAATCTTGTATGTGATTGCGGAAAGAGGAGATAAGAGGGGAGTAGAGAAGGATCTGAAGATGTGAGGATGTGAAATTGCATGCAGGTACATAATAGGAGACTAGGTCACAGATGTATGGAGGAAACAGGTTGAGGATGGCTTTGTATATCATGGTTAGTGTTTTGAAGTGGAGTCTTTGGGCAATGGAAAGCCAGTGAAGGAATTGCCAGTGTGGTGAGGCAGGTGAATAATGGAATAACAAGGGGACAGGTGGATTAATTGGGTGGAAACGTTTAGGATAGATTGGAGGGGTGCAAGAGTGTTAGAGGGGAAGCCATGGAGTAGCAGGTTGAAGTAGTCCAGGTTGGAGATGATGAGGGCAATGACTAGTGGGTTTTTTTCTGATTCTTAATTAAGGAATGCATGAATCCGAAAGATATTTTTGAGTTTAAGACGGCAGGAGGTGAAGAGGGCTTGGATGTGTGGCTTGAAGGTTAGAGCAGAGTCAAGGGTTACCCCGAGGCAATGAGCTTGTGAGACTGGGGAGAGTGAGCAGCCATTGACTTTAAGGATAGGCTTGTTGGGGGGGAAGTTGACAGAGGAGGAAAGCTAAATTCTGTTTTGACCATGTTAAGTTTTAGAAATTGCACAGAGAATATGTTTAGAAATGTTTAGAGTATGTTTAGAAATACCAATAATTTTGTCAGTGTAGTGTATGTTCCTATGGAACATATTGAACTGTATTAATAATGGGAAATGTGATAAATAAACTGTTCCATTCCGTTATTGTATTTGTCAGTAGTTTCCCTTTAAGCAGCACCTTTATTGTAGGAAGCTCCTGTCTCGATTTGGTGTGAAGAATGCAGCTGACTTGATTACCAGCAGATTGTCTGTCTTCATAACAATAAATTAGCGCTTCCTTCTATTGGGGGAATATGCAGCATGTGTCGTCTATTTCTTCTTTTTATTTTATAACGAAACAATATTTTATTGTAGTTGTCATTGTGCTCCTAAATAATTCTAGTTAAAACCACTTGCCTATTCTTTACTTTTGCATTTAATTTCAAAGGACTTGCAGTACAAATCAATCTGAAGCAAGTAATAATTCTCGTGTATTCTGCTCAAGACTAGAATATTAACAAGGCTGGCACTTTTAGAATCCCTTCTTTAATTTGCATTTATTGCCCACAGTGGATAGCTGAACACTTTCCTCGCTTCATGCAGTGCTGCCCATCAGGTAACATTGTCTGTATGGTCAAACTTCCTATAGTGAAGATAAAATAAATGCTGGTTTATATCCTGTAACTGATTAAATCTGAATTGTATGGGAACATTTTACATTAGCTTTATGCCAAATCTTTTTATTTATTCATTTTTTATACAGCCGGATTTTAGATTGCCTGTGATAGGTATAAAATGTATAATCAGAGGCAAGAAATGGGAATGGTTAGTCATGTATGCTTAGGCATCGTATGAATAAATTAGGGAAATTTAAATTAACTATTTAAATTTCAATAAATATAAAATTTATGTTACAAGGAAATGTCATGTTGTGGTTTCCCCTTTACTTTCTCGCACTTTCGAAAAAATGTGGGCACAAAGCCAATGTGGAGTTTGGAAGCAGAGGAGGCCAACATGTCTAACACAATCAAAAATGGAAAAATCCAGCATCCGCAAACATGATGAAGGCGTTAAAACTAAAGTATATCCATAAAAATAAGAGTGATATAAAAATGATAAGAACATGGGGGAAAGTAGACAAGGGTCTACGAGTTTCAAGCAGATAACTCTCCTCTTAATCACGACTATATCTCACAAGCCCGTCTCTCTAACCAACCCACTGGCCGTCTGTCACTCCACCTCTATCTTATCTAACATATAATCCACCACTGCTCTTGCCAGGTGGCACTGACTTTGCTACATTGGGGACCCGCACTTCAGTAGCTGCAGTGATCATTTTAATCAAAACATTAATGGTGCCTAAACACATTATCTTCACACGTAGACAAATAGCATAAAAACGTAGGGGTAGAGGGGCACAACCACCTCCTACACTTCTGTAGTGCTTTTAATAGGCTGTACAGTGTATGATCACTACCTGGGTGGATCATTTATGTAAATGGTGGTACTTGGTTTTGACATCCTAAGAAATACTAACATGGAACTAATGTGGTGGCTAAGTCGTTAGCATTGTTATTTTGTACTACTGGGTTCATAGACTTAGATCTGTCCATGAAAAATATCACACACTAGTGAATCAATCCAGTTTAAGTGATTAAAGACAAAATATGCATTATATAAAGAGATACATACAGGGTATACACTGTGTGCAGAATTATTAGGCAAGTTGTATTGTAGAGGATTTTTTTTATTATTGATCAACAATATGTTTTCAATCAACTCATAAGACTCAAATATCAAAGCTTAATAGTTTTGGAAGTTGGAGTGTTTTTCTTTTAGATTCGGCTATCTTAGGAGGATATCTGTTTGTTCAGGTAACTATTACTGTGCAGAATTATTAGGCAGCTTAATAAAAACCAAATATAATCCCATCTCACGTGTTTATTTTCACCAGGTTAACCAATATAACTGCACAAAATTTAGAAATAAACATTTCTGACATGCAAAAACAAAACCCAAAAAATTAGTGACCAATATAGCCACCTTTCTTTATGATGACACTCAGCAGCCTACCATCCATAGATGCTGTCAGTTGCTTGATCTGTTTACGATCAACATTGCGTGCAGCAGCCACCACAGCCTCCCAGACACTGTTCCGAGAGGTGCACTTGTGCACTTGAGTGGTTTTCCCTCCCTGTAGATCTTACATTTTATGAGGGACCGCAGGTTCTCTATGGGGTTTACATCAGGTGAACAAGGGAGCCATGTCATTATTTTTTCATCTTTTAGACCTTTACTGGCCAGCCACGCTGTGGAGTAGTTGGATGCATGTGATGGAGCATTGTCCTGCATGAAAATCATGTTTTTCTTGAACGATGCCGACTTCTTCCTCTACCACTGCTTGAAGAAGTTGTCTTCCAGAAACTGGCAGTAGGTCTGGGAGTTCAGCTTCACTCCATCCTCTCCTGAAAATGTCCCACAAGTTCATCTTTGATGATACCAGCCCATACCAGTACCCACCTCCACCTTGCTGGTGTCTGAGTCGGAGTGGAGCTCTCTGCCCTTTACTGATACAGCCTTTGGCCCATCCATCTGGCCCATCAAGAGTCACTCTCATTTCATCAGTCCATAAAACCTTTGAAAAATCAGTCTTAAGATATTTCTTGGCCCAGTCCTGATGTTTTATCTTATGTTTCTTGTTCAAAGGGGGTCATTTTTCAGACTTCCTTACCTTGGCCATGTCCCTGAGTATGGCACACTTTGTGCTTTTTGATACTCCAGTAACATTGCAGCTCTGAAATATGGCCAAACTGGTGGCAAATGGCATCTTGGCAGCTTAACGATTGATTTTTCTCAATTCATGGGCAGTTATTTTGCGCCTTTTTTCCCCAACACGCTTCTTGCGACCCTGTTGGCTATTTGCCATGAAACGCTTGATTGTTCGGTGATCACGCTTCAAAAGTTTGGCAATTTCAAGACTGCTGCATCCCTCTGCAAGACATCTCACAATTTTGGACTTTTCAGAGCCCGTCCAATCTCTCCTCTGACCCATTTTGCCAAAGGAAAGGAAGTTGCCTAATAACTAAGCACACCTTATATAGGGTGTTGATGTCATTACACCACACCCCTCCTCATTACAGAGATGCACATCACCTGATTTACTTAATTGGTAGTTAGCTCTCAAGCCTATACAGCTTGGAGTAGGACAACATGTATAAAAATTATCATGTGATCAAAATACTCATTTGCCTAATAATTCTGCACACAGTGTACTTCATGCATCACCCTAGACTACTTCATGTAGTGTCTTTGAATATATCATGCAGACTTATATGGGCACCAGATTCCGAACCGGATCTTTTTAAAAATTTAGCAGGGACCTGCCAGTCCCGGTTTGTGCGATTTCGACCAGCTCTAGTGGAGAATATTGGTTCCATGATTATAATGGAACAGAGCAGCATGGGACATCCATATAGCTGGGGTGTACTGAAAAAGCATCAAGCCTCTGTGGCTTCAGTATAGCACAGTATGTAATGTCCCATGTAACTCAAGAGAAGTTCTTACATGAAATAAAATAGCTCTAAAAAAAACAAGCCATGCACAGAAAGGAGGGGAAAGAAGTTACCTGTACTGGAAAGAACCTGTGAACACATGTGATGCCCACCCCGACACGCGTTTTGACGTCACCTTTAACAGGGGAAGGTGTCATCATGGCAGGGCCTGGTTTAAATAGTATAAAAATTTCAATGGTGGTCCAATGGGTGCGCAGAATAAGCGTGCGTGCGTACAGTGTGTGCCAAACCACAGGGTATGTGGTTAGCTCTGCATGTGTAGGTTGCATGTCATAGCCACTGGAGGACTGCCTATATATCGCACACCTCAGCATCAGCCACAATGAGTGACATCTGTGGAGGGGAGCAGGGGTGGTGACTCCTCTGGAGGCCGGGACACCCCTGACCCGGGCGTGCGATAGGGCAGCAAAAGTAAACTTTCAGTGGTTGTCCAATGGATGCGCAAGTGAGCGTGCTAGCACAATAGTAGGCCACAGAGTGTCAGACTGACTGTGCATGCATGGGGCGTGCGTCACAGTCATTGGCGGTTCACCACAGCTCCACCCTGAGTCAGGAGATCCAGAATCCAAAACACCCCCTTGTCAAGACTGGCATTGTTCTTGATGAACAAGGGCCATGATATATTCTCTTTACTTTAGTTATCCCTTGCTCTGGCTAAAGGCCCCGTCACACACAAAGATAAATCTTTGGCAGATCTGTGGTTGCAGTGAAATCATGGACATATTGTTCCATTTGTACACAGCCACAAACCTGGCACTGATTGTCCACAATTTCACTGTAACCACAGATCTGCCATAGATTTATCTCTGTGTGTAAAGTGGCCTTAACAGTTTATGAAGGACATTAGCTAAACACCTTGGCTTGTCTTTGTCCTGGATTATCCGCACACATTGAAATGAAGAGTAAAAAACAAACAAAACAAGCTCTGACTATACAGTACAGTAGTATAGAGTATTTCTGCGGAATATGTTGTCACTATACCAGCAATGGCAAATAAATAAAATAAAGTAATACAATGCTACTGTTTACATGACACTTAGGTGACCACTGTGCTTTTATGTATATTACTTTTCATTGTTCTATATTGTTCAGCAATTACCATTACCATTACAATTCCTTATAAAGTCTTACCTCCCCCAGTACCAGCTGTTTATATCAGCACAAGGATAACCAGCATTTGAATATACCAAAACTATATACTGCTGTCAACTTTCATGTAAATATATTATTATTGAGACCTTACGGCAAGATATGTTGTTTAGCTGCAGACATTACAAGCCGTAAAATCCTGTTCTTGTGTATATCACATAACATTGGTAAAAAGAAGTATATAACCAAAATCATTTATGTTTTCAGAGCTGACATGTTTCATAGCAAAATATAAAGAATTTTACAGGTACTATAAATTTCTGCTGCTCAGCCTTGAAATCTAATTTTTGCTGTTCAAGGTGCAGAGAAATAAAGTGGCTCACACTGGGGCTGTGTGTCATGGCGCTGTACTTCACGCTGAACCTGGATATGTTCAAAACAGTTCAATTAGCCCAAACAGGTCTTTTTACCTCTACAAAAGAACTCGGCTTATTATAGACTTGATGGTGTGTGACGCTGCCGGACTGAATAGACAGCCTGGTATTATTTGGGACTTTCGGAATGATTGTGTTCTCATTTGACATTTGCATTATGTGGTCTTATGACGGACAGGGAATGTTCACATGTGCAGGTTTGTTTGTATTTTGCTGATTTTTCAGGACATGATTTGGTTGTTTCATGGTTGTGTGGTGGAGGAGAGGGATTAGAGTACAAAGAAATGCTAGAACTATTTGGGTGACATGTTTTTGCCCTAACACCGAGGAAATATGAAGTTAGCTGTCTTTGAGAATGATTCATTATTCTTTTTGTGCCTATTTTTTTTACTTTTATTTTTACTCCAAAATCATTATGAAGTTGGGCTATTTTTGCCCAATTTTTTTTCCAGTTCTCATCATTTTGTAGGTTTTATGGTCAATGTGGGCATTGTTTTCCTAACCTTGATATTTTCAGCTAATATATCATTTTAAACATTTTACCCCCTATACGTCCTAGGCCGCCTCCCTCCCTTTGATGTGGGCTTGTATGGCAAGTCCACATGTGTTCCCACACATGTCTGCTGATCTGATCAGCAGACATGTGCATCTATCAGAGATCTATCCACGCCTGTTAACCATTTAGATCCCGCTGTCAAATTTTGACAACAGAACCCAATGCTCTCCAGCGGGGATTGCACTCTTCCATGCCGCTATCAGCTACTCCGTGATGCAATCATGGGGTTACAATGGGTTGGCATGATAGCTCGGAGTCAGCTGATGACCCCTGTCACTGTCATGACTCACTTCCTGTGAATGCCGGCAGAGCGCCACCACTCACCGGAGATCAGCATTTCTGCTGTTCAGAAGGATGCTGAAGCATCGCTCTGATCAGCAGAAGCGACTGGACTGTGCAGTGATAAAATCCCCTAAGGGGACTAGTAAAATCAATAATAATTGTAAGAAACTTTTTTTAAAGTATGAAACCTTTCCACATAACAAAAAGTTTAAATGACCCCCCTTTTGACCAAATAAAACAATAAAAAAAAAACTAACACATAGTATTTGATATTGGCGTGGTCAGAAATGCCAGATCTATCAAGATATAAAATCAGTTAAACTGATCGGTAAAAGGCATAGTGATAAACAAAATCAAAACCTTGAATTATGTTTTCTTGGTCGCAGCAACATCACCTCCCTTTTGCCCCACTAAAAATAAAGCAATTCAAAGAATATACACAAATTTGGTATTGCTGCATTCAGAAATGCCCAATCTATTAAAATATAAAATCAATTAATCTGATCAGTACATGGCGTGGCAAGAAAAAAATTCGAAATGCCAAAATTACATTTTTTAGTCACCACATTTTTTTTAAAATGAAATAACAGGAGATCAAAGCATAGCATCTACCGAACAATAGAATAATTAAAAACATCATCTCATGACTCAAAAAATATGTTATCACTGAGCCCCAGATCCCAGAAAATGACAACGCTACGGGTCTTTGAAGATAGCGACAAAAATGCATTCCTTTTTTTTCTGACAAATTTCAGAATTTTTTTTCACCACTAAGATAAAAGTAAAACTATACATGTTTGGTATCTACGAACTCATACTGACTTTGGGAATCACAATGCCAGATCAGTTTTACCGTATAGTGAACATGGTAAATAAAAACAATACAAAAACAATCGTGCAATTGCACCTTTTTTGCAATTTCCCCGCACTTAGATTTTTTCCCATTTTCCAAGACAATATAGGGCAGAATGAATGGTGTCGTTCAAAAGTTCAACTATTTCTGCCAAAAACATATCTTGGTTTATAGTCGTATAGTCCGAAACATGTCTGCTGCTAAGATTTGAGCATTATCCCAAAGTTTTTTACCTGATATACATTTTTTCCTTGAAATGTTTTTATTGGATTTGCAATAAAGCTATTTATTTTTATGAATTTTTTGGACGCTGGATTTATATGCTCATTTTTTCCATTTTCCTGATCTACACACAGGGATTCTCCATTCGGTCCTTACTTCAAGGATTGAAGCTGATGTTTTTTTTTACTTGTAACCTGTACTGAAGTGGAGAATAAAAATCTGTCTAACTTTATTTTTGACTAGTTCAAATGGTAACATGTGACATTTCAGAGCTTTTTGAAAAAGTCCAGCTCCACATAAGTTATAATAGGAATTGTTACCTAACATCAGCGTCTGCTGACAGTCTAGTTGAGCTGTTATCTTTTTCAGAATTGATGATGAGTTCAGGAGGCAGTAGGAGAGTAAGAAGATTGTCATAAGTGGAGAAAGAAGCAGATTTCTTTGATATAATAAATTAGAAAATTGATTTTCCTTTTTGTGCACTGTTGGGTTAGTAATGTGAGTTTCTGACAGACACCTCTCTATTACTAACTCCTGACCTTGATGCCAGCTAACATTACACAGCTGGCATCAACCCCAAAATAACTATTTTTTTCTATCATAATAAAATGAAATTTTAATTTTTTATATGCCTTTGTATGAAATCAAATCAAATTATTATCCCGTTAGTGACACAATTCAGTGCCCAGTATTTGTCACGACAAGAAAAATGATCGGGTTCCCCATTGACTTGCATTAGATTAGTTATTCATGACGAATACCTGAATAGTATTTTGGGATTTCTTACAAATAATCCAAGCAAGAATTGTTAATAATCACCCATCACTAATGGAACTCTGCTCTTGTATGGCATTTTCTATAAAAATTGCTGCAACATTTTTGCTCAACTTATAGCTGTGGCGGCTATTGGAATTTTTTTTTTACCAGGTTCACCTAAATGTATAAAACTTATTTGGGTGAAGTTTAGTAGGCGGGGGCAAGAGGGAGCATTACTCCATAAATTCATTATTATTTGTCACAAAAGTGCTGTAAATGAAAACAGAAATGTATTCCTGCAGAATATTTCATAACAAACATGTTCCAAATGTGTTAAGAGGAACAAGCCTCTTAATGAATTTGGTGCATTTTACTCAAGGGAATCCTAGATCAAGACTTGTGCACAAATGCCAGTTTTTGTAAATTGACCCTTATAAGTTCAGAGAGTTTAATGTGATGGCTGCATATTTTTGTGACATATTCAAATAAAAAAACAAAAAACAAAATATGCCTAATTAATTTAGAATAAATCAGAAAAAATGGTCGGTAAAATCATAATTTTACCAGTGTTGATCACAAAAAAAGCTACAGAGAAAAAAAATTTAATGCAGTTTTTGTCTGGACCAGAAAAGTCAATGGAGAAATATAAAAAAGAAAGTTGATATTAAAACCACAGTGAACAGGACATGCAAGTTCAAAATGCACTTACCGCATATACTCGAGTATATGCCAACTCAAGTATAAGCCGAGGCCCCTAATTTTACCACAAAAAAACTGGGAAAACCTATTGACTTGAGTATAAGCCTTGGGTGGGAAATGCAGCAGCTACTAGTAAATTTCAAAAACAAAAATAGATACCAATAAAATGTAATGTGCCCAGCCTTGTTCCCACTTGTAGTAATGTGCCCATCCTTGCTCCCACTTGTAGTAATGTGCCCATCCTTGTCCCCACTTGTAGTAATGTGCCCATCATTGTCCCCCCTTGTAGTAATGTGCTCATCCTTGTCCCTACTTGTAGTAATGTGCCCATCCTTGTCCCCCCTTGTAGTAATGTGCCATCCTTGTCCCCACTTGTATTAAGTTGCCAATCATTGCCCCACCCATCTAGTAATGTGCCCATCTTTGTTACAATTACAATCTTTTAGTAATGTCCTCATTCCAGTCCCCATCTTGTCCGTTATTATGCTGTTGTTCACAAAAAAAATATTCTCACCTTTCCTCTGTTCCTGTGTTATCTTACCTGCTTCTTGCGGATTGCAGGCACATAGACCTCTCAGTGATCGCGTCTAGTGCATGGGGCCGCCACTGCTGTCATCACTTTACTGACGTTGAATGCTTTGCAGCACCACAAAGCATTCAAATGCGTGCGTCTTGCAGACCGCAGGCAAATAGACCCCTCCATGATCACGTCTGATGCACAGTGCTGCCATTGCCGTCATTGCTTTACTGCAATTGAATACTTTGGATGTTTCAAAAAACTAAGCAACTTTATTAAAATCATTATATATTATAAAGAGACAACAACTGAAGTCTCAAAAACACAATAAAAACACATGTTATAAAAAGAATATAAAGAAACAATGAAAAACTGCAAGTAAGTAATCTATTATACATAATAAGTGCAGAAATGGTGCAGAAATTCTACCCCCAGTATGCGCCGTTCAAACACTGCACGCGGCTCACACAGGGCTGAGCATCACTCATAACCAAGCACAGCGCTACTCACTTGAGTGGTTTGCACCCGTAACTCAGTCAAACTTCGAACCCGAACTTTATTTTTTTTTGGTAGTCAGTTTCCAATCCTGAACTCCGAATATCAAACCTCAGATTTGCTGATTTCTAATTTTGACATTGCTGGGCACTATGTTCATTTTATGGGATACTTTTTCTGTTTTAGGTAGATTCCAGGCGGAATCCATTTGAATTTATACCATATAAATGGGTGACAACTTTTGTTTTTACAAATTTGTCTTAAAATTAATAACATCATTTGTTAACTACTCTCTCTGGGTCCTATTCTATGTCTAAATCACTGATTTGGTGACTGTGTACAGGATTCAACGCAGATAAGACGTCACCGGTGCAAGCCAGTACACAGTCACCAGAAAAACGATGGGGACACAGCACGGGACCCCCAGAGAGTGAAGACCGTCTATTTCCAATACTTTCACCAATGTCAGGAAGAATTTGTAAAAAAAAAGATTAAAAGAGAAAAAACTTATTATAGATCAAATAATGGCAGTGAGATTTTTATAACTTGTTTTCTAATCTGGAATATGTTACTACATTACCCGAAATTACAGGATTACTTTCTCTGCTCCTATATTTGCTAAACATATAAAAAACATTTTCTGGTTGCTAATTAGGAAACACCTGCCTGCTTTTCTAATGAGATCTTTCTCTCTCTCTTTCCCTTTTTTTAATCGTCTGTTCATTTCTTGCTCTTCAGTTCTATATTTTTGATTGCTTTTGATTCCTTTGAGTGCTTTCTAAACAATCTTACTACCTAACGTTGACGGCCTCCTTAACAAACACGCTTCCATCTGCATTTCAAATATAAAAACAAACCTTGCAATCTGTTTGCAAATGTTGAGATTTCTGAAGGGATCGTTATGAATTGGTATTTTAGAAAATGTCTTGTTTACACACAAACCTCTGTATTCCCGGCAATTTTAGCATGTGATTGCTGAATATTTTATTGGCTACAAATTCCACTCTGGCCTCAAAATACAGATTTGCATGCGTATCTGTGCATCTAAAGGCTGCTTTACATGCATCGATTTATCGTGCGATCGCATGTGCGATCGCAGCCACCCCCATCGTTTGTGCATCATGGGCAATTTGTTGCCCGTGTCACACAAAGTCGGTAACCCCTGTCACACGCACTTACCTTCCAAACGACCTCGCTGTGGGCGGCAAACATCCTCTTCCTGAAGGGGGAGGGACGTTCGGCGTCACAGCGACGTCACACAGCGGCCGCCCAATAGAAGCGGAGGGGCGAGGATGAGCGGGATGTAACATCCCGCCCACCTCCTTCCTTCCTCGTTGCCGGCGGGACGCAGGTAAGCTGTGTTCGTCGTTCCCAGGGTGTGACACGGAGCGATGTGTGCAGCCTCGGGAACGACGAACAACCTGCATCCAGGAATTTGACCGATATTTTGAAAATGAACGACGTGTCAACGAGCAACGATAAGGTGAGTATTTTTGCTCGTTCATAGTTGCTCATAGCTGTCACACGCTATGATATGTCAAACGATGCCGGATTTGTGTCACTAACGACGTGACCCTGACGACATATCATTAGATATGTCGTAGCGTGTAACGCCGCCTTAACATTATGGAGATCTTACATATTGGCATTAGGAATTATAAGTCATGGAACTTTGTAGTGCTGTTGTAACTAATGACGGTTTTTAACTCTATAAATGCTGACCCAGCCCCCAGTGCCACATTAAGCCTAATGGTTTATATTACAAACTTTTTCGGACTCTGGGGCTTTATCTTCTGTCTTCTGTATTAGTGAAATGTTGCCATTTGACAATATCTCCACTTTACAGCGTGCGATTGAGGATGCCACAATGTTTTTCCATTGTTACCATACAGAAACATTGGTATGCTTTTGTATGAAAACTGGGGTACAGTGTAAGCCACGTTTATGCAATGGATGCCTAAAAGAAGATCTGTCATCAGATTGGTTAGAATACTTTCATAATCCTTGTTGGAATGGCTATATAACCCATTTTGAAAGTTTAATGTCAATTTCCATCCACCTAGCCTAATTGACTGCTCCTCAGTGTCCCTCCTCCATGCTGCTGAGATCTCACAATGCTCAATAGAAGCTGCAGGTTTGGTAACAATCTAATATGTATGGGGGCACCAGCTAATTGAATGGTTGGGGGACATGTCAAAACGGCATTTTCGATTTCATACTGCCAGTTGCATAGTCTTCCCAGAGATAAGTCCCTGGAAAACAGGCCTGCAGGTGGCTTTCTCACAGAGAACATGTGACGCCCTGGCCTATCACGTCGTCACAGGGTATTGTGCAACCTGCCCTTCTGCACGGTATCCACCCTCCTTGGTTAACGGATCCCAGTCCTCTAGTGTTGTTAACAGCTAGTCCAATCAAAATCCTAGGAACACTTCCCACTTGAACCTACCAGACACGCCATTGGGGGGGCCTAAAGGGAATAGGGCTGCCCACATGGGGGGTTGGTGAGGAGAAAGTGAGGACAGTGACAATTGAGAGTTGAGAGTGAAGGAGAGAGGAGGTGAAGTGGCTCTCGTGAGGAGAGGCCATGGAGGAGAGCTCCTGTATACTAGGTGGCAGACGTTGGTCTGGGCCTGGTAGGAGCTGGAACCCGGTCGCAGGGGACAGTGTCAAGGGGCACGGACTGCCGAGGAGGGCAGCCGGTGGCCTTTAGCTATCACCGGGCAGGGACCAGGGCATGACAGGGTACGTGGACCCCAGGCCGGAAAGTAGCTTCACGCGTTTCGATAACCCGACGGGGGTGAAGACTTCAAATGTCATCCCCAACCCGCTCCAAAATCGGGGTACTAGCGCACCGATGGGAGAGGACTTTCCCACTACAGTCCAAAGAAATCCTACGCGTGAACCCTGAGAGCAAGCTCACTCAATTAGCCATATGGGTGAGCGGGACCCGGAGAGTTTCATATCCAATTTCCAATTGAGACTAAGGTGCCTGGGATAGTGCCACAGACCAACAACAACACTGAGGGCACGGATCCAAGCGTGTTCCCCATAGACTACGGTGGTACTCAGAACTTTGGTTTACAAGCTCTCGGTGGGGTTATTCTGGGACTGAGTGAGTACATTGGAAACCCCCTGCACCTATCCCCCAACGGCACCCGAACACCATCCAACAGCAATGGGCCCCGGGACACATACCCCCTACCCAAGGAGGGGTTAAAACATCAGGCTGCCACACCATTGTCACCGAGCTCCCCAATGACAGCGGTGGTCCCTCACATTAACACGAACCGTGGGTGGCGTCACGAACTTTCCAAAATCCCCCTGTACATATCCCCCCCTTCTTTTAATCGAGTGGCTGCACTACCCCTGGGTCCGGAGACCCCTCAAGCCACCGTGGATTCGAGCGGTGGCAGCAACCCGGCTGCTCGCTCGGGGGCGGTACAAACACAGCAGTAGTCGGCTGATTGAGTACTTCTGTGTATGGGAAAGTAAGCAGAGATGACTGTTGGTTGCATGATCGGCTGAAGAATAATTTAGTTGACAGCCATCTTGTCACGATAGGTAGGGATAAGTATCCTGCAAATGGAAAAAGGGAAGCGAGACCCTGTGTCTAAGGAAGGGGGAGATGGTAACACCTGACCAAGCCTACTGCTTGGCCCTGGCTTCCCTCACTGCCCTAGATAGGTTCCGCATCTATGTGCCGAGCAGGATACCTGGCCCTAGGCTGACCTTCACCTTGGGTCTAGGTAGGGAACGAATGGGATGAGCTTTTTGTCAATCCAACTAGGGGTTAAAGGCCTCAAAGGGATAACAAACAAGGTAAAATAACAAACAACTTGTCTCCAAAAAGATACAGGCAGAGAGACTGCAACATGCAACAAATTTATTCAAGATGATTGCAAGCCGACTGCTGGCACTGAGGATCTGTAGATAGAGCTATCACCAACACAGACCAGAAGGGAATAAGGGTATTTAAGGTCACAAACAGACGTACTTATGAAAACAGCTGAAAGGGTGAGAAACTCTGCAGGGTCCTAAAGGGAAAGGGGTAAAGCCCAAGCAAAGGAGATACATAAGATACTGTCGCGGGCGGGGAGGAGGGTGTCAGCACTGCGCTCACCCCTCTGCTCGGGTCCGGCGGCTGCTGCTCAGTGGTGGCTCGAGCGGTGTGCCGGATCCCGGGGGGTTCTCGAGCGGCACTCCTCGCCCGTGAGTGAATGGGGGTGTTTGGGTGTGGGGATTGTTTATTGTCCGTGACGCCACCCACGGTTGTGGTGATTTCACCACCGCTGCTCGATGTGGGGATCTCGGGAGTGATGGTGGGGGAGCAGCTAGTTGTTGTGTTGCCCCTCCGTGGGTAGGGGGGTTGGTGATCCCGGGGCCCGGTGATGATATGTAGGATGCAGGGCCTGGTGGGCGCAGGGACGCAGGGGCAGCGCTGTGCCTTGCGGCACTGTGGTACTCACTCAGCCTGAGACAGTGACACAGTTCTCGGTAAACAGACGGCTGGTTGGTCGGTCCCACGGACGGCTGCACTTGCTCACCCAGTCGGTAGCGGTGATGTCCCTTTTCCTTGCACCTAATGTTGTCTGTTGGTCGCGATGGGTTCCCACCGGTAACCCGCTCCCCGGCTTCAAGCTGGACCGGAGGAGCTCTACTCTTTGCCCGCAGGCGCTGGCCCTCAGAAACTGGTGCCCTGGCGGTGGCGGTGTCTCTGTTGTACAGGTTGGGCTGTTGCCTTCACTCGGGACTTTGTTGTTGGGGGATCTACGTCCCCTTCACTGACGGATTTGGCAAGTTTGGCGACTCCTAGCCTTGCCGGGGTCCGAGAGGCCCCTGCCCTGGTGCTGACTGTCTTTTGGTACGCTGCTCCAGACCGCCGGGTCACTACCCGTCCGCGGCCCTTCCAGGAACTTCCAAACGGTCACCCCTTCAGACAATCACCACTGTTGCTGACCTTGCTGACCCTGTCCTGCACACAGCTGGACACACTTCAAGCTTCCTTTCTGTAACTGTTCTCACTTTCCTTCAGCTTCTCTTACTCCTCCTTTACCACTTCCACTTCGCTTCACTACTTTCACTTCCTTAGCTCATCTTAGCTGTTTACTCCTTTCCGTCCCTAGCTTAACTGCTGTTTTTTCCCGCCTTCAGAGCTGTGAACTCCTCGGTGGGCGGAACCAACCGCCTGGCCCACCCCTTGGTGTGAACATCAGCCTCTGGAGGAAGGCAACAAGGATTTTAGTTTAGCTTTGGTGTTCCTAACTGGGATGTAGGGTGTGATGGTGCAGTGACCTGTGACCCCTGGCTTGCCCAGGGCGTCACATTCCCCCTTAGCAAAATGCAGACCGTCCGCGGGCTGCCGATCCAACACCGGTTTTATTTTTCTGTAAAAAGGGGTAACAAGGTTAATAAAACATAAATACATTTTTAATAACTCTTCCCTTACGGGAGGCACATTTCTTAAACGTTTCAACGGTTTACGGTTACGGTTTCCGCTCTCTCCCACCCAAGTAACCTGGCCCTGATGCTGCCCCTAAAGCCCAGGCAGCACCCCTTGACCCACAGTCCAGCACACGGTACCCGAGCGGGATCTGTCCTTCCCCTCCAGAGGGTAACCACCGGTCCCTTTGGTGGCTGGGCCCCAGCCGGCTCTGCTGCGGGCCCTCCCTCCAATCTGCCTCTCCGGAGGCGGCATTGCGGAAAACGGTAACGGTAAACAATTATTTACAAGCCACTTAACGTTTGTGGTTGCCCTGCAAGTTCACGGGCTTGTCTATGGATAGTTCCCATGCCAAACAACTTTAAACGGTCCCCACGGGGACAACGGTGCCGGCTCCGGCCGGTTGCAAATCACACGGAAAATCAGATGAGGTACTCGGTAATCATTTCTCATTTTTCAAGCTTTCAACAAACAAAAACTCAGTGGTGGTACCAACGGGGACTGCTGCAGAGGGCATCCTCTGCCCTACTCCGGATATTCAGGCTCTGGTGCTGCCGCCAAGGGAGGGGGCGCGGCGCTCGCTCGGGCCTCTGGGCTGCCCCTTAATTTAGCGTCCAGCGCGAACCACCCCCGCTCCCCACAGTGCCGAGTGTATTGCACGATGTCGCCCGGCATCAGGTTGCGGCCGGGATGCTCTTCAGGCAGGTGGGCATTCACATCCCGCTGGGCTATAAACACTTCGGCCTCCAGGCCCGGTTCGTAAATAAACCCATAGCCTCGGCGGACATCAAACCGCCTCACCTGCCCCTCGTACAACGGGCCCCGGACACGGAACGTGGCCTGGCGGAGATTCTCCTTCTCCCTAATCGCTCTGGCCACCAGCTCGGCCTTCTTCCGTTCCCGTTCAGCGATCTCCAGGCCCAACGGTACCGGCTCCCTATCCCAATACGGCGCTGCTGCGAGCTCCGGCGCACGGGTCGGGCCCCGCGGGGCATCCTGGACATTGCCCACTGTCAGGAATCTGGGCGGCATGTCCCGCGGTGTCTTGGCCTTGGGCGCTGCCTTGCAGCAACAACCCGGCGCTACCTCAGCCGAGGTGTGGGGGATGGGCATAGGGGCTTTCCGCTGCTGGGCCTTCGGCTCGGAGCGGGTCATCGGCTCCGGCTCGGGGGACTTTTCAGGGGATGCCTCCAGTTCAACCTTCGGAATCTTCCACGGCAACACCTCCGGTTTACTACGGGCTCCGGCTACAGGTTGGCCCGCCTGGGCGGGGACGCTGGGTACTGCTACCGGTTGCGGTGGTAGCAGGGCTAATGGCGGGGTCACAGCCTCCGGGACGGGTGGCGAGGTAGGCAGCGAAGGGAGAGGGCTTGGACCAGGCCCCGCAGCTGCGATGACCGGCCCTTCCAGGGCATCGGGACGTGGGTCACTCACCCGCCCTTTCTCCGCTTCCTCCTCGCGTCTCCGCACGGTGGCTACAACGTCCGCCATGCCGGCCTCCCACTCCTCCATGAGGAGCTGCATCTTCACCTGCAGCCGTTGGTAGAGCTGCGCGGTCCGGATCTCCACCCACGCCGCGGTTCCAGGCGCGGGGGCTACGGTGTCGCGGGACGGCATCCACATGGTGACTTCTTCTTCTTCCAGGAACGGGATGTCTGCAGAGTCCTGGCGTCCCTGCTTTTATAGCTGCAGCTACATGCAGCCAGCCGCCATCGCGTCCCCCTTAGCTCTTTCCGGACCCTCCTCTCTCGGGGCGGGGTTTTGGCCTTCGCGCCTCTGCTACTCGAGAAGACGCTCGAGCGGAAACTTTTCGCGCCAAAGATGGCGGCTTTTGAAATTTTTCAGCCGGATACCTCCGGCGGTCACAAGGCGCACCTCTACCAGACGGCAGAGCGGTAGGATCCTGTTCGTGACGCCAAGTTGTCGCGGGCGGGGAGGAGGGTGTCAGCACTGCGCTCACCCCTCTGCTCGGGTCCGGCGGCTGCTGCTTAGTGGTGGCTCGAGCGGTGTGCCGGATCCTGGGGGGTTCTCGAGCGGCACTCCTCGCCCGTGAGTGAAAGGGGGTGTTTGGGTGTGGGGATTGTTTATTGTCCGTGACGCCACCCACGGTTGTGGTGATTTCACCACCGCTGCTCGATGTGGGGATCTCGGGAGTGATGGTGGGGGAGCAGCTAGTTGTTGTGTTGCCCCTCCGTGGGTAGGGGGGTTGGTGATCCCGGGGCCCGGTGATGATATGTAGGATGCAGGGCCTGGTGGGCGCAGGGACGCGGGGGCAGCGCTGTGCATTGCGGCACTGTGGTACTCACTCAGCCTGAGACAGTGACACAGTTCTCGGTAAACAGACGGCTGGTTGGTCGGTCCCACGGACGGCTGCACTTGCTCATCCAGTCGGTAGCGGTGATGTCCCTTTTCCTTGCACCTAATGTTGTCTGTTGGTCGTGATGGGTTCCCACCGGTAACCCGCTCCCCGGCTTCAAGCTGGACCGGAGGAGCTCTACTCTTTGCCCGCAGGCACTGGCCCTCAGAAACTGGTGCCCTGGCAGTGGCGGTGTCTCTGTTGTACAGGTTGGGCTGTTGCCTTCACTCGGGACTTGGTTGTTGGGGGATCTACGTCCCCTTCACTGACGGATTTGGCAAGTTTGGCGACTCCTAGCCTTGCCGGGGTCTGAGAGGCCCCTGCCCTGGTGCTGACTGTCTTTTGGTACGCTGCTCCAGACCGCCGGGTCACTACCCGTCCATGGCCCTTCCAGGAACTTCCAAATGGTCACCCCTTCAGACAATCACCACTGTTGCTGACCTTGCTGACCCTGTCCTGCACACACCTGGACACACTTCAAGCTTCCTTTCTGTAACTGTTCTCACTTTCCTTCAGCTTCTCTTACTCCTCCTTTACCACTTCCACTTCGCTTCACTACTTTCACTTCCTTAGCTCATCTTAGCTGTTTACTCCTTTCCGTCCCTAGCTTAACTGCTGTTTTTTCCCGCCTCCAGAGCTGTGAACTCCTCGGTGGGTGGAGCCAACCGCCTGGCCCACCCCCTGGTGTGAACATCAGCCTCTGGAGGAAGGCAACAAGGATTTTAGTTTAGCTTTGGTGTTCCTAACTGGGATGTAGGGTGTGATGGTGCAGTGACCTGTGACCCCTGGCTTGCCCAGGGCGTCACAATACCATATACACCAAGCAGGAATAATAGAAGATCAGGGAGCAGTTTGAGCAGCCAAAAGCTGTAACCTTCTACAGACAGACACCACAAGACTGTCAGTCACTCGTGACACATCTAATGTGCTAATGTGTATGGGGGCCTTTAATTCCCCATCACACTATAAAGTATCACTTCACCATAATAGTATCCTGTGTACTCTGGGAAGTCGTTAACGTTTTAAATTCTGCAGTTCATTCTGGGATGTATTTCTCATGTGTTGTATTTTATAAGTAGGGCATTCACTCAGTTTAGTTAGTTACACATTATACGGAAGAGGGGCTTCTCCACTCGAAACACGTTGGACTTACTTTTTTTTAACCTTTTTAGTATGTTTATTTTAGCTCAATGAAAAAAAAACTTTAAAAAAATTAGTGCTGAACTATTTATACTTTTTAGAATACAAAAATTTCCACAGCCAGTTTACCGGTACTCCCGATGTGTGGAATCCTTTGTAAAGTCCAGGCGCCAAGTCTGCAGGGGAAAATAGGGCAGGAGCCAGCCACGATAGTCAATATAGAAACATAAATCCAAAAAACTCAAGCCGACAAATTCCACGACTGAGATGTTTTTCTTAATATATTCTTACAAAGCAACATTTATTAAATAATTCCATTAAAAGTAGATCCACACAAAGGGCAAAAAATGGTATGTTGGATAGGGGACCAGGTACCATGTAGAAGGCGCACACACACCGAAACGTGTAGTCCAAGACTACTACCCTATCCGACATACCATTTTTTGCCCTTTGTCTGGATCTACTTTTAAAGTAAGTAATTATTTAATAAAAGTTGCTTAGTAAGAATATTTTAAGAAAAACATCTCAGTCATGAAATTTGTCCGCTGAAGTTTTTTGGATTTATGTTTCTATATTTATACTTTTTGCATATGTTTGGTCTCTGGGAATGCAGCCCTGTTACTTGCTCTTTGCACCGAGAATTCTAAGGGTACCTGCCCACTATCAGCAATAAGGATAACGTTTGGAACACCATTCTAAGTCTGAACTGGGTGCAAAAACCTAAAAAAACATCACTATGGGGAGATAAGGTATGCACACCAGTGACTATGTAAGGGGAATACATGAAATAGCAGAAACTGCTGTGTGAATACTGACTTGAAAAATCCAATAGCTATATGTAAGACTGAAAATGTGAAAAATGGAATCTGCATTACTGCCATGAACATATGAATCAAGAGAGATTTAGCTACTGAATTGATCAATGCAATAGAGCCCCAACACTACGCCAAAGTATTTCTCTACGTTGGGGTCCCTAGCTTGTGTGTGTCCTCTCATGCAGTGTGTGTCCTCTCATGTAGTTTTTCGTTTGTGAACCCTCCCCAACCACACCTATTGCCAATCCATATCATACGCATAAATAGCCTGGGTCTCAGCTTCCCATACACGGTAAGTTTTTTTAACTGCATGAGAGGACACACACAAGCTAGGGACCCCAACGTAGAGAAATACTTTGGCGTAGTGTTGGGGCTCTATTGCATTGATCAATTCAGTAGCTAAATTTCTCTTGATTCATATGTTCATGGCAGTAATGCAGATTCCATTTTTCACATTTTCACTCTTACATATAGCTATTGGATTTTTCAAGTCAGTTTTCACACAGCAGTTTCTGCTATTTCATGTATTCCCCTTACATAGTCACTGGTGTGCATACCTTATCTCCCCATAATGCCCACTATCAGGACCTGCGGGTCCTGACCAACGGGGCGGCGAGTCTCCTCCGCAGGGGACCGCAGCTGCTCGTGCCCACAATCAGGGTTCGGGGCACTGCAGTCTCTTGCTTGTGTTCTCCCTAAAGCTGCTTTACACGGGACGACCGATTGTGCGATTTCACAATCGATCATACCCGCCCCCGTCGTTTGTGTGTCACGGGCAAATCGCTGCCCGTATCGCACAAAGTCGTGAAACCCCCTTCACACGTACTTACCTGCTGAGCGACCTCACTGTGGGCGGCGAATGTCCACTTCCTGAATGGGGAGGGACGTTCGGCGTCACAGCGACATCACACAGCCGCCGGCCAATGGAAGCGGAGGGGCGGAGATGAGCGGGACATAAACATCCCGCCCACTTCCTTCCTTCCGCATAGCCGGCGGGAGCCGTGGGACGCAGGTAAGCAGAGTTCATCGCTCCCGTGATGTCACACGGAGCGACGTGTGCTGCCACGGGAATGATGACCAACCGGCACAAGTAAAAATAAACGATATTATGAAACTCAGCGATGAGTACACGACTCACGATTTGTGAGCGATACTGCGTCGCTCAGAGGTTTCACACGAGACGACGTCGTGTATGATGCCGGATGTGCATCACGAAAACCGTGACCCCAACGATGCATCGCACGATCCGTTGTCTCGTGTAAAGCACCCTGAAGGGGGACTCTTGCGACTCCGCAGCAAAGAATTGACATGCTGCGGCTCAGGAAAGCTGCACTGCAGGTCAGTGTTTGCTGTGGGCTGTACACGCACAGTAGGCATAGGATTTCTAGAAATCCTATCCACTTTGCTTGTACTGTACAATGCAGCATTTTTCCAGCAGTGAAAGCATGCTACATCTAAAATGCTGCAAACACTGATTGTGGGCACGCAGCCTAAGGGGTACTTTGCACGCTGCGACATCGCAGGCCGATGCTGCGATGCCGAGCGCGATAGTCCCCGCCCCCGTCACAGCAGCGATATCCTTGTGATAGCTGCCGTAGCGAACATCATCGCTACGGCAGCTTCACATGGACTCACCTGTCCTGCAACCGTCGCTCTGCCCGGCGACCCGCCTCCTTGTTAAGGGGGCGGGTCGTGCGGCGTCACTGTGACGTCACACGGCAGGCGGCCAATAGGAGCGGAGGGGCGGAGATGAGCAGGATGTAAACATCCTGCCCACCTCCTTCCTTCCGCATATCCTACGGAAGCCACAGTGACGCCGGTAGGAGATGTTCCTCGCTCCTGCGGCTTCACACACAGCGATGTGTGCTGCCACAGGAGCGAGGAACAACATCGGACTGTCGCGTCAGCGTAATCATGGATTATGCCGACGCTGCACTGATGATACGATTACGACGCTTTTGCGTTCGTTAATCGTATCATCGAGCCTTTACACACTACGATGTCGCATGCGATGCCAGAAGTGCGTCATTTTCAATTTGACTCCACCGACATCGCACCTGCGATGTCGTAGTGTGCAAAGCCCGCCTAAGGATATCGATTGTCTCCCAAGTAAGATGAATTAAAGAAGTGGTAAGCCGATTCCTTTTCTCCTTCTATCAACTTTAAACAAAAATAATAGATTGTGAGCGTGTTTTTGGACCAGGGCTAATGTGAATGGATGATGACAACATTCTGCAAATGTGATGTAGTGGGTGCACTTTCCTCTGCTCGATGACTTGCCTGGCAAACTAATTTCACTATAGCTCTACCATGGACAAAAATAGATAATATGTGAGAGCTGGAAGGTTATTTATTAGGCAGGAAGGGAACAGTCCGCTCTTGAAGACTTTGACAAGAGAAAAGCTTTGATGGCTAGACAACTGCATCATTGCATAAGCACCAACTTCTCATGGATGAATGTACATAGCGAAGATTGTCCATCTAGTCTGATCCAATACCAAAGCTACAGTGGCGTAATTTGCTAAAAATGTATTTCTGACAATGATTAAGAGGAGCCAGAACACAGTGCAGGGCAACTATTTAGATACAGAGCATAGCAGTAGATCCATCAGATTGTCTATAGTTATTCCTGTTCTCTGATGAAAGTTCTTAGAATGGCATGGGAGTATCAGAACTAGACGACGGAGAAATGGAAGCAGAAGACCTGGTCTGAGGAGTCTTGTCTTCTTATGCAGTGGTGTGAAAAAGTGTTTGACCCCTTCCTGATTTCTTATTCTTTTGATTGATTGCTCTCAGTGAAAGAAACAAAATTAAAATTTTGTAGTTCTGATACCTTTTAATGGCTAACTAAAATAAAAATAAAATATGATGTTATAAAGCAAGCTTTCGAGACATCTCAGGTCTCTTCCTCAGGCATGGTATGACAAAATAGCTGAAGAAACACAAATATATACACAAAACAGGGCAGAGCAATGCATAGTAAAAGGACATTTAAATAAACAAACACTGAACTTGGAAAGTGAATCCTTAATTAGCTTTGATTAGTGGTGTGAGTTTTATTGTCCAAAATATCCATGTAGGATCAGAGGCCTGGTGCCCTTGTAGTCTCCTTGATCATTGACGCGTCGTTCCTTTCCCAATTATCTTTGCTGTTGCAGGACGCAGGTTGTTTGTCGTTCCTGTGGCAACACACATCGCTATGTGTGACACCGCAGGAATGAGGAACATCACCTTACCTGCGGCCATCCGCAATGAGGAAGAAAGGAGGTGGGCGGGATGTTTGGGCCGCTCATCTCTGCCCCTCCGCTTCTATTTGTCGGCCACTTAGTGATGCCGCTGTGATGCCGAACGAACCGCCCCCTTAGAAAGGAGGCAGTTCGCCGGCAACAGCGATGTCGCTAGGTAGGTAAGTATGTGTGACGGGGACTAACGATATTGTGCACCACGGGCAGCGATTTGCCAGTGACGTACAAACGACGGGGGCGGGTGCGATCGGCAGCGACATCGCTAGTGATGTCGCTGTGTGTAAAGTGGCCTTAAAAGTTAAACATCGCACTGCACTTGGATGACACCAGAGTGCAGTGCGATAATCGCATCAATTGGCAATGGTGGAAATGGGGCGATTAATCCCTCCCTCTCCTCCTCAGCTGTGATCCGATTGCAGGATCGGATCACAGTGGCATGACACTCGGCTCACGCTCGCAGCACAACAGAAGCTAACATATCAAATCTGATGCACTCACATCAGATGCCATACAATCGTGTGGCCCCAGCCTTAATGGGAAACTTGAGCATTTTTCCAGAAGAATTTTCTAAAAAAATGCATGAGTTTCCCACTGACCTCCATTATACTTGGTAATCAAGTTCAGATCAGTCGAGCATCCAACCTGCTCTTCTCTAATAATATGTGTGACGGGGTATGCGACAGAGCAGTAAGGGACACCAGACCGATGAACAATCCAAGAAGATTTAATGAGGCAGGGAACATAAAACATCCAATATCCAAATGGTTCTTTAGAGTCCACACAATGGAAACAGATCTGGGGCAATCTGATGCCAAGAAGAATGCAACAGTCCTCAGATGCGTTCCCTAAATCCAGCAGCGTGGCAGCTGATCCTCATTGTCCAATCGTCCATGTACGGGCCAAGAGAAGCTGGCTTGAGCACAGGTCCTCGCCCTTCACCCAACAAAGCATAACTAAACAAAAAAACAAGTGGCTGAATCTCCCACCTCTCCTTAGGCGGGCTTTGCACACTACGACATCGCAGGTGCGATGTCGGTGGGGTCAAATTGAAAATGATGCACTTCCGGCATCGCATGCGACATCGTAGTGTGTAAAGGCTCGATGATACGATTAACGAGTGCAAAAGCGTCGTAATCGTATCATCGGTGCAGCGTCGGCGTAATCCATAATTACGCTGACGCGACAGTCCGATGTTGTTCCTCGCTCCTGTGGCAGCACACATCGCTGTGTGTGAAGCCGCAGGAGCGAGGAACATCTCCTACCGGCGTCACTGTGGCTTCCGTAGGATATGCGGAAAGAAGGAGGTGGGCGGGATGTTTACATCCTGCTCATCTCCGCCCCTCCGCTCCTATTGGCCGCCTGCCGTGTGACGTCGCAGTGACGCCGCATGACCCGCCCCCTTAACAAGGAGGTGGGTCGCCGGCCAGAGCGACGGTCGCAGGACAGGTGAGTCCATGTGAAGCTGCCGTAGCGATAATGTTCGCTACGGCAGCTATCACAAGGATATCGCTGCTGCGACGGGGACGGGGACTATCGCGCTCGGCATCACAGCATCGGCCTGCGATGTCGCAGCGTGCAAAGTACCCATTAGATCCACCCCCTTAACATTTGCTACTTGTAGCTACTAGTTAGAAAGAAGTTCCTAGACAGTCTCCAGAGATTGTGTACTAGGGAAGCCCCCTACAGAAGAGAACAATGTATATGCAACCCCCACCAAATCAAGGACAATAGCTACTGCTGAAGCCTGATTGCAATATGATACAGGCTGGGGGGATATAATGTTACAATATGCACTCGAGCATCTTAGGCTATGTGCCCACGCTGTGGAAAATGCGCGGATTTTGCCACAGATTTCTCACGGAAAAGCCGCGGATTTTCCAGAAATCTGCAGCACAGCTACTCCCCAGCCATTTCTATGGCATTTGGGAAATGCTGAGCCCACAAAAAAAATGGGAAATCATGCGGATTTTCGTGCGGAAAAATCTGCAGCATGTCAATTATTGTTGCGGATTTCTCCGCAGGGTCCCATATACTTACCTGCCTCACCGGAGTCACTTTCTCCGTCCGGTGTACAGCAGCGCGGTGGATCCAGGTATAGGAAGGAAGAGGTGGGCGGGGCCTGCACGAGCACCGGTCATGTGACAGCCGGAGCTAGTTCAGGCCTGCCCACCTTCTCCTGCAGACGCTGACAGAGTGACCCGGCCGCCGGAAAGCGAGGTGCTGCGTGATGGAGGTGAGTATGAACTCCCGATCACTGCAGCACTTGTTCTGCATTGAGGATGCAGTGCCAAAGCCATGGTACTGTATCCTCAATGCAGAATGCCCGCACTATATCCGCAGGACATTCCGCAGAATGGAAACAGACAAAAGTTGTGGTGCAGTTTCCTGGGAGCTCCTGCGGAATGTCCTGCGGATATATCCGCAGGACACTGTCCCCATGGGCACATAGCCTAAAGCGGGCTTTACACACTGCGATATCGGTCCCGCACAACATCGCCCAGACCCGTCACACATACTTACCTGCCCGGCGACGTCGCTGTGACCGGCGAACCGCCTCCTTTCTAAGGGGGCGATCCGTGCGGTGTCACAGCGACATCACTGAGCGGCTGCCCAATAGCAGCAGAGGGGCGGAGCTGAGCGGGACGTAACATCCCGCCCACCTCGTTCCTTCCGCATAGCGGCCGGGAGGCAGGTAAGGAGAGTTCCTCGTTCCTGCGGTGTCACACTGAG
This sequence comes from Anomaloglossus baeobatrachus, assembly GCF_048569485.1. NCBI lineage: Eukaryota > Metazoa > Chordata > Amphibia > Anura > Aromobatidae > Anomaloglossus > Anomaloglossus baeobatrachus. The sequence goes on along the minus strand of NC_134358.1, from coordinate 99,729,437 downwards.
CGATGTGTGCTGCCGCAGGAACGAGGAACAACCTCGTTACTGCTGCAGTAACGATTTTTGAGAATGGACCCCCATGTCACCGATGAGCGATTTTGCAAGTTTTTGCAACGATGCAAAATCGCTCATCAGTGTCACACGCAACGGCATCGCTAATGCGGCCGGATGTGCGTCACCAATTCCGTGACCCCAACGAGTTCGCATTAGCGATGTCGTAGCGTGTAAAGCCCCCTTTAGTGTCCACTCATCACTAGCAGGCAGACATTATTTCAATATTATTTTTCTGTAAATTTTACTATATTTGCAGGTAAATAACATTTTTGGAGGTGACAAGTTTCCTTTAAAGGGAATCTGTCAGGTCCAATATGAACCTAGAACAAGGAGCAGTTCTGTGTGCATATTGCTAATCCCTGCCTAAAGGTACCGTCACACTAAGCAACATCGCTATCAACATCGCTGCTGAGGCACAACTTGCTAGCGATGTTGCTGTGTGTGACATCCAGCAACAATCTGGCCCCTGCTGTGAGGTCGCTGGTTGTTGCTGAATGTCCTGGACCATTTTTTAGTTGTTGCTCTCCCGCTGTGAAGCACACATCGCTGTGTGTGACAGCGACAGAGCAACAACTAAATGTGCAGGTAGCAGGAGCCGGCTTCTGCTGACGCTGGTAACCACGGTAAACAGCGGGTAACCAAGAAGCCCTTACCTTGGTTACCCGATAGTTACCTTCGTTACCAGCGTCCGCCGCTCTCACACTGCCAGTGCCGGCTCCCTGCTCTCTGCACACGTAGCTGGAGTACACATCGGGTAATTAACCCGATGTGCACTGTGGCTAGGAGTGCAGAGAGCAGGGAGCCGGCACTGACAGCTGAGAGCGGCGGATGCTGGTAACGAAGGTAAATATCGGGTAACCAAGGGAAGGTCTTCTTGGTTACCCGCTGTTTACCGTGGTTACCAGCGTCCGCAGAAGCTGGCTCCCTGCTGCCTGCACACGTAGCAGAGTACACATCGGGTAATTAACCCGATATGTACTGTGGCTATGTATGCAGGGAGCCAGCGCTAAGCGATGTGCGCTTGTAACCAAGGTAAATATCGGGTTAGTTACCCGATATTTACCTTAGTTACCAAGCGCAGCATGCTTCCACGTGTAGCGATGCTCCAGCGATCCCTGCCAGGTCAGGTTGCTGGTGGGATCGCTGGAGCGTCGCTTAGTGTGACATCTCACCAGCGACCTCCTAGCAACTTACCAGCGATCCCTATCAGGTTGTATCGTTGTTGGGATCGCTGGTAAGTTGTTTAGTGTGACTGGGCCTTAACTGTCCCTGTATACACTAGCATAGATAAAGAAATCTTTAGAAAAAGTATTTCTAAAGATCTTATATTGTATGCTAATGAGCGAGGGGACTAGTCCCCTGGAGTTAGTTCCCCTGGCTAGTAGGTTCCATTAGCATGTTAGTAGACCCCTGTGGGCATGCTAACATGCTAATGAATGTGTGTTGCAGATGGGGAACAGACCATAGCAGAGGGCTGCTCAGGATGCTCGGATATGGGATCATTACTATGGCTCGAGAGGCAGCCGGATCCGGGCTCATGCAGCCGTCCATCCTCACAACTGAATAAAAGGGTTATTTACAGGGGAGAGTTTGTCAGTGACGCTACCCATGGGTTGCGGTGATTGTTGGTGACACCGCCGCTGCCTTGGTATGGGGCACCCGGGTAGGGAAGGTGTTGTCCCGGGGCCCAGGTGTAGGTGGAGTGCTATGCTGGGACACAGTCTGCAGGCTGGACCGGATGATACCGGTGTACTCACTGTTTTTGAATAACTCACACAGAGTCCAGATGGTAAACCAAGTGCCGGATACCAGTAGCCTCCGGAGGGGTGTGCTCGGGTTCCGCACACCGGGGTAGACAGGACAGGGGCCCTTCCTCCTGCACTTCTATGTTGTTCTCTGGTGTGTTGACTAGTCTGCATAAAACAGGAAAAGTCCACTCCCGGTGTCTTTGCTGTGGGAGCTGTGGCCCGCGAGATCTGACCCTTAGGATTTTTACAGGCTCTTGCAGACGCCCTATCCCCACGTTGGGTTTCCGTCTCGCTCTATCTGGGCTGCTGGTGGGACAAGACGTGGAATCTTGTCCCCTGCTGGCTAATTGACAAGGTGCTTGAAGCTGTCCTTGCCCCAGGGTCTAGGCACCCCGACTATGCACGGCCTCCGGCCCGGATTCCCGCTGTTGGCACCGGCGGGCTTCAACCCTGCCCCGGTCCACTTAAGGTCTCCTGCGACCGGATCTCCGTCTTTTGTGGCCCTGCTCTGCCGTCTGCCTCCTAGTTAGCTCAGGTAGTCTGTTAGTCCGGGAGCTACAACCCCCGACTACCACTTCACTCCTCTCACTTCCTCACTCCACTCTAACTGACTTGTTCCCTCCCCGCACACCTCAGGACCCCTAGGTGGGCGTCACCATCTGCCTGGCCCCGCCCACTGGTGTGTCTCTATTGTTCTGGGGGGGTGACTAGGCTTTTGTGGCTGGTGCATGTACCTGTGTGTGATTGTGTTGGAAGGTCAAGGAGGATGGAGTCCTGCACCTCGTAGATGGATGCAGTTTTTTGTGACAACCTGATTTTGTCAGGGTGTCACATGTGCAGCATCAGAGGATGATCCCACTCACCTCTCCGACTGCCATCGCAGCCCGACACTGGATTTCGGCTCAGTGAGCATGACCCTGGAGTTTCAGTCATGGGCACTACTTCAGTTTAAAGCCAGGACATGTACACCCGGCTTCATGGTGCGCATGACCGCTACTCCGGGGTCATGTGCACTGAGGCAAAATCCAGCATCGGGCGGCGATGGCAGCAAAGAGGTGAATGAGATCATCCTCTGATGCTGCACATTCATTAGCATGTTAGCACGCCCACAGGGATGTACTAACATGGTAATGAAACCAGCTAGCAAGGGGAACTAATGCCCACGCTCATTAGCATACGATATGAGATCTTTAGAAATACTTTTTCTAATGATCTCGTTATCTATGCTAGTGTATACAGGAACGGTTAGGCAAGGATTGGTCCTGGGTGTGTGCCGAACCCCGTGCCAGCAGCCATCGCTGCTCGGATCCGGGCCTGCTGGGGTGGTGGCTCGAGGGTCTCCGGACCCGGGGGTCTCGCGGACACACCAAATAAATGGGGCGACGTAGATGTATGGGCTAGGCCGTATTAAGTTCGTGACGCCAGCCACAGTGTGTGGTGAAGTGGGACACCACCGCTTCTGTTGTAGGGCACCCGGGGGAGATGTTGTGCAGCCAGTTGTTAACCCCTCCGTGGGTAGGGATGGTGGCCCCGGGACCCGGTGACTCGGTGCAGGGGATAGCGACCGCAGGGAGTGTTTGTGTACTCACAGTTAATAAACCACACAAGTCTCTGGTGAACCAAGGTGATGGTGGCTGGTGCCGCGGCCGGTTGCATTCAGGTCCCCCACCCGGTTGGTGGTCTCTATCCTTTTCTCTACACTGTTTTGTGTTTGTGTAAGGTGGACTTTCCTAGTGTGAAACTCAGGAGTCTGCTCCCGGCTGGATGTGGCCTAAGGAGTCGTGCCCGCAGACGCTGGCCCGTGGGATCTATGGGCCCTGGCGGTGACCTCTTATCCCTATCGGTGGGCTGTTGTCTTCTATGAGGGACTTTCAGTGGGACAGGTCCTCTAGTCCTGGCCTCAATCGGTGAATTAACCAGTCCACTTGGTTCCGGTTCTGGCTTCAGGGTCCGAGTACCCCCCTTTGTTCTACGGTTTCCGGGTCGGTTAACCGTGTCAGCATCGGCAGGCTACGATCCTGTCCCGGTCCACCTCAGTTCTGCCGAGCCGTCTTCTCGTCTCCTGCTGACGGAGACCACCGTCTGCCTCCTAGCCAGTGGCAACAGGGCTCCTACCCTGGTACCGTTCAACTTGAGCTTTCCTGGTGGAGCTACACTTAGCTCCAGCCCACACTCCTCTCCAAACTGAACTACAAAGCTTAACTGCCTGTTTCCCGCCCAGGGCTGTCTAGACCCCTGGGTGGGCGTGTCCCAACTGCCTGGTCACACCCACTGGTGTGTCTGTCTTTCCCTAAGGGGCGGTTACTAGGGTTTTCTGTTGGCTGTGTGTTTCCTAGTGGGGAAGGTGTTGTGCGGGGGTCTATTTGTGACTACCTGGTTTTGCCAGGGCGTCACATTCCCCCTTGGTTTAATACAGACCGTCCGCGGGCTGTCCGACCACCACCATTTATTGAAGTGGAAAAGATAAAAGAGTAAACAGTTTACAATTATAATAACATATTTACAATTAAGTATATTTTAGTTTCTTCCCTTACGGGATCCATGTTACTTTCACGTTGCACATTTAAAACCGGAACGGAACGGACCGGGTCCTTCTCACCTCACCCACCCAAAACAACCTAGCCCTGATGCCACCTCTAAAACACAGGTTGGCACCCCTTGCCCAAGTCCAGGGTAGGTCCGGGTGTTGCCCAAACGGGCCAGGTAAAAAGTTCCTTACCCGGCAGTCCTTTTCAAGGGCCCCACATCCAGGGGACCCCTGACCTGGAGGGTCGTCACCGGTTTTGCTGGAGACAGGGCCTCAGCCGACTCTACCGCAGGGCCATCCTCCAACCAGCCTCTCCAGACACTGCGGCATGGTGAGAAGGTTGGTCGGGGGCTATTTACAAAATCGAAAAGTTTATGGGCTGGCCTGCAAGTTCAAAGCCATTGTCTTTTTAACTGAAACACGGAACTGTAACGGGTTCAACAGTCCCAACAGGGGCTTTGCAGGGGAGTTAGCCGGGAACCGCTACCACTGCTGCATTGGGCCGTATGGCTCACTTGGCCCCCGGGGGAAATTCCATCGGGAATGGAGGTGGTATAGCAGGTGATGCCGCTGCTCTGGGGAGCAGTGCCGGGCGGCACTCTCCCATCACGTAGGAAACAGGCTCCAGCTCCGGATAGGTCAACGAGGACGAGACGGTCTGGGTACCTTTCTCCCGTCGTGACACTGCGCGGGTAGCTCGGCTCTCACGGGTCCACACCACGGCCACCATTCTCCGGACCTCCGCTTTCCACTTCAGCACCTGTTGCAGAGACTGCGACCGCACCCGGACACAGAATCTCGCCAGCTCCCGCTCCAGCCAGGCAGCGGTCCCTATCGGTAAGCGACCTGACTTGCATTCCTCCGCAGGGAACTCCACTCCACTCTGGGGCGCCGCTGCTCCAGCGGTCGGTGCGGGGACGGCACCAGGTTTAGGAGCAGACATCCTCCCGCTGCTCCCCCTTGGTCTTTTTGCTGGCACTTCTTTCTGTGGCCTGTTAGATTCGTTTTTCGACTTCCGGCTCACTTTCAGGCCACGTTACCAGGGGGCGGGGCTTTGGCTTTCATGCACTTTTCTCAGGGAAGAAGACGCTGGGCTGTAGTTTTTGCGCCCAAAATGGTGGCAAAATGGCGACTTCTGAAAATTTTTCAACGGATCACCGCTGACTATCCAATACAAGGCGCACTTCCACAAGGTAAGTGGATGGGTAAGTATCCTGTTCATGACGCCAAGTTTCGGGGTGTGCCGCCCCCGTGCCAGCAGATCCAAGCCTGCTGGGGTGGTGGCTCGAGGGTCTCCGGACCCGGGGGTCTCGAGGACACGCCGAATAAATGGGGTGGACGTAGATGTAGGGGCTAGGCCGTATTAAGTTCGTGACGCCACCCACGGTGTGTGGTGAAGTGGGACACCACCGCTGCTGTTGCAGGGCACCCAGGGGAGATGTTGTGCAGCCAGTTGTTAACCCCTCTGTGGGTAGGGATGGTGGCCCCGGGACCTGGTGACTCGGTACAGGGGATTGCGACCGCAGGGAGTGTTTTTGTACTCACAGTTGATAAACCACACAAGTCTCTGGTAAACCAAGGTCATGGTGGCCGGTGCCACAGCCAGTTGCATTCGGGTCCCCCACCCGGTTGGTGGTCTCTATCCTTTTCTCTACACTGTTTTGTGTTTGTGTAAGGTGGACTTTCCTAGTGTGAAACTCAGGAGTCCGCTCCCGGCTGGATGTGGCCTAAGGAGCCGTGCCCGCAGACGCTGGCCCGTGGGATCTATGGGCCCTGGCAGTGACCTCTTATCCCTATCGGTGGGCTGTTGTCTTCTATGAGGGACTTTCGGTGGGACAGGTCCTCTAGTCCTGGCCTCAATCGGTGGATTAACTAGTCTGCTTGGTTCCGGTTCTGGTTTCAGGGTCCGAGTACCCCCTTTGTGCTACGTTTTCCGGGTTGGTTACCCGTGTCGGTATCGGCGGGCTACAACCCTGTCCCGGTCCACCTCGGTTTTTCCGAGCCGTCTTCCTGTCTCCTGTTGACGGAGACCACCGTCTGCCTCCCAGCCAGTGGCACCAGGGTTCCTACCCTGGTACCGTTCAACTTGAGCTTTCCTGCTGGAGCTACACTTAGCTCCAGCCCACACTCCTCTCCAAACTGAACTACAAAGCTTAACTGCCTGTTTTCCCGCCCCCGGGCTGTCTAGACCCCTGGGTGGGCGTGTCCCAACCGCCTGGTCACGCCCACTGGTGTGTCTGTCTTTCCCTAAGGGGGGGTGACTAGGGTTTTCTGGTTGGCTGTGTGTTTCCTAGTGGGGGATGGTGTTATGCAGGGGCCTATCTGTGACTACCTGGTTTTGCCAGGGCGTCACAGGTGCATATTGGAACTGACAAGTTCCCTTTAAACTGTAATAAAAACTCTAAAAAATGTTGTCATTGACGCCTATGGGTAAGTCACGTGTTACTTGTTTACGTCTATATTTCCTATTCTTCTGATGTAGTTCAGAGACTTAGGCGGGCTTTGCACACTACGACATCGCAGGTGCGATGTCGGTGGGGTCAAATTGAAAATGACGTACTTCCGGCATCGCATGCGACATCGTAGTGTGTAAATGTTCGATGATACGATTAACAAGCGCAAAAGCGTTGTAATCGTATCATCGGTGCAGCGTCGGCGTAATCCATAATACGCTGACGCGATGGTCCGATGTTGTTCCTCGCTACTGCGGCAGCACACATCGCTGTGTGTGAAGTCGCAGGAGCGAGGAACATCTCCTACCGGCGTCACCGCGGCTTCCGTAGGATATGCGGAAGGAAGGAGGTGGGCGGGATGTTTACATCCCGCTCATCTCCGCCCCTCCGCTCCTATTGGCCGCCTGGCGTGTGATGTCGCTATGACGCCGCACGACCCACTCCCTTAATAAGGAGGTGGGTCGCCGGCCAGAGCAACGGTCGCAGGGCAGGTGAGTGCATGTGAAGCTGGCGTAGCGATAATTTTCGCTACACCAGCTATCACAAGATATCGTACCTGCGACGGGGGCGGGGACTATCGCGTGCGACATCGCAGCATCGGCTTGCGATGTCACAACGTGCAAAGCCCGCCTTAGTGTGAATGGGACATAAACGTGTGCTGCTTTGGAAGATCTTAACATTACATTTTAGCTGATATTGGTTTCTTAAAACTTGCAGAAAAAAAAACTATTTGCGTTTTTTTGCTATCTCAGGTCCATTCCTCACAACATGATTTACACTCCAGTTTTTTTTTATATATTTCATTTCTACATTCACATAAATGAAATGACATATAGACCTTCTGGTAACACAATACGGGAAGTAATATGAGCAATTTGATTCAGTGGCTATGTCAGCAAATTCATGTCAGCAGTTTTCTAAACTGTATGATGGAGGCACCTTACAGGAGCAAGTGGCAATACCTCTCAGTCCTATTTCACTGTGCATTTGGTTGGAAATTCAGGCAGAAATAAAACGTGTCAGCAAGGTACAAAATAGATCAGCAGAGAATTTAACAGATGCAATTGGCTTTTTGGAGGCTTCGACATTTCCTTAGAACAGGTAATTTTAAACCCAATGGAACTGAAAGACAGATGCTGAGGGATTTACTTGACCTGTGAAACGCAATTTCCAGTAGGCAAAAGTCGCTTGTGTAGGTGCTGGAGCTCTCAGTTCATTTGTAAGAAATGAAAGCAGCTTGTTTTGTCCTTTATTCCTGTTTTTTCCGACTGGGCAGAGATTACACTGTGATCAAAAAATCAAACCTTCATTACTACCTGGCTGTATTTAAAGGGATTTTCCAGGCACCAGGCAAATTTCTGCAGTCCCCCTGTGTGATCACAGATTGCAATGCACTGCACTATCACAATTTACCTTTATTCTCAGCACAAATGGCGATCACTAGATCACGAGTGTGTGATTTGCATGTTTCCAGTCTTCTGCTGACGAGATTCTTCTCCAGTACCCACAAAGGTCTTTTAAAAGAAGCGCTTGAGAATTTAGGGACCAAATGTTTTTAGCTGTCTTGCGGTAAGGTAATGATGTGTCGGTTTGTTTGCGACTAACAGATCACCATCTTACAGCAAGGCAGCTAAAAAAAAAAGATCCGGCTCCCTGCTGTGACTGACAGGAACTGGATCCCCAGTGAGAGCCAATAAATTCTTTTAACAGCTCTCCCTGGGCGTAAAATTTTGGGGTTTTGGTGGGGAAACCACGCCCACCTGAACAAACCCCCGCCCACTCAGCAAATTAATTGGCCTGTTGTGAGTGGGTGGGGTTTATCCACGGGTGGAAGGGGTTTCAGCGGCGTTAACACAAGCTTAAATATGTGTTTAACTGCGGTGAACACATATGTAATAGGGAGTGTGACGCCCTGGTCACGCCAGGTAGTCACAAATAGGGCACCGCATTACACCTTTCCCTTACAGGTAACACACAGCCAACCTTAAAAACCCTAGTCACCCCCTAAGGGCTTGATAGACACACCAGGGGGTGGAACTAGGCAGTTGGAAGACGCCAACCGAGGAGGTTTAGACAGCCCGGGGCGGGGAAAAGAAGAGTTCAGTGGAGTGGAGTTCGGGGAGAGCAGTTTGAGAGTTCGAAGAGAGTGGAGGTCAGGCCTGTGTTTGGACCTGGGACAAACTGACAGGTACCAGGGTAGGAGCCCTGGTGCTTTTGGCTAGGAGGCAGACGGCGGTCTCCATCTGCAGGAGCTGGGAAGACGGCTCGGTGGAACCGTGGTGGACCGGGACAGGGTTGTAGCCCTCCGATACCGACCCGGGGAACCGACTCGGAAACCGGAGCACACAGGGGGGTACTCAGACCCTGAAGCTACGTCCAGAAGCGACTGGAACTGGTTAATTAACTGATTGCGGCCAGGACTAGAGGTCCTGTCCCACCCAAAGTCCCGATTGAAGGCAACAGCCCACCGAGGGGGATAACAGGCCACCGCCACGGCTCAGAGATCCCACAGGCCAGCGTCTGCAGGCAAAGGGCTCCTTGGGCGACAACCAGCCGGGAGTGGACTCCTGAAGTTGCAAGCAGAGGCAGTTCACCATTATAAACAGGTGCAAGAGAAAGACAGAGACCACCAGATGGGTGTGGGAACCCGAACGCAGCCGGCTGCGGGCACCGACCACCATCACCTTGGTTTACCAGAGACTCGTGTGTTTTCTAATAGTGAGTACACCAGCACCCTGCGGTCGCCCATCTCCCTGCGCCGTCAAACCCCAACGGGTCCCGGCGCCACCATCCCTGCCTATGGAGGGGTTAACAACTTGCTGCACAACATCTCCGCCGAGTGCCCCGTAACTGCAGCGGTGGTGTCCAAACTCACCACATACCGTGGGTGGCATCACGAACTCCGTACGGCCCAGCCCGTACATATACATCCTACATCCACCATCCCATCACCCCCCTTTTTACTTGAAGTGACTGCGAGACCCCCGGGTCCGGAGACCCTCGAGCCACCCACAGAAGGACCGAATCCGAGCAGCTCGGCTGCCGAGAGCGGGGTGGTACACCTCAATTTCTGGCGTAACGAACAGGATACTTACCCATCCACTTACCTTGTGGAAGTGTGCCTTGTATTGAAGTCAGCGGTGATCCATTAAAAAATTTCCAGAAACCGCCATCTTGCTGCCATCTTTTGACGCGAAGATTCCCACCTAGGGTCTTCTTCCCCGCGAAAAGAGCGCGAAAGCTGAAGCCCCGCCCCCTGGGAACACGGCCGAAAAGCAAAGCCGAAAGTCGCAAAACGAAACTTACCGGCCAAAAAGAGGAGTGCCAGAAAAACACCAAGGGGGAGAAGCGGGAAGATGTCGGCGCAGAGGGAGGCCGGCGGAGCGGTGCCCGCCACCGGAGTGGCGGGGTCCAGAAGTGGTAGAGGCAGAGTGGCTTTTGATGCGGAGGACCGGAGCCCGAACCAGCTACCTGCCGGAACCGCTGCCTGGCTGGAGCAGGAGTTAGCGAGATTCTGCATTCGGGTAAGAGCCCAAATGCTGCAGCAGGTGCTCGACTGGAAGGCGGAAGTCCGGAGGATAGTTGCCATTGTGTGGGCCGGTGAACAAAGGGCTGCCTCAGCCATGCCGCATCAGGATAAAGCTACGCAGACCCCCGTGCCGTCCCTCATTAGCTGGGAGCTTGGAGCCTGCCAGCACTGCGACGAGTGAGCCCCGTGTAGCGCAGCTCCTGGAGGAAGCGGTGCTGTCCATGATTCCACCACCATTCCCATTGGAGGCTCAGAGTCCAGGGATGTACTGCACCTGAATGGGGAGCCTGGTGTCCCGGCGAGGATGGAGCAGTACGGCACTCTGCAGTGGTAGCAGCACCCTGTAAGTTAACTCCAAGTTTACAAGTTTTAAAGTTGGAAAGTTTTAAGCAAAGGACTCACTCCCATTATGCAGCGTGACCTTTGTTGAACGTCTCCAAGTTCCCGGGAGATGCCATCCTGCATACAGGGTGGAAGGAAAGGAGGATCTTGTCTGATTTGTTGAACACCGCTGCAGTCGGAGCCTCAGAGGGCGCCATCAGGGGTCGGAGCCCCTGGTGGGGGACGACAAGAAGTTGAGTTGGAGTGAGGACAGTCCCGTTTGCAGAGTCCGGTATGAAGGAGCAATCGTACCCGCACTGCAGGCAGTGGAAGACGGGATCTTTATGAACAGTGTCGCCCGTGGATGACAGTGGCATTGGGGACCTGTGCTGCCCTGTAGTGGACTGTGGGAAAGTTGCCAGGAAAGTCGCACCTGCAGTGAGTCAAGTGTTTTAACCAGACCACCCTTTTCATCATCCTGCAGTCCCCGGAGAGGCTGGTTGGAGGAAGGACCTGCGGCAGAGTAGGCCAAGGTCCCGTCACCATGGCAACCGGTGACTATCCTCCAGGTCAGGGGTCCCCTGGACGTGGGGCCTCTGAGAGAGAGACTGCCGGGTAAGGAACTTATTATCTGGCCTGTGTGGGCAACACCCAAACCCGTTTCCTGGACTGGGAAAAAGGGGTGCGCACCAGTGCTTAGCGGTGGCACTAGGGCTAGGTTTGCTTGGGTGGGTTAAGGTGAAAAGGACCCAGTCCTGTCCCGGTTAAAAAAAAATGTTTTATGCAACTTTTAAGCAACCCGCCTCCCATAAGGGAAGAAAAACAAATATTCATATAATGTAAATATGTTAGTATAATTGTATATGTTTTCTATCTTTTTCAGTTTAAAGCAAAATAAACCGGTGGTGGTTAGACAGCCCGCGGACGGTCTGTGTTTAACCAAGGGGGAGTATGACGCCCTGGCTGGGCCAGGTAGTCACAAATAGGGCCCCACATTACACCTTTCCCTCACAAGGTAACACACAGCCAACCTTAAAAACCCTAGTCACCCCCTAAGGGCTTGATAGACACACCAGGGGGCGGAACCAGGTGGTTGGAAGACGCCCACCGAGGAGGTTTAGACAGCCCGAGGCAGGGAAAAGAAGAGATCAGTGGAGTGAAGTTCAGGGAGAGCAGTTTGAGAGTTCGAGGAGAGTGGAGATCAGGCCTGTGTCTGGGCCTGGGACAAACTGACAGGTACCAGGGTAGGAGCCATGGTGCCTTTGGCTAGGAAGCAGATGGCGGTCTCCATCTGCAGGAGCCGAGAAGATGGCTCAGTGGAACCGTGGTGGACCGGGACATGGTTGTAGCCCACCGGTACCGACCCGGGGAACCGAGGAACCGACTCGGAAACCGGAGCACACAGGGGGGTACTCAGACCCTGAAGCTACGTCCAGAAGCGACTGGAACTGGTTAATTAACTGATTGCGGCCAGAACTAGAGGTCCTGTCCCATCCAAAGTCCCGATTGAAGGCAACAGCCCACTGAGGGGGATAACAGGCAACCGCCACGACTCAGAGATCCCACGGGCCAGCATCTGCGTGCAAAGGGCTCCTTAGGTGACAACCAGCCGGGAGCAGACTCCTGAAGTTGCAAGCACAGGCAGTCCACCATTCTAAACAGGTGCAAGAGAAAGACAGAGACCACCAGACGGGTGGGGGAACCCGAACGCAGCCGGCTGTGGGCACCGACCACCATCACCTTGGTTTACCAGAGACTCATGTGTTTTCTAATAGTGAGTACACCAGCACCCTGCGGTCGCCCATCTCCCTGCACCGCCAAACCGCAACGGGTCCTGGCGCCACCATCCCTGCCCACGGAGGGGTTAACAACTTGCTGCACAACATCTCCCCTGGGTGCCCCATAACTGCCGCGGTGGTGTCAAAACTCACCACATACCGTGGGTGGCATCACGAACTCCGTACGGCCCAGCCCGTACATATACGTCCTACATCCACCAACTGTTAAGGCCAGGTGGAAGGGCAGACCCAGGAGGTGGATCCACTGGGCCGAACTCCTTGATGATGGTAAGGGGTCCGGTAGCTGGAGCACTACAGGTAGCAGGGCAGTCCGTGCACAAGAGTATAATGGAGAAGTCCCTGGGACCACGGAGTCACTGATGGTAGTCCGGGTGACGGAGCTCAGGTTCGGAAGCCGAGATGATGTCAGGCGGAGTCCGGAACCGTTGGAGCGAGATGACGGGTCACCACAGGGGTCAGAGATGGTACGGACTGTCAGGATGGCAGATAGGCAGCGTTCGGGGTGCGGGATTCGGCAGGACCGGATGGCGAGGCAGGATCGGCTCTAGAAGAGAGATACGTAAGTATGGCAAAGAGACACAAGGAGACCTGACTCCTAGCTTGGAAAACACGAAGATCAGGCCCCGCCCACTTGGACATTCAACCCCTTTATACCCTGAACCTGTGTGCTTCATTTCCTGTCAATGGACGCTGGGCCTTTAAGAAAGGGTCAATGACCGCGCGCGCGCCCTAATGCGCATGCGCGCGGCCCGGGTGCCAGAAGCCAGAGCAGGAAGCTGGGAGGAGGAAGCAGCAGAGCCGGGCTGGGGCTGAGACGCCGACGGGCGCCGGGAGCGGGGACCAGGACGCCTAGGAAGCGCCGGCAATGGGTGCTGGAGAGTGGGGAGCGGCGGAGACCGGACTGAAGAACCGGGGAGCGAGCCAGGGGAGCCGGGGAGCGTGACAGGTGAGCCGGGGAGCAGCGCAGGGGACCCGGGGAGCGTGACAGTACCCCCCCCACGCCCCCCTCCCCGCAACCGGGACAGGAAGGCACGGATCAGCGGAGTACCCACATTCTCCCGGGGCTCCCAGGACCTATCCTCAGGACCATACCCTGCCCAGTCCACCAGGAAGAACTGTCGACCCCGTACGGTCTTCATGGCCACGATATCCCTTACCGCATAGATGTCGTCATCGGCAATAGGAGGAGGAGCCGAACTGGCAGCAGCGGAGAAGGGACCAAGGACAACCGGCTTGAGCAGGGAGACGTGGAAGGAGTTGGGTATCCTCATCGTGGCCGGGAGCTGTAGCTTGTAGGAGACCTCATTGATCTTGCTGAGGACTTTAAACGGCCCGATGTAGCAAGGACCCAGCTTGTAGGATGGTATCTTCAATCGGACGTACTTGGAAGCAAGCCAGACTAGATCTCCAGGAGAGAAACACGGAGGGTCCAGACGTCTCTTGTCTGCATGTCTCTTCATCCGCAGGGAAGCACGCCCAAGGGACGCCTTGACAGAGTCCCAAATGGTTGCAAAGTCACGGGCTACAGCATCAGCAGCAGGGACATCCGAAGAAGGAGATACAGGCAATGGGACGGAGGGCTGGAGTCCGTAAACGACATGAAAGGGAGAGCTGGAGGAGGACTCACTGACGTGGTGGTTATGGGAGAATTCAGCCCAAGGAAGAAGCGTGGACCAGTCGTCGTGATGGGCGTTGACGTAGTGTCGTAAGAAGGAGGTCAAGATTTGATTGACCCTTTCCACTTGGCCATTAGACTGAGGATGGTAGGCAGAAGAAAAGTCCAGAGTCACTCCCAGATGTTTGCAGAGAGCCCTCCAGAAGCGGGAGGTAAACTGTGTTCCTCTGTCGGACACGATGTGTGATGGAAAGCCATGCAAGCGGAAGATGTGATGTATATAGGCGTCCGCGAGGTCCTGAGCAGAGGGCAGTCCAGCCATAGGGACGAAATGAGCCATTTTAGAGAACCGGTCCACCACGACCCATATGACTGTGTGTCCGGAGGACAATGGCAAGTCCGTAATAAAGTCCATTGCAATGTGTTGCCACGGAACTGAGGGTATAGGCAGAGGCAGAAGACGGCCATATGGCAGGTGTTTGGGCGTCTTGTTCCTGGCACAAGAGGAGCAGGCAGAGACAAAAGCAGCGACGTCCGTGCGAAGGGATGGCCACCAGTAATGACGTACAATCTCACTCCATGTTCTCTTTTGACCGGCATGACCGGCTGTTTTCGAGGCATGGCCCCAGTGTAACACTTTTTGCCTATCAGTCTCAGAGACATAGGTCTTTCCGGGCGGTATCTGGGCCAGGGTGACAGGAGCCACTGGAATGATTTTACTAGGACAGATAATGGGCTGGGATGTCTCCTCCTCCTGCTCCATGGGCATGAAAGACCTGGACAAGGCATCAGCGCGTACATTCTTGTCCGCGGGTCGGAAATGGAGCTGGAAATCGAACCTGGCAAAGAACAAGGACCACCTGGCTTGCCGTGGGTTCAGTCGCTGAGCGGACCGCAGGTATTCCAGGTTCTTGTGGTCCGTGTAAATGATTACGGGGTACACTGCTCCTTCCAGAAGGTAGTGCCATTCCTCCAGAGCCAGTTTTACTGCCAATAGCTCTCAGTCACCGATGGTGTAGTTGCGTTCAGGCGCTGAGAAGCTCTTGGAGAAGAAACCGCAAGTCACCATCTTCCCGGAGGAGGACTTCTGCATGAGCACTGCTCCGGCTCCCGAGGAGGAGGCATCCACCTCCAAGGTGAACTGGCGGTTTAACTCCGGACGGTGGAGCACAGGAGAGGAGGCAAATGCCCGCTTCAGGGAGCCAAACGCGGCGTCGGCCGCAGGTGACCAGTCCTTTGGATTAGCCTCCTTCTTGGTCAAGGCGGAGAGAGGAGCGGTCAGAGCAGAGAAGTGAGGAATGAACTGGCGGTAGTAGTTGGCGAATCCCAGAAAGCGTTGGATTGCCTTCAGTCCAGAAGGAGGAGGCCAGTTGAGAACGGAGGAGACCTTCTTTGGATCCATCTGCAGTCCGGTATCGGAGATGATGTAACCCAAGAAGGGGAGAGAAGACTGCTCAAAGACACACTTCTCATACTTGGCGTACAGACGATTCTCTCTCAGTCTTTGTAGAACCAGCTGCACGTTCTCTCTGTGGGTCTGGAGATCCGGAGAGAAGACAAGGATATCATCCAGATACACCACCACACAGACGTAAAGTAGGTCCCGGAAAACGTCGTTCACCAATTCTTGAAAGACTGCTGGTGCGTTACACAGGCCGAAGGGCATCACGCAGTATTCATAGTGCCCATCGCGAGTATTGAACGCGGTCTTCCATTCGTCCCCAGAGCGGATGCGGACCAGGTTGTAGGCACCTCGAAGGTCCAATTTGGTGAACACACGAGCTCCTCTAAGCTGGTCAAACAATTCGGGGATGAGCGGCAGAGGGTACTTATTTTTTACGGTGATTTGGTTCAATCCCCGGTAGTCTATACATGGGCGTAGGTCGCCCTCTTTCTTCTTAACGAAGAAGAAGCCTGCTCCAGCAGGAGAGGAGGATCTCCGAATGAATCCCCTTGCCAGGCTCTCTGTGATGTAAGTAGACATGGCCCTTGTTTCGGCTGGAGACAATGGATATATCTGTCCTCGAGGTGGTGTTGTTCCAGGGAGCAGGTCGATGGCACAATCGTACGGACGATGTGGCGGAAGTACCTCAGATTCCTTTTTATCAAAAACGTCCGCGAAGGACCAATAGGCCGAGGGCAGTCCCGGTAGGTTCTCTGGAACCGGAGGTCGTCGGATGGGTTGTATGGTCTTCAGACAGTTCTCATGGCACGAAGAGCCCCATCGGGTGATTTCACCAGTGCCCCAGCTGACTGATGGCTCGTGTGTCCGTAACCAGGGAAGTCCCAGCAGGATTTGATGGGACATGTGTGGGAGGACGTAGAGAGCGATGTTCTCGGTGTGCAGGGCACCGATGCCCAGTTCGACCGGCCTGGTGATCCAGGAGATGGTGTCAGAGAGGGGTCTCCCATCCACAGAGGCAATCACGAGGGGTTTGTCGAGTGGAGTAACAGGCACCTGGTACTTGTCCACCGTGGCCTGCTGGATGAAATTGCCTGCTGCCCCAGAATCGAGGTACGCCTCAGCCGTGAACCGCGTCTCTCCCGTTGTCACTTGCACAGTCCACGTAACCGGGTCTGAGAGAGTCCCAGCACCTAGGGTGGCCTCTCCTACCAATCCTAGGCTTTGGAGTTTCCCGGCCTCTCTGGACAGGAGCGTAGCAGGTGTGTGCCCTCTCCGCAGTAGAAGCAGAGGCCCTTGGCGAGCCGCTCTGCTCGACGTTGTTCAGACTGCCGCACACGGTCGATCTGCATGGGCTCGTGGATGGAGACACCAGATGCCGTTGACTGTAGTACGGCGGGCTTCTGCGGGGGAGAGGAATGCCGTACCGGACGTCTCTCACGGGACACCTCTTTGGATCGCTCCTGAAAGCGGATGTCCACTCGAGTCGCTAGGGTAATCAGGGCATCCAGGGTGGATGGTACGTCACGACCCGCCAGCTCATCTTTAATTCGACCCGAGAGTCCTTCCCAGAAGGCGGCAGTTAGGGCCTCGTTGTTCCAGCCAAGTTCCGAAGCCAAGGTGCGAAAACGGATTGCGTATTGACCCACCGTCAGAGTCCCCTGACGTAACCGGAGAAGAGATGAAGCAGACGCGGAGGCGCGTCCGGGCTCGTCAAAGGTGCCACGGAATGCCTGCAGGAACTCCTGGATGTTCGTGGTCATAGGATCCTCCTTCTCCCACAAGGGGTTCATCCACGCCAGTGCCTCACCCTCTAGATGGGACATGATGAAGGCGACCTTGGCTTGGTCGGAGGCAAACAAATGCGGCAGCTGCGTGAAATGGAGGGAGCATTGGTTTATGAAACCCCTGCAGGTCTTGGGATCTCCGGTGTACCGAGGTGGTGAAGCCAAACGAAGTCTGGAAGCATTCGAAGAGGCTGCCACGGGGGCTGGAGCCGTGGATTGGCTAGTGGAAGTCGGAGATGCTGAAGATGTAATTGACACTTGTAGCGTGTTCAGGCGGGCGTCCACCGAAGTCATGAAGTTCAGCATGCGGGTCTGGGTCTCACGCTGGCGTTGGAGTTCCTCCTGCAAGGCCGCTAGTGCTTCAGTGGGATCCATGGCCTGATCTTACTGTTAAGGCCAGGTGGAAGGGCAGACCCAGGAGGTGGATCCACTGGGCCGAACTCCTTGATGATGGTAAGGGGTCCGGTAGCTGGAGCACTACAGGTAGCAGGGCAGTCCATGCACAAGAGTATAATGGAGAAGTCCCTGGGACCACGGAGTCACTGATGGTAGTCCGGGTGACGGAGCTCAGGTTCGGAAGCCGAGATGATGTCAGGCGGAGTCCGGAACCGTTGGAGCGAGATGACGGGTCACCACAGGGGTCAGAGATGGTACGGACTGTCAGGATGGCAGATAGGCAGCGTTCGGGGTGCGGGATTCGGCAGGACCGGATGGCGAGGCAGGATCGGCTCTAGAAGAGAGATACGTAAGTATGGCAAAGAGACACAAGGAGACCTGACTCCTAGCTTGGAAAACACGAAGATCAGGCCCCGCCCACTTGGACATTCAACCCCTTTATACCCTGAACCTGTGTGCTTCATTTCCTGTCAATGGACGCTGGCCCTTTAAGAAAGGGTCAATGACCGCGCGCGCGCCCTAATGCGCATGCGCGCGGCCCGGGTGCCAGAAGCCAGAGCAGGAAGCTGGGAGGAGGAAGCAGCAGAGCCCGCCTGGGGCTGAGACGCCGACGGGCGCCGGGAGCGGGGACCAGGACGCCTAGGAAGCGCCGGCAATGGGTGCTGGAGAGTGGGGAGCGGCGGAGACCGGACTGAAGAACCGGGGAGCGAGCCAGGGGAGCCGGGGAGCGTGACAGGTGAGCCGGGGAGCAGCGCAGGGGACCCGGGGAGCGTGACACCATCCCATCACCCCCCTTTTTACTTGAAGTGATCGCGAGACCCCCTGGGTCCGGAGACCCTCGAGCCACCCACAGAAGGACCGGTTCCGACCAGCTCGGTTGCCGAGAGCGGGGCGGTACAGGAGCTATGAACGATCCTAAAGAGACGGCTCTTTTTGGAAGCTGCTCATCTGGGTCTTTATCCGGCTTCTCTTGATCCTGTTCACTCTGACCAGCATCACACGCTGCACTATCAGTAATAAGTCCACCACCAGTTAAAACTGTAACAACGTTACTGACAATTTGCTTACAACACAGCTTCCACCTCTTAAAAAGGCAGTTTTTACACCAAAATCTTTCACAGGCATTGCTTTCTTCACAGAACCCAGCGCTTTTGCTACAGCCATCAAGTAGGGGAGGGAGGGGCACTCTGTCTTACTCTTTATTAACATTCCGGTTTCGTTCAAACGAGAGGACTTCAAGAACCCTTGCTCCCACCGTGTCAGGGACCCCACTGGCCCCATTTCCTGTCAGCACTACAAACAGCAGCCGGCTAAGGAAGGTAGTGCACTTCTCTTTTCCCTCTGGCTTTACCTTCTGTAACTGAGGGGTTATCACTTTACTTCAGTCCACTTTATCCTTTCTCTCTTGTCTCCTTCCTCTGCCTGGACCCTCCACACCACACTGCTCCACTCTGCTACATCTGACCCTGTACGTCCTCTCACTTATCTCATTCCTTCCCTATCTCCCTGGAACAGGAAGTTCCTTTTTCCTATATCTCCTCCTGTGCTGGGGAGAGTCCTCTTGTTTGAACGGAACCAGAATGTTAGTAAAGAGTAAGACAGAGTGCCCCTCCCTCCCCTACTTGGTGGCCGTAGCGAAATCGCTTGGTTCTGTGAAAGATTTTGGTGAAAAAACTGCCTTTTTAAGAGGTGGAAGCTGTGTTGTAAGCGAATTTTCAGTAACGTTGTTACAGTTTTAACTTTTGGTGGACTCGTTACTGATGCAGCGTGTGATACCGGTCAGAGTGAATGGGATCAAGAGAAGCCGGATAAAGACCCAGATGAGCAGCTTCCAGCAGATACCGCCTTCACACCCACTCCATACACCACTCTTCTCCCGTGTCTGTAGCATGCTGGGGTGGGTTGAGGACTGCAACCGTCACCCAGGATTGTCCCTCCCTGGTAGATTACATTTGGCGCAGTCGGCAGAATAAATCTCCTCCTGTGCTGGGGACTGTCCTTCCCCTTTTAACCCATACCAGCCTAGCACTCCCTTACATTCCCTTACACTGCAGGACCAGGGACCCAGTGTCACCTAGTGGCGGCCTGCTAAATTTACCAGGAAAAACACACATAAAAATACATTACTCTAAAATGTTTACGTTCAGATCATAACATCTTAAGGGGCAGCAGGACACTGGACACCCTCTTACAAAATAAACACAACATGTAAGAAATTACAGAGAGACACTGCTTAAGTGCAAACGAGTTTATACGAGGGGCTGCTGATAAGTCTTTGGCTTTGTGATTTTTTTTGTTCCTATGTTAACGAATGTTACATCGCATGAAAGCCTTATGTGTCTAATATATGTGTTCAAAATTTTGTGTTTGTTGGTTATGGCAACAGTATTCTACGCACATGGGAAAACAAAATTGCGGAGTATATTGCGATATTCACAGCAACTGAGAGCAGAGGAGCGATAAAATTCTTTTTTCTGCAAGGAAAGTCCATGAAGGATATTCATAGGGATATGTCGCAGACATTTGGAGATCAATGCCCTTCATATTTCACAGTTAAGAACTGGGTTGCCAAATTTAAAAGGGGCAACTTCAGCACCAATGATGAGGAATGTCCTGGACGACCGAGAGTAGTTGTTGTTCCAGAGATCGTCGATGCTTTGCACAACCTCATACTGGAGAATCGACAAATTTCAGCTAAAGCAATAGCAGACATCATGGGGATTGCACGTGAACGTGTTTGTCAATGAACATTTGGACATGAGGAAGCTGGCTGCAAAGTGGGTCCCCATATGTTTGACAACAGATCAGAGAAGCATGTGTGCCGTCCCCGTGTCAGCAGCCGTGCAGCTCGGATCTGGATCCGCGGTGGCTCGAGTGGTCTCCGGACTCGGGGGTCGTGCGGCCACCCAAATGAAGGGGGTATTTACAGGGGATTGTGTTAAAGTTCGTGACGCCACCCATGGTGTGTGGTAATTAGGAGTACCAGGCAGGCAGGTGTTAGAAGAACCCTCCACGGGTAGGGCGGAAATGCCCCGGGAACTCGGTGATGGTGCTTGGGGAGTGCCGTGGGGAGTGAAGGGGTCACTTGCGTACTCACTCAGTCCACAGAGCTGACACCGACAATTGGATAAACCAAGTTCTGGACACCGCTGCCGCCGAGGGGAGCTAGTTTGGGTCCCATCCCCAATGGTGTTGCCTGGTGATCTGTGACCTTACTCCTGGCACTAAGTTCTCTTTTCTTGTGGTCCCAGTAGCATAAAACTAGTTGGGTCCCGCTCCCCGGTGTGGCTAACTGTGGGAGCTTGCTCTCAGGGTTCACGCTTGGTATTTTCTGGAACATTTTTGTGGAAAGTCCTATCTCCCTCATTGCGCTAGTACCCCGATTTTGGAGCGGGTGGAGAGCGGATCTTGAAGGCTCCGTTCTCGTCGGGTAAATTGTCAGGTTGCCTGAAGCTACTCCCTGACCTAGGGTCCACGTACCCGTCGTGCCCTGGCCCCAGCCCAGTGATGGTACAAGACCGCCGGCTGTCCTCCTCGACAGTTCCATGCCCCTTGTCACGATCCCCTGCGACCGGGGGTCCAGCTCCTACTAGGCCCATACCACCATCTGCCACCTAGTTGCTTCCAAGGAGCCCGGCTTCTGTCCTCCTCTCTCAAACTCCAAACTTCAACTGAACTCCCTCCTGACACTCCTGCCCCCCCCCCCTTAACTAACCCCCCAAGTGAACGACCCTATTCCACACAGGCTGTCTACTGGTGTGTCTGGTGGGTGTGGTGCAGAGTTTACCTAGGACTTTAATTGACTGATGTTGGCAACAACATGTAGTGTGGGACCCATAACCAAGGAGGAGGTGGATATTGCACAGAAGGGTAGATTGCACAATACCCTCTGACGACCTGATAGTCCAGGGCGTCACACATGCGTCACACATGCGAGTGATAACTTCCTGGTCCCTGGTCCATTTGTCAGCATTTCCGCACTGATAAGAACTTCCTGGAAAGACTGGTTACTATGGATGAGACCTGGATTTATTTGTATGACCCTAAAAACAAGGAGCAGTCAAAAGAGTGGAGGCACAGTGGTTCTTCTCCTCCAAAGAAGTTCAGGGTGCAAAAATCAGCCACTAATGTGATGGCGTCTGTGTTTTTGGATAAGGAGGGCATGCTGCTAGTGGACTACCTTCAAAAAGGTTTCACCATCAATGCAAGGTATTACATTGAACTTTTGGACCAATTGAAGGCAACTCTAAAGGCCAAAAGATGCGGCAAGCTGTCCAAAGGAATCTTGTTCCTGCAAGACAATGCCTCCGCTCACACTGCAAAAGTGACTACAGCAAAACTGGCAGAGCTGGGCTTCCAGCTGGTTGTCCACCCCCCTTATTCACCAGATCTAGCTCCTTCCAACTATGATCTGTTTCGAAACCTGAAGAAACATCTCAAGGGTACCAAATTTCACACCATTTCTGATGATGGCTGCTACGGATGCCTGGTTTGAGGCACAACCGAACTCTGTCTTTTTGCTAGGCTTACAGAACTTGGAACACCGATGTAGGCTTAAAACACACTTCCGCAAAAAAACGTACGTGTCTTACGGTCCGTTTTTCGGGTCCGTGTTCCATTTTTTAGGGGCGTTTCTCCGGTATGTATGGCATCCGTGTGATGGCGTATGTGAGTCGTGTGTGCGTGTGGAATGTCCGTATTGACATTAAATACGTACGTGTGCAGTCCGTGTGCCGTCTGTTTTGTCAGATCTGTATTTTCACACAAATAACCTTGTTAGACCATCATAATGTGCTCCTGGTGTGTTAAATTGGTCAATTAACTTCCCAATTTGGTTAGTTTGCGTAAAAAACCTTTAAAAACATGGATTCTGAGCTCATGCTCACATTATACACACTCCAAAATGTCTCTCTCCAATGAAGCAACCATGTATTTGCTCTGGTTGATATCTAGGAGATTTGGGGTTAGGCGACATATGATTGAAGAAGAGCCACCACTGGAGAGAAGGATGTGGATTCACCCCCTTGTGAAGCTCAGGAAAACACATAGGCATTTTAATATTCTCTATGGCGAAATGCGGAAATTTCCACCAAAATTCCAAGCCTACTGCCATCTCACCATGAATTCATTTGACAACATCCTTGGCCTTGTGTACCATCATTTGAAGCATCAGGACACGTGTATGCGCCTCAGCATCTCCCCTGAGGAACGACTGCTGGTGACTTTACGGTAGGTGTTGTCATGTATACTCATGCTTTATCTGATATTTTGGAATACATGTTAAATCTCAAAGGCATCATTTTGTTGAAATTATGTAATTTTAAATTTAGGTATTTGTTGAAAACTTATATAGATCAAATAACCTCATTGTAATCTTAAAATATGATCTGATAGCTCACATCTACCATTTTAACTCTACCAAAATTAAAGAAACAATAGTCATAAATCAAACAATCTTGTTTATTAAACAGAAAAGTAAATATTTTTCCAATATGTAAAGTAAATATCAACACGTATGTTTTTCCAACAAAAGCAATAAAATAATAGTTATACACAGTATCTCGCCAGTCATTGGATGACACAAATATTAGTTTTGGAAAACAACTTTCATGAATAGTCAAAGTAATGTCATTTTTTTTTCTATTTCAGTTACCTTGCAATTGGGCAATCCATCAGCAGTCTACATTTCGAATTCTTATTGGGAAGGTCTACAATTGGCAAGATTATCCTGCATACCTGCACTGTGCTATGGGAGACCCTTAGGCATCATGTCATGCAGCTACCTTCAACACAGGAATGGATGCACATGTCAGATGAATTTTTGGAGAAAACAGCGTTTCCTAATTGTATTGGCGCCATTGATGGAAAAAACATTAGAGTGAAGAAACCACCGAACTCTGCATCAAGATATTTTAATTATCATAAGTTTTTTTCTGTAGTTATTTTGGCCATGGTAGATACAAACTACTGCTTATTATTTGCTGATATTGGGGCCTATGGCAGTGCCTCAGATGCACGCATTTTCAGAAGCTCACGTCTAGCAAGACGATTAATGTCTGATAGTTTAAGTTTGCCTGCACCAAGACCATTGCCTGGTAATAATGGCCCTATTGTTCCTTTTGTCATGGTTGCAGATCAGGGGTTTGCATTGTCTAGGCATTTGATGCGTCCATATCCCAGAAGGGGGCTGGACAGATCAAAAGCCCTATTTAATAGCAAATTGGCCAGAGCACGTTGCTATGTTGAATGTGCCTTTGGCATTTTGGCCTCAAGATGGCACATTTATCAAACCACCATCCAACTCCAACCAACCACCATCAAGGCTGTCATTAAAGCTACAGTAGTGTTACATAATTACTGTAGATAACATGAAAGCAATGACGAAGACATTGAGGAGTTGCCTGCATTAAATGCACCATTGGTAGAGAATGGTATTGTTAGAACCAATGTGTCCACTTCTGGTCTACAAGTGAGGAATCAGTTTAAAGATTACTTTAGTTTAAATCGCCAAAGTCATGTATAAATTTGACATTGTTATAGTTTATATCACTTGTTTACATAAGCACAAACACATATGTAATACAAAAGAGAAAATGACCATACATAGGTATTCTTTGTGGTTTTTTGGTTGGTTGGTTGTGTTTGTGGTCCCAATAAGCTATTGGGATTTTACTTTATTGCTATAAAATCAGGTTTGGGTTTTTTTTGCAAGTAACTGAAGAAGTGGGAAACGCGCGTCGGGATAAAGGACGGTCACGCCAATCTACATCACAGTCAGGTCAGTGTATCTCTACATTGCCGTAGATTTCCCCAGTCACTCGGTGGAGGTGATTGTCTGGGGCACGGACGCTGTTGCCACTGCTTGCTATTTTACTCGCAGTGGAGCCACTAGAGATTCACTTTAAATATATTGGCAGGATGATCCTTGTACGTTTTGGTAGGAATCCCTATGAATCTGGGATGCATAATATCATCTGCAGCAATAATTAACTAGTCCATTGCACTTCAATATAAATTACATAGCCAGATGTTTGCACAGCGGTTATGGCAGGGACTGTAGGAGAGCTTTAACAATACAAACACAGGCTATTGGATGTATTATCGTTAATTAGACAGCAGTGTGGAGGCCACTGTCATAATGTTGGTATGTTGACATGTCCAGTGTGATAAATCTGATATCTCTTGTTTTGACACATATGATTGTTAATTTTTATCTGATTCAATAACGTTAAGCTTTTCAGGTTAAAACACGGTCCCTAATGGTTCTTTGTGGTTACAAATTCTAACAGGCAGGTAATGTTATTGAAGTGATAGAGTAATTGCTATTGAATTTTTTAAAAGGAAAACACAAATATGACCCCATGCATATAGAGTAAGTAATGTGTTACATTTTGAAATGTTTTCCGACCAGCAATACCCTAGAAAACATACCAAAATGTATAATAATACATACAATATCACATTATGATTCAACTAAATCCTCTAGGCTAGTGATGCTTTCCTGTGTAGTCTCTATTGCATTGACATCTACAGAATATGTTTGCTGCACAACACTAGATGTTGTAGTGAGTGACTGATCAGTGTTTCCACTAGTAACAGTTGTTGTACTTGGAACAAATAATGATGCAGTTGTTTGAGCAGATGGAAGACCAAGTGTAGGTGGTACATATTGATGTGTTGGAAGAGGCTGAGTATGTGTGTATGTGAAGTTAGTTGGGTAAGTCTGATGTTGAAAGTACTGTTGTTGTAGATTATTAGGAACATAGTAGGATGTTGGTTGTTGAAACATTTGAGGTAGTCTATGAACATTACTAACAATACTAGGATAGTTCAAAGAGGTTTGCATTGGTGTCTGTTTGGGTACTTGTGGGACAAATGATGGCTGTTGAGATGGCCTTTGTGTCATTAATGTACCTGTTTGGTGTTGGACAATTGTTGGCCTAATTTGTACATCACTTCCCATAGAAGAAGATGGACACTGTATATGTATTTGTTGCACTACAGGATTTAGTTGAAAATTAGAGAAATGTTCTTCAGTTTGGGTTTCCACAGTTTGTTGGGTTGTGTTTGTGTGTGGACCATGTGGATTAGCTCTCCATTGCTCTATCACTTCAAAACAATATATGGGTTCTGGCTCACGTTGGGTAGCAGATATTAGTGTTATTAAGGACGCCCTCAATCTGTCCTGCCTATCAGGTGCAACCAATGCAAGAGAGGGAGAAAGGGAGCTGCAAAATTTCTCTCCATCACTCTCTGGTATCAGTGAATTCATCATGTGTATTATTCTGGTATCAATGATATCTGGCAGGGAACGTAAATCTTCATAACGCCTATGTCTGCGACCACGGATAGATTGTGCTACTGTGCGCATGGTATTAGTTGATATTCTTGGCTGTATGCCTGCATGTTGCTGTGGACTACTCTCTGCAAGAACTGGTGAAGGGCCACTTTGTTGCCCTGTAGACTGGCCTGGAATTACATTAGTGGATTGACTTGTTCCCAAACCTAAATCAGAGGACATTTCTTCTGCGTCTGGCTGGCTGGTGTTGGGGATTGTTGGTGGTTGATATGAGGTAGGCTCCATCTCAGAAGCAGAGGTTGCTGTAATACTGCTGACTGGGCTTCCTCACTATGTTCAAGGTTATCCTCTGTACTTTGAAGAAAGAAAAAAAAAATAAATAATTAATGTGTGCATTTAGAAAAAAAAAATACCATGTGATGTAATGGTTTAAACTTACTTTGGTACTTCCATAAT
Source organism: Anomaloglossus baeobatrachus (assembly GCF_048569485.1). NCBI lineage: Eukaryota > Metazoa > Chordata > Amphibia > Anura > Aromobatidae > Anomaloglossus > Anomaloglossus baeobatrachus. The sequence goes on along the minus strand of NC_134358.1, from coordinate 99,703,057 downwards.
GGGCATGAGGAAGGTGAGTCTTTCATAATGGACATATTTTTTCTTTTTGGCTGCGGCAGCTGTGGTTGCCACTGGGTTATATTCTCTTCTGAACTGGTCACGTGCTGAGCGCCATCACCGTTTAACAAGATCCACTGTTTAAAAAAAAAAAAATTGGTATACTAAGGTCACAAATTATAACAATTGAATAATAAAAAACCCCAAAAACATTATTCTTCTATTGCAGCAATTTAAATAAAATGGAACACACATCCATGTGTATGAAAACAACAACCCATAACACTCATTTAGTGACATAATAACACAATAAGCATGAGAAAGAAAACAAGATCTCCAGTAAAAAGATTAAACCACTGTATAATCATTTATCTCCTTTTTTACTTACAAAAATAAATACAAAAAAAACCTACAGTAAGCCATGAGAAACAAAATGTCTATAAACCCATGAAGTGCCATACGTTCCTCAAAGATTTACCATTATACACTACACATTACTGTTACCATTCCAGACATGGTGACACCAAGGGACATGCATAATAAACCAAACATGAAAATACAACTCAAAATGTATAGACATTTCACAGCACATTTAGAATAGAAGTAGCAAAAAATTGAACACAAAAATCTAAATCAAACATGTTTAATAATTTTTGCTTGACCACCCTGAAATGCCTTTTGTACACGCATAAAATGCTTTGCAGGCCACATATATGTCGCGGGCGGAGGAGGGGACGCCACGCTCTCCCTCTGCTCGGGTCCGGCTGGCGCTGCGGCTGCTGCGGCCTGCCGCTGCTCGGTGGCTCGAGCGATGGGCCGGATCCTGGGGACTCGAGCGGCGCTCCCTGCCCGTGAGTGAAAGGGGATTGGTTTTTTGGATAGTTTATTGTCCGTGACGCCACCCACAGTTGTGGTGATTTGTTGACACCACCGCTGCTCTGTATGGGGATCCCGGGAGTGATGGTATGGAGCAGCTAGATGTTAGTCCTCCACTCCGTGGGTAGGGGGTTGGTTGTCCCGGGGCCCAGTGATGAGGTGGGTGATGAGGGATGGCGGGGCCGGTGCAGGGCTTGGTGGGGTGCAGGGACGCGGGGGCAGCGCTGTGCCTTGCGGCACTGTGGTACTCACTCAGCCTGAGACAGGGACACAGTTCTCGGTAAAACACACGGCTGGAAAGACGGTTCCCACGGACGGCTGCACTTGCTGTTCCCCAGTAGTTGACGGTAACGGTCCCTTTTCCTGCACCTGAGATGATGATGGTAACGATGGGTTCCCACCGGTAACCCGCTCCCCGTCTTGGATATGGGCCGGAGGAGCCCTACTTTGCCCGCAGGCGCTGGCCCTGAGAAACTGGTGCCCTGGCGGTGGCGGTGTCTCTCTCCAACGGTTGGACTGTTGCCTTCAATCGGGACTTGGTTGTTGGGAGACCCAGAGGTCCCCTTCACTAACGGATTTGGCAAATTCACGGTGACTCCTAGCCTTGCCGGGATCCGAAAGGCCCCTGCCACTGGTGCTGGCTTCACTTTGTATACCGCTCCGGTACCGCCGGGCCACCACCCGTCCGCGGTCCTTTCGGCAACCTCCAGTCAGCCGCTCCTGCGGACAGTCACCGCCGTCTGCTGACCTTGCTGTCTCAGTCCGGGGCACACACCCGGACCAGCTTCAGGCTTTACAAACTGTCACTTTTTACTCCTCTCAAGCTCCTCTACTACTTCCCTTCCTTCTACTTCCACTAACTTTTCTTAACTGTCTGGTTCTCCCGCCTCCAGGGCTGTGTACTCCTCGGTGGGCGGAGCCAACCGCCTGGCCCACCCCCTGGTGTGGACATCAGCCCCTGGAGGAAGGCAACAAGGATTTTTGGTTAGCCTTGATGTTCCTATCTGGGGTGTAGGGTGTGGTGGTGTTATGACCTGTGACCCCTGGCTTGCCCAGGGCGTCACATTCCCCCTTAGCAAAATGCAGACCATCCGCGGGCTGCCCGTCCAACACCGGTTTTATTTTCTGAAAATATATAAAAGGTAAACATAATACAATTTATGACATCATCCCACATCGGGAGGTTCAGTACTTAAACGTTGCTAACAGTTTTAAACGGTTGTTACTGCCGCTCTCTCCCACCCAAGTAACCTGGCCCTGATGCTGCCCCTAAAACCCAGGCAGCACCCCTTGACCCCAGTCCAGCACAAGTTACTCGAGCGGGATCTGTCCTTCCCCTCCAGAGGGTAGCCACCGGTTCCTGTGGTGGCTGGGCCCCAGCCTGCTCCACTGCGGGCCCTCCCTCCAACATGCCTCTCCGGAGGCGGTAACGGTCAGCTGTAACAACAGATTTTTATTTACAACCCACTTAACGTTTGTGGTTGCCCTGCAAGTTCTCGGGCCTGTTCATAGAAGTTTCTATGCAAAACAACTTTTTCAAGCGGTCCCCACGGGGACAACGGTGCCGGCAATGGCCGGTTTCCAATCACGGTAGACAATCAGGTGAGGCTTCGGTAATCATTTTTCATTCTCAAAAACTTTTTCAAACACACGCTTTCTTCCCCCTCTCTTCTAAAGAACGGTTTCCCTGTACCTAAGTGGGGGCCTACCTAGGTTGGGACGGGTGGACCTCCGGGGTCCGGTGTCAGTGGGGCTAGGCAGTGGGGCAAAGGGAACAATCAGTTCCTCCTCCCTGCTAACGTGTGGGGCAGGCGGAGGCATAGGGGAGCTGGGCGCAGGTTCATCCCTGGGCACTGGCACTGGTTCTGGCTCACGGTTGACCGCCTCCATCACTTCTTCATCCACAGGTTGTGGGAACAGTATCACTGGAAGAATCACCGCGCCGTTCTGTGTAGGCCAGTCTGCTGGGAAGTCACCCATCACAGTGTGGATCACCTCTTTTGCCTTCTCTGCTGGTAAAGGAACTGGTACTTCAACCGTTGCCCTCAATGCTGGTGGGCACCTTTTCAGATGGTCCCGGGAAACCGTGGCCAAAGTGCCCCCTTGGTCACGACTGATCTGGTAGGCCTTCCCATCTTCCCATCCTGTGGGCTGTATGACGTATGGGGTTTGTTCCCATTGATCATCCAGCTTGTGGGTCTTCCTCTTCCGCTTTAAAACCACATCTCCAGGCTGGAAAGGGCCCGCAGACGCCTTCTGGTTGAAGCGCCGCTCCTGTTGTTCTCGACTCTGACTTCAATTCTTCTCCACATACTCCTGAATCTGTTGGTACTGCACCCTCCGCCGGGTGTCCCATTCAGCCGTCGAGGGGAGTGTCTCCGGGGCTTCCAGTCCCATTTCCAGGTCCACCGGCAGTCGGCCGGGACGAGCCCTCATCAGATATGCTGGGGTGCACTTTGTTGAGCTGGACGGGATATTGTTGTACATATCGACCAAGTCAGGCAGCTTCTCCGGCCACAGGTCCCGCTCTTCCAGCGGCAACGTCTTGAGGAGGCCAAGGACCAAATGGTTCATCTTCTCACACATACCGTTGGTCTGGGCATGGTAAGGCGTGGTCCGGATCTTCTTGCAGCCGTACAGCTGACAGAACTCATGGAATACCTCCGCTTCAAAGGCTGGGCCTTGGTCAGTAAGCACCTTCTCAGGGTATCCATGGGGTTGACAGAAGTAAGCTTGGAACGCTCTAGCGGCGGTACGGCCGGTTAGGTCTTTGACCGGGACAACCACCATGAACCGGGAGTAGTGATCCACTATGGTCAGAGCGTAAGTGTACCCACTTCGGCTGGGGGTGAGCTTTACATGGTCCAAGGCGACCAGCTCCAGCGACTGATGTGTAATGATGTGTAATGATCGGGTGTTCTGGCCTTCTGGCTAGCTTCGTCCTTCCTCCTCAGCGTACAAGGACCGCACTCTCGGCACCAGGCCTCCACAGACTCCCGCATCCCACTCCAATAGAACCGCTCCCTCAACAGCATCTCCAGCTTTTTCCATCCAAAGTGTCCGGCACCATCATGGTATGCCTGCAGAACAGTGGGTACATCAGCTTGGGGAATAACCAACTGGCGGATTTTCTCATGAGTCTTCGGGTTGATCAGCTCACGGTACAGCTTCCCTTGATGTAGAAACAGCCAGGTCCGTTCCTTCCACAAGCGTTGAGCTTCAGCTGGGGCGGCAGGGTCCATCCCAATAGCGCCTTGCTCCACCAGGGTCTTGACTAGGCGGACAGCGGGCGCCTGGTTTTGAGCTTCCTGCCACTCCTGACTGGTCCGTGGATCCAGGTTCACCCTTTGTTGATGGACATGTACTTTCTCAGTTGGTGGCTGGTGAAATGCAGGCAACTTGATCTCTTCGAGGTCATCATCCTCGTACCCTCCTTCTGACAAGTGGGTCATCCGAGAGAGTGCATCAGCATTAATGTTGACACGACCGGCCCTGTATTTGATAGTGAAGTCATAGTTGGCTAGCCTGGCCACCCACCGCTGCTCCAACGCGCCCAACTTGGCCGTGTCCAGGTGAGTCAACGGATTATTATCCGTGAAAGCGGTGAATTTTGCTGCGGCCAGGTAGTGGCGGAACCGCTCGGTGATAGCCCATACCAGTGCCAGGAGCTCAAGCTTGAAGGAGCTGTAGTTCTCAGGGTTCCTCTCGGTCGGCCGGAGTTTTCGGCTAGCATAGGCAATCACTTTCTCCTTTCCGTCCTGGACCTGGGACAGGACTGCCCCCAAACCCACATTGCTGGCATCTGTATAAAGGATGAATGGGCTGCCATAGTCAGGGTATGCTAGGACCTCTTCTCCGGTCAAGGCCGCTTTCAGCTGGCGGAAGGATTCCTCATGCCCGTCTTCCCACACCAGTGGGGCTCCGATGGGTCTACCACCTTTGGTCTGTCCCACGAGGAGGTCTTGCATGGGGGCAGCCATCTTCGTGTACCCCTTGATGAAGCGTCGGTAGTACCCCACCAGACCCAAGAACTGCCTTACTTCCCTCACTGTGGTTGGTCTCGGCCAGTCTTGGATGGCAGTGATCTTCTCAGGGTCGGGGGCGACACCCTCCGCACTCACCACATGCCCCAGGTACTGCACTCTGGGTTTTAGTAGGTGACACTTAGAAGGCTTCAACTTCATCCCGTATTTGGCAAGGAATGCGAACACCTCGGCTAGGTGCTCCAGATGGGCTTCATACATCTAAAAGTACACGATCACATCATCCAGGTATAACAGGACGGTCTCGAAGTTTAGATGTCCCAGACAGCACTCCATCAGCCGTTGGAAGGTTCCAGGGGCATTACACAGCCCAAATGGCATACTATTGAATTCACAGAGCCCCATTGGGGTGGTGAAGGCTGTTTTCTCCCGGTCCTCCGGTGCCACTGCCACTTGCCAGTACCCACTGGTGAGGTCCAGGGTAGAGATGAGCGAACCGGTCCCGGTTCGGCTTGAGGTCGGTTCGCCGAACGGACCTCCCGTTCGAGTTCGGCTCGTCGAACGTTCGACGAACCGAACTCGAGCCAATAGGAAACAATGGCAGGCAATCACAAACACAGTAAAACACCTAGAAAACACCCTCAAAGGTGTCCAAAAGGTGACAAACAACTCAAACACATTGGAAAGTGACAAGGACATATACTCATGCGAAAACAAAACAGCTGGACAAGGAAAAAGAGGAGGACACACAGATATAGGCATGGCACGCCATTCTAAAATCATGTAAAACACCGCAAGGTGACTCCAAGCATAGTCTCCCTTTTTTTCCAAAAATTGGGCCCCACACCCACCCACCCATTCAGTGGCAGCAGTTGGGCCCCAGTTGTACAATTCACAGCTAGATTTGCAGCAAGCACATTCAAAAATACGCCATTCTTATCCGTCCCCAGGATGACACCGGGGTAGGTAGCAAAGTCTTTCCTGATCCCAGCTCTGTTCATCTTGGCTTCTTTTAAAAACACAGCAAGCAAGGGTTACTCCAAGCGGAGTCTCCCTTTTTTCCAAAAATTGGGCCACACAGACACCCACCCCATCAGTGGCAGCACTTGGGCCCTAGTTGTACACTTCACAGCTAGATTTGCATCAAGCACATTCAAAAATACGCCATTCTTATCCGTCCCCAGGATGACACCGGGGTAGGTAGCAAAGTCTTTCCTGATCCCAGCTCTGTTCATCTTGGCTTCTTTTAAAAACACAGCAAGCAAGGGTTACTCCAAGCGGAGTCTCCCTTTTTTCCAAAAATTGGGCCACACAGACACCCACCCCATCAGTGGCAGCACTTGGGCCCTAGTTGTACACTTCACAGCTAGATTTGCATCAAGCACATTCAAAAATACGCCATTCTTATCCGTCCCCAGGATGACACCGGGGTAGGTAGCAAAGTCTTTCCTGATCCCAGCTCTGTTCATCTTGGCTTCTTTTAAAAACACAGCAAGCAAGGGTTACTCCAAGCGGAGTCTCCCTTTTTTCCAAAAATTGGGCCACACAGACACCCACCCCATCAGTGGCAGCACTTGGGCCCTAGTTGTACACTTCACAGCTAGATTTGCATCAAGCACATTCAAAAATACGCCATTCTTATCCGTCCCCAGGATGACACCGGGGTAGGTAGCAAAGTCTTTCCTGATCCCAGCTCTGTTCATCTTGGCTTCTTTTAAAAACACAGCAAGCAAGGGTTACTCCAAGCGGAGTCTCCCTTTTTTCCAAAAATTGGGCCACACAGACACCCACCCCATCAGTGGCAGCACTTGGGCCCTAGTTGTACACTTCACAGCTAGATTTGCATCAAGCACATTCAAAAATACGCCATTCTTATCCGTCCCCAGGATGACACCGGGGTAGGTAGCAAAGTCTTTCCTGATCCCAGCTCTGTTCATCTTGGCTTCTTTTAAAAACACAGCAAGCAAGGGTTACTCCAAGCGGAGTCTCCCTTTTTTCCAAAAATTGGGCCACACAGACACCCACCCCATCAGTGGCAGCACTTGGGCCCTAGTTGCAAACAGGATGTTTTGATTTGCATCAAGCACATTCAAAAATACGCCATTCTTATCCGTCCCCAGGATGACACCGGGGTAGGTAGCAAAGTCTTTCCTGATCCCAGCTCTGTTCATCTTGGCTTCTTTTAAAAACACAGCAAGCAAGGGTTACTCCAAGCGGAGTCTCCCTTTTTTTCCAAAAATTGGGCCCCACACACCCACCCATTCAGTGGCAGCACTTGTGCCCTAGTTGTACACTTCACAGCTACATTTGCATCAAGCACACTCCAAAATACGCCATTCTTATCCGTCCCCAGGATGACACCGGGGTAGGTAGCAAAGTCTTTCCTGATCCCAGCTCTGTTCATCTTGTCTTCTTTTAAAAACACAGCAAGCAAGGGTTACTCCAAGCGGAGTCTCCCTTTTTTTCCAAAAATTGTGCCCCACACACACCCACCCATTCAGTGGCAGCACTTGTGCCCTAGTTGTACACTTCACAGCTAGATTTGCATCAAGCACATTCCAAAATACGCCATTCTTATCCGTCCCCAGGATGACACCGGGGTAGGTAGATAAAGTCTTTGCTGACCCATGACTTGTTCATCTTGGCTTCTTTTAAAAACAATGTAAGCAAGGGTTACTCCAAGCGGAGTCTCCCTTTTTTTCCAAAAATTGTGCCCCACACACACCCACCCATTCAGTGGCAGCACTTGTGCCCTAGTTGTACACTTCACAGCTAGATTTGCATCAAGCACATTCCAAAATACGCCATTCTTATCCGTCCCCAGGATGACACCGGGGTAGGTAGCAAAGTCTTTCCTGATCCCAGCTCTGTTCATCTTGGCTTCTTTTAAAAACACAGCAAGCAAGGGTTACTCCAAGCGGAGTCTCACTTTTTTTCCAAAAATTGTGCCCCACACACACCCACCCATTCAGTGGCAGCACTTGTGCCCTAGTTGTACACTTCACAGCTAGATTTGCATCAAGCACATTCCAAAATGCGCCATTCTTATCCGTCCCCAGGATGACACCGGGGTAGGTAGCAAAGTCTTTCCTGATCCCAGCTCTGTTCATCTTGGCTTCTTTTAAAAACACAGCAAGCAAGGGTTACTCCAAGCGGAGTCTCACTTTTTTTCCAAAAATTGTGCCCCACACACACCCACCCATTCAGTGGCAGCACTTGTGCCCTAGTTGTACACTTCACAGCTAGATTTGCATCAAGCACATTCCAAAATACGCCATTCTTATCCATCCCCAGGATGACACCGGGGTAGGTAGCAAAGTCTTTCCTGATCCCAGCTCTGTTCATCTTGGCTTCTTTTAAAAACAATGTAAGCAAGGGTTACTCCAAGCGGAGTCTCCCTTTTTTTCCAAAAATTGTGCCCCACACACACCCACCCATTCAGTGGCAGCACTTGTGCCCTAGTTGTACACTTCACAGCTAGATTTGCATCAAGCACATTCCAAAATACGCCATTCTTATCCGTCCCCAGGATGACACCGGGGTAGGTAGCAAAGTCTTTCCTGATCCCAGCTCTGTTCATCTTGGCTTCTTTTAAAAACACAGCAAGCAAGGGTTACTCCAAGCGGAGTCTCACTTTTTTTCCAAAAATTGTGCCCCACACACACCCACCCATTCAGTGGCAGCACTTGTGCCCTAGTTGTACACTTCACAGCTAGATTTGCATCAAGCACATTCCAAAATACGCCATTCTTATCCGTCCCCAGGATGACACCGGGGTAGGTAGCAAAGTCTTTCCTGATCCCAGCTCTGTTCATCTTGGCTTCTTTTAAAAACAATGTAAGCAAGGGTTACTCCAAGCGGAGTCTCCCTTTTTTTCCAAAAATTGTGCCCCACACACACCCACCCATTCAGTGGCAGCACTTGTGCCCTAGTTGTACACTTCACAGCTAGATTTGCATCAAGCACATTCCAAAATACGCCATTTTTATCCGTCCCCAGGATGACACCGGGGTAGGTAGCAAAGTCTTTCCTGATCCCAGCTCTGTTCATCTTGGCTTCTTTTAAAAACACAGCAAGCAAGGGTTACTCCAAGCGGAGTCTCACTTTTTTTCCAAAAATTGTGCCCCACACACACCCACCCATTCAGTGGCAGCACTTGTGCCCTAGTTGTACACTTCACAGCTAGATTTGCATCAAGCACATTCCAAAATACGCCATTCTTATCCGTCCCCAGGATGACACCGGGGTAGGTAGCAAAGTCTTTCCTGATCCCAGCTCTGTTCATCTTGGCTTCTTTTAAAAACACAGCAAGCAAGGGTTACTCCAAGCGGAGTCTCACTTTTTTTCCAAAAATTGTGCCCCACACACACCCACCCATTCAGTGGCAGCACTTGTGCCCTAGTTGTACACTTCACAGCTAGATTTGCATCAAGCACATTCCAAAATACGCCATTCTTATCCGTCCCCAGGATGACACCGGGGTAGGTAGCAAAGTCTTTCCTGATCCCAGCTCTGTTCATCTTGGCTTCTTTTAAAAACACAGCAAGCAAGGGTTACTCCAAGCGGAGTCTCACTTTTTTTCCAAAAATTGTGCCCCACACACACCCACCCATTCAGTGGCAGCACTTGTGCCCTAGTTGTACACTTCACAGCTAGATTTGCATCAAGCACATTCCAAAATACGCCATTCTTATCCGTCCCCAGGATGACACCGGGGTAGGTAGCAAAGTCTTTCCTGATCCCAGCTCTGTTCATCTTGGCTTCTTTTAAAAACACAGCAAGCAAGGGTTACTCCAAGCGGAGTCTCCCTTTTTTCCAAAAATTGGGCCCCACACAGACACCTTATCAGTGGCAGCACTTGTGCCCTAGTTGCAAACAGGATGTTTTGATTTGCATCAAGCACATTCCAAATCAACAAGCATTTACTCTCCCCAGGATGACACAGGGGTAGTAAATTCCTTCTGGATCCATGACTTGTTCATTTTGATGAACGTCAGTCTGTCCACATTGTCACTGGACAGACGCGTGCGCTTATCTGTCAGCACACACCCAGCAGCACTGAATACACGTTCAGAGACAACGCTGGCAGCTGGACACGACAAAATCTCCAAGGCGTAAGTTGCGAGCTCTGGCCATTTTTCTAGGTTTGAAGCCCAAAAGGAGCAAGGCTCCAGTTGCACAGTCATGGCATCGATGTTCATTTGGAGATACTCCTGTATCATCCTCTCCAGCCGTTGACTATGTGTCAGACTTGTTGTCTCTGGTGGCCTTGCAAAAGAGGGTCTAAAAAAATTATGAAAAGATTCCATAAAATTGCTGTTACCGGCACCAGATACGGTCCTACTGGTACGGGTAGACTGTTGAAGATGACGAGACCGTCCCATGTTTGTCAAGTTACAACTGGGAGATTCACTCCCTGCACCTGCACGGTTGTTTGGTGGAAAAGCCGAGCTAAGATCTAGTAACAGCTTCTGCTGATACTCCTGCATACGTGCGTCCCTTTCTATGGCTGGAATTATGTCACAAAATTTGGACTTGTACCGGGGATCTAATAGTGTGGCAATCCAGTAGTCATCATCACTTCTAATTTTGACAATACGACTGTCATGTTGGAGGTAGTGCAACAAAAAGGCACTCATGTGTCTTGCGCAGCCATGCGGACCAAGTCCACGCTGTGTTTGTGGCATAGAGGTGCTACCCGTTCTTTCTTCCTCTGACATCTCCCCCCAACCTCTTTCAACTGAAATTTGACCAAGGTCTCCCTCATCCGCTGAGTCTTCCATGTCCATGGACAGTTCGTCCTCCATTTCTTCATGTTCTCCTGCACCTTGCTCAACATTTCGCCTGCTACTATGCGCCCTTGTCGATCCCTGTCCCCCATGGTCCCATGCCTGCTGCGTTGGTGATGATGAACGTCTGGACCTTGGTGATGTTGTTGTCCCTTGCGCATATGAATCCTCCTGTAGTTCCTCCCCTTCATGTTGTCCCACCCCCTGACTCCGAATAGTGTTTAGCGTGTGCTCCAGCATGTAAATGACTGGAATCGTCATGCTGATAATGGCATTGTCAGAGCTAAACATATTCGTCGCCATGTCGAAACTGTGCAGAAGGGTGCATAGGTCCTTGATCTGAGACCACTCCATCAGGGTGATCTGCCCCACCTCTGCATCTCGTTGGCCCAGGCTATACGTCATGACGTATTGCACCAGGGCTCTGCGGTGCTGCCACAGTCGCTGTAACATGTGGAGAGTTGAATTCCAGCGTGTCGCCACATCGCATTTCAGGCGATGAACCGGCAGGCCGAAAGACTTCTGGAGCGATGCAAGTCGCTCTGCTGCGGCGCTTGAACGGCGGAAGTGAGCTGACAGTTTTCGTGCCCTGTTCAGAAGGCCATCTAGGCCGGGATAGTGTGTTAAAAATTGCTGGACGACAAGGTTCAACACGTGAGCCATACAAGGTACGTGTGTCACCTTGCCCTGGCGAAGTGCTGCACCCAGGTTTGCAGCATTGTCGCACACGGCCTTACCAGGCTGCAGTTTGAGTGGAGACAACCATTTATTAAACTCGGACCGCAGAGCTGACCACAACTCCTCAGCTGTGTGACTCTTATTCCCAAGACATGTCAAGCTAAAGACCGCCTGATGCCGTTGCGCTCTGCTGCCAGCATAGTAATGAGGCATGCGTGATTCCTTCTGCGCAGTGAGAACGCTGGTGGCCTGACCAGGCAGGCTTGGGGCGGAGGTGGAGGACCCAGATGAGGTGGAGGATGCAGAAGCTGTGGCGGAACTTGGACAGACAGAGGATTGACACACAAGTCGTGGGGACGGCAAGACTTGTGCAGCAGACCCTTCACCATCTATCACCATAGTTACCCAGTGCCCAGTCAGCGACATGTAACGTCCCTGTCCATGCTTACTGGTCCAAGTATCGGTGGTGAAATGCACCCGTTCACACACAGAGTTTCTCAAGGAAGCGGTGATGTTGTGTGCGACATGCTGGTGTAGCGCGGGCACACCTTTCTTAGAGAAGTAGTGGCGACTAGGCATCTGGTACTGGGGCACAGCGACAGACATAAGGTCTCTAAAATCCTGTGTGTCCACTAGGCGGAAAGGCAGCATTTCGGTAGCCAACAGCTTACAGAGGGATAGAGTCAACCTCTTAGCTTTGTCATGGGTCGGAGGAAGTGGCCTTTTATTTGACCACATCTGAGGGACAGAGATCTGGCTGCTGTGTGTAGACGGTGTTGAGTAGGGTGTCCCTGGAAAAATGCAGGTTTGTGAGGAAAGTGCAGGCGGAGACATGATGTTGCCTTGATCCAACGTTGGTGCTATCGATGTCTGAGAGAGCTGTACACACTCACTTGTTTCCCCTTCCAAACCAACTGACGACCTACCAAGCAAACTGCCTGTTGCGGTTACAGTGGTGGAAGTTTTGCGTGGAAAAACAGGTGTGACAGCTGTCCCCACAGTCCTAGAAGATGAAGAGCGCGCGGATGCACTGGAAGGGGCGGGCGGTGGATGGTTCGCTCCGCTAGGCCGCATTGCAGCACGGTGAGCTTCCCACCGGGACTTATGATATTTATTCATGTGACGATTCATGGAAGAAGTTGTCAAACTGCTGAGGTTTTGACCTCTACTAAGAGAATCATGACAAATGTTACATATCACATGAGTTGGGCGATCTTTTTCGATGTCAAAAAAGGAGCAGGCTAGGCAAGGCTTAGAGGCCATGCGACCTGTTGATCCACCCCGAATAATGCTCATAGGCAGAGTGGTGGCTGAGGATGCAGTTGTAGACGTGCTACCAGTGCTCGGACTCTGTCCAGGAAGGCGCAAGGTAACTTCGTCGTCGGTTGCATCCTCCTCCACCGCCTCTGTTGACCTCCTCGAGTGCCTGACTGGGGGTTGACAGTAGGTGGGATCTAGAACGTCATCATCAATTGTTGTGTTTGCACTCCCCTCCCCCTCAGACCGAGCCTCTTCTTGCCCTGACCGAATATTTAAGTTGTCATCCCAATCGGGTATCTGCGTCTCATCTTCATCAGTATGTTCCTCATTGTCTATAACCACAGGTGTTACAGTTTGTGACAAAGGGTCAACATTATGCTCAGAAACTTGGTCCTCACGGCCTGAATCAGAGTCACAAAGGTTCTGGGCATCACTGCAGACCATTTCCTGTTCTGTACTCACTGTAGCTTGGGAGCAGACCTCTGATTCCCAGGCTATAGTGTGACTGAACAGCTCTGCAGACTTAGCCATCTCAGTTCCACCATACTGTGCAGGGCTGATGGAGACTTCAGAGCTGGGAGAAATCAAGTGTGATTGGGATGACAACTCAGAGGACTGGTGTTTTTTGGATGCGGTACTTGAAGTGGCTGAGAGGGCACTTGTTGGACCACTTGAGATCCATTCAAGCATTTTCCTTTTTTGCCCATCATCTACCTTTCTTCCTGTTGTTCGTGTCCGTAAAAAAGGGAGCACATCGGATTGTCCACGGTAAGTAGTAGACATCTTACTTTTGCTGGTAGATGGTCTATCTTCAGCAGATGATAATGGAGCTTTGCCACCTTCCCCACGGACAAAACCTTTTTTGCCTTTTCCACCACGCCTCTTCCCCTTTCCACCAGCATCTGTCATTTTGCCACTCATGTTGATTGCGACAAGATTGTGGACTGAAAATGTGGTAGTAAAAATTGAGAGGTGGTGAAGATTGCAGTGGTGGTCTAGCTTTATTAACAGCAGAATAATAAAGAATAAATATCCCTGACAATGCAACTTAGTTATAATTAGTTGGAGTGTGCAACGCAGGCAGACGTGCTGCAAATGTCTTGGCACTAGTGGGACTATAGCAAAGTCCAATAGCCACGTATAGGATGCCACTAGGTACACTGAGTGTTTGCTAGTATAATGGCTTAGTTATAATTAGTTGGAGTGTGCAACGCAGGGAGATGCGCGCTGCAAATGTCTTGGCACTAGTGGGACTATAGCAAAGTCCAATAGCCACGTATAGGATGCCACTAGGTACACTGAGTGTTTGCTAGTATAATGGCTTAGTTATAATTAGTTGGAGTGTGCAACGCAGGCAGATGCGCGCTGCAAATGTCTTGGCACTAGTGGGACTATAGCAAAGTCCAATAGCCACGTATAGGATGCCACTAGGTACACTGAGTGTTTGCTAGTATAATGGCTTAGTTATAATTAGTTGGAGTGTGCAACGCAGGGAGATGCGCGCTGCAAATGTCTTGGCACTAGTGGGACTATAGCAAAGTCCAATAGCCACGTATAGGATGCCACTAGGTACACTGAGTGTTTGCTAGTATAATGGCTTAGTTATAATTTGTTGGAGTGTGCAACGCAGGCAGATGCGCGCTGCAAATGTCTTGGCACTAGTGGGACTATAGCAAAGTCCAATAGCCACGTATAGGATGCCACTAGGTACACTGAGTGTTTGCTAGTATAATGGCTTAGTTATAATTAGTTGGAGTGTGCAACGCAGGCAGATGCGCGCTGCAAATGTCTTGGCACTAGTGGGACTATAGCAAAGTCCAATAGCCACGTATAGGATGCCACTAGGTACACTGAGTGTTTGCTAGTATAATGGCTTAGTTATAATTAGTTGGAGTGTGCAACGCAGGGAGATGCGCGCTGCAAATGTCTTGGCACTAGTGGGACTATAGCAAAGTCCAATAGCCACGTATAGGATGCCACTAGGTACACTGAGTGTTTGCTAGTATAATGGCTTAGTTATAATTTGTTGGAGTGTGCAACGCAGGCAGATGCGCGCTGCAAATGTCTTGGCACTAGTGGGACTATAGCAAAGTCCAATAGCCACGTATAGGATGCCACTAGGTACACTGAGTGTTTGCTAGTATAATGGCTTAGTTATAATTAGTTGGAGTGTGCAACGCAGGCAGATGCGCGCTGCAAATGTCTTGGCACTAGTGGGACTATAGCAAAGTCCAATAGCCACGTATAGGATGCCACTAGGTACACTGAGTGTTTGCTAGTATAATGGCTTAGTTATAATTAGTTGGAGTGTGCAACGCAGGCAGACGTGCTGCAAATGTCTTGGCACTAGTGGGACTATAGCAAAGTCCAATAGCCACGTATAGGATGCCACTAGGTACACTGAGTGTTTGCTAGTATAATGGCTTAGTTATAATTAGTTGGAGTGTGCAACGCAGGGAGATGCGCGCTGCAAATGTCTTGGCACTAGTGGGACTATAGCAAAGTCCAATAGCCACGTATAGGATGCCACTAGGTACACTGAGTGTTTGCTAGTATAATGGCTTAGTTATAATTAGTTGGAGTGTGCAACGCAGGCAGATGCGCGCTGCAAATGTCTTGGCACTAGTGGGACTATAGCAAAGTCCAATAGCCACGTATAGGATGCCACTAGGTACACTGAGTGTTTGCTAGTATAATGGCTTAGTTATAATTAGTTGGAGTGTGCAACGCAGGCAGACGTGCTGCAAATGTCTTGGCACTAGTGGGACTATAGCAAAGTCCAATAGCCACGTATAGGATGCCACTAGGTACACTGAGTGTTTGCTAGTATAATGGCTTACTTATAATTAGTTGGAGTGTGCAACGCAGGCAGACGTGCTGCAAATGTCTTGGCACTAGTGGGACTATAGCAAAGTCCAATAGCCACGTATAGGATGCCACTAGGTACACTGAGTGTTTGCTAGTATAATGGCTTAGTTATAATTAGTTGGAGTGTGCAACGCAGGCAGATGCGCGCTGCAAATGTCTTGGCACTAGTGGGACTATAGCAAAGTCCAATAGCCACGTATAGGATGCCACTAGGTACACTGAGTGTTTGCTAGTATAATGGCTTAGTTATAATTAGTTGGAGTGTGCAACGCAGGCAGACGTGCTGCAAATGTCTTGGCACTAGTGGGACTATAGCAAAGTCCAATAGCCACGTATAGGATGCCACTAGGTACACTGAGTGTTTGCTAGTATAATGGCTTAGTTATAATTAGTTGGAGTGTGCAACGCAGGCAGACGTGCTGCAAATGTCTTGGCACTAGTGGGACTATAGCAAAGTCCAATAGCCACGTATAGGATGCCACCAGGTACACTGAGTGTTTGCTAGTATAATGGCTTAGTTATAATTAGATGGAGTGTGCAACGCAGGCAGATGCGCGCTGCAAATGTCTTGGCACTAGTGGGACTATAGCAAAGTCCAATAGCCACGTATAGGATGCCACTAGGTACACTGAGTGTTTGCTAGTATAATGGCTTAGTTATAATTAGTTGGAGTGTGCAACGCAGGCAGACGTGCTGCAAATGTCTTGGCACTAGTGGGACTATAGCAAAGTCCAATAGCCACGTATAGGATGCCACTAGGTACACTGAGTGTTTGCTAGTATAATGGCTTAGTTATAATTAGTTGGAGTGTGCAACGCAGGGAGATGCGCGCTGCAAATGTATTGGCACTAGTGGGACTATAGCAAAGTCCAATAGCCACGTATAGGATGCCACTAGGTACACTGAGTGTTTGCTAGTATAATGGCTTAGTTATAATTTGTTGGAGTGTGCAACGCAGGCAGATGCGCGCTGCAAATGTCTTGGCACTAGTGGGACTATAGCAAAGTCCAATAGCCACGTATAGGATGCCACTAGGTACACTGAGTGTTTGCTAGTATAATGGCTTAGTTATAATTAGTTGGAGTGTGCAACGCAGGCAGATGCGCGCTGCAAATGTCTTGGCACTAGTGGGACTATAGCAAAGTCCAATAGCCACGTATAGGATGCCACTAGGTACACTGAGTGTTTGCTAGTATAATGGCTTAGTTATAATTAGTTGGCGTGTGCAACGCAGGCAGACGTGCTGCAAATGTCTTGGCACTAGTGGGAGTATAGCAAAGTCCAATAGCCACGTATAGGATGCCACTAGGTACACTGAGTGTTTGCTAGTATAATGGCTTAGTTATAATTAGTTGGAGTGTGCAACGCAGGCAGACGTGCTGCAAATGTCTTGGCACTAGTGGGACTATAGCAAAGTCCAATAGCCACGTATAGGATGCCACTAGGTACACTGAGTGTTTGCTAGTATAATGGCTTAGTTATAATTAGTTGGAGTGTGCAACGCAGGCAGATGCGCGCTGCAAATGTCTTGGCACTAGTGGGACTATAGCAAAGTCCAATAGCCACGTATAGGATGCCACTAGGTACACTGAGTGTTTGCTAGTATAATGGCTTAGTTATAATTAGTTGGAGTGTGCAACGCAGGCAGACGTGCTGCAAATGTCTTGGCACTAGTGGGACTATAGCAAAGTCCAATAGCCACGTATAGGATGCCACTAGGTACACTGAGTGTTTGCTAGTATAATGGCTTAGTTATAATTAGTTGGAGTGTGCAACGCAGGCAGACGTGCTGCAAATGTCTTGGCACTAGTGGGACTATAGCAAAGTCCAATAGCCACGTATAGGATGCCACTAGGTACACTGAGTGTTTGCTAGTATAATGGCTTAGTTATAATTAGTTGGAGTGTGCAACGCAGGCAGATGCGCGCTGCAAATGTCTTGGCACTAGTGGGACTATAGCAAAGTCCAATAGCCACGTATAGGATGCCACTAGGTACACTGAGTGTTTGCTAGTATAATGGCTTAGTTATAATTAGTTGGAGTGTGCAACGCAGGGAGATGCGCGCTGCAAATGTCTTGGCACTAGTGGGACTATAGCAAAGTCCAATAGCCACGTATAGGATGCCACTAGGTACACTGAGTGTTTGCTAGTATAATGGCTTAGTTATAATTAGTTGGAGTGTGCAACGCAGGCAGATGCGCGCTGCAAATGTCTTGGCACTAGTGGGACTATAGCAAAGTCCAATAGCCACGTATAGGATGCCACTAGGTACACTGAGTGTTTGCTAGTATAATGGCTTAGTTATAATTAGTTGGAGTGTGCAACGCAGGCAGACGTGCTGCAAATGTCTTGGCACTAGTGGGACTATAGCAAAGTCCAATAGCCACGTATAGGATGCCACTAGGTACACTGAGTGTTTGCTAGTATAATGGCTTAGTTATAATTTGTTGGAGTGTGCAACGCAGGCAGATGCGCGCTGCAAATGTCTTGGCACTAGTGGGACTATAGCAAAGTCCAATAGCCACGTATAGGATGCCACTAGGTACACTGAGTGTTTGCTAGTATAATGGCTTAGTTATAATTAGTTGGAGTGTGCAACGCAGGCAGACGTGCTGCAAATGTCTTGGCACTAGTGGGACTATAGCAAAGTCCAATAGCCACGTATAGGATGCCACTAGGTACACTGAGTGTTTGCTAGTATAATGGCTTAGTTATAATTAGTTGGAGTGTGCAACGCAGGCAGATGCGCTCTGCAAATGTCTTGGCACTAGTGGGACTAAAGCAAAGTCCAATAGCCACAGATAGGATGCCACTAGGTACACTGAGTGTTTGCTAGTATAATGGCTTAGTTATCAGTTGGAGTGTGCAGAGGACAAGAGGGTACAGTGGCAGGATTGTGGTGCTCTGGGTAGAGGAATGGAAGCCTGCCTTTCTATTCCCTCCTAATGGTGAAATGCAGGGAGGAAATCCCTGACCTTGGCTGCACAGACGCTGACGCTGTTTTCAGGACCTGTCACCTTAACTCTGACCCTGCCGGTTTGAGCCCTTAAAAGGACTGCTATAAAGTGCTCTCCCTATGCTGTCCAGCGCTGTGTATGCAGCGCATACAGCTGTATCGGCTATAGGACTCAGGAGGACGGAGCTGCGACACTGATGTCTGACACCAAAGACGCAGAAGGCAGATAATGGCGTCCGTGAAGAAAATGTCCGGTTTTATAATGCAGGGACATGTGACATGCAGATCCTATCACACATGCCGTTGCTTCTCTGGCTCAAAGTCCACTTAGCTGTGTGTGTGTCTGTGATTGGCTGACATGCTGGCCCGCCCCACAAGACGCGCGCGCTTAGGGAAGGAAGACAAGAAAAAAAAAAAAAAAATGGCGATCGCCATTATAGAAACAGCAGTGATCTGAAGGCGCTGTTCACGCACACTATACACTGAAATGTGATAATAGTTTGATTCACAGAGTGACTTACACTATTACAGCAGAAACCAAGCTATGATTTAGCTGTTTTTTGGCTGCTAGAACCGTTCTCAAACGTTTCTAGAACTATCGAGCTTTTGCAAAAAGCTTGAGTTCTAGTTCGATCTAGAACATGCCCCAAAATCACTCGAGCCTAGAACTGGAGAACCACGAACCACGAACCGCGCTCAACTCTAGTCCAGGGTAGAGAAGTAATTTGCGGTTCTCAGTGCGGCCAAAGACTCTTCAATACGGGGCAGTGGGTAGGCATCCTTATGCGTTATCTGATTAATCTTCCGGTAGTCCACACACATTCGCATGGTGCCATCCTTCTTCTTGACCAGTACCAACGGAGCGGCCCAGGGACTACAGCTGTCCCGAATAACCCCTGCCTCTTTCATGTTCCTCAACATATCTTTGGCACATTGGTAATGCGCAGGGGGAATAGGCCTGTACCTCTCTTTGATAGGCGGGTGCTCACCGGTGGGGATGTGGTGTTGGACCCCTTTGATCTGCCCAAAGTCTAGTGGATGTTTGCTAAAAACTTGCTCATACTCCCGCACCACCCTGTATACCCCTGCTTTGTGATGTGTAGGGGTATCGTCAGTGCCCACGTGTAGCTGTTGGTGCCACTCGTCTAACTCCCCTTGGGGCGGGGGTGTGCTGGTAGTAGGTGGGGAAACTGGGGGTGTTGCCTCGTGGATGGTGTGGGGATCCAGGGTGAGCAGCTTGGCAAGGGTGGCATACCGGGGAAGCCTGACTTCTTACTCCCCACAGTTCAGTACTCTCACGGGCACTCTCCCCTTCTTTACGTCTACCACCCCTCGGGCGGCCATTACGGTGGGCTAGTGGTCGAAGGGCATGGGCTCAATCATGGCAGGGTAGTCACGCCCCTGAGGCCCTACTGCTGCTCTACACCAAATCATCATCTCACTCCTAGGGGGTACAATCAACGGAGCAACATCCATCACTCTCACTCCACCAATCTCTCCTCCTGTGGAACTAACATGCTGGCGGTACATCAAGGCTCAGATCTCACGCTGCACAGCTCGCTGTCGGCTCCCCGCCGCTGTGGCGGCCAGCTGCTGCAGTAGGGCCAACACATCACCCATACAGTGCTCCATCACATTGGTTCCTAGCACTATCTTCGAGTTATGATCACTGGGTTCATTCATGATCACAATCATACCCTGGTGTTGCAGTTCAGCTCGCCCCACTGTCATAGCCACTTGTTTATACCCCACTTGGGTCAATGGGAGTCCATTAGCAGCAATCAATGTTATACTAGTATCTGGGGGTGCCAGCTCGTCTGTCCCCCAATACCGCTGGTACAATGTGTATGGTATGGTGGTTACCTGTGATCCAGTGTCCAAGAGAGCCATCCCCGGTATGCCAGCCACAGCCACGGGGATGATGGGCCGGGCCTCGATATACCGGTCCCGCCAGTCTGGGGGGCCACGGGGTTCTACTCCTGAGGACTGGCCCGTGGCCCCAGGGGTTGCTCGTTTAACGGGCACTGTCGGAAGTAATGCCCAGGCTTACAGCACTTGTAACAGGTTGGAGGTCTGCTCCACGAGTTGTTAGTACTTCTCCGCTGCATCCAGGGGACATCCTCAGGGCTGTCGGCAAGCTGTATCTGTGCTGGAGGCTGGGATCTGGTCAAAGGTTGGAGTGCAGCAAGGATCTTGGCGAGGTCTCCGTCCATGCGACGGACCTGAACTGCCAGTTCTTCCATTGTGCTGCTTGGGGCCGTAGGTATTGAAGAGGTTGGTAGGGCAGGGGCCACCACGACGGGGGCCGTCTCAATGGGCTACGGGGCTGGCTCCACGATTTCTGAAGCTGGGGGTTGCAGTGCTTTAATGGCCCGTTCCTTTAACACAGCAAAGTCCACATCAGGGTGTTCCAGGGCCCACAGCCGGAGTTGTTTGCGATCCTCAGGGGACCTCATCCCCTGCACAAATTGCTCTACTAACATCTTGTTGCTGTCCGCCTCATTGATAGGATTCACCCGCTTTAGCGTGCGGAGGGCGGTTTGCAGACGTAAAGCATAGTCCCGAATGCTATCCACAGGCCGTTGCCGGCACTGGTAAAACTGCATCCTCAGCTCAGCTTCGGTACGGGTCTCAAAGGCAGTCTGTAGCTTCTCAAAGATGGTGGCTACAGAGAACCGGTCCCCCTCGGCCCAGGTCTCCGCCTCCTGCTCAGCCGCGCCGGTTAACTGGCCCAGCACTACCGCTGCACGTTGCTTATCAGTCAGGGGGTACAGTTCTAGCAACGGATTAAGCTTTTTCCGGAAGACCTGCAAAGCATCAGGTTTCCCGTCATACTGCGGTAGCCAGGTAGCTCCGGGCGCATAGGGCAAGGAGAACGGCATCACCTGAGCGAGAGCGGGGGCCGCGGCACCTCCTGCCAACACGGCCGGGACCTGGGCAGGCCCATTCCCATCCCCGGGTGCCACTGCGGCTGCAACCACCGCTCCTCCAGCGGCTCCGTCAGGCGCAGACATCTTGTTTCCGTCCCCCTTAGCCTCTTTCCGGCCCCTCCTCTATCGGGGCGGGGTTTTGGCCTTCGCGCCTCCACTACTCGAGAAGACGCTCGAGCGGGAACTTTTCGCGCCAAAGATGGCGGCTTCTGAAATTTTCCGGCCGGACACCTCCGGCGGTCACAAGGCGCACCTCTACCCAACGGCAGAGCGGTAAGATCCTGTTCGTGACGCCAAGTTGTCGCGGGCGGAGGAGGGGACGCCGCGCTCTCCCTCTGCTTGGGTCCGGCTGGCGCTGCGGCTGCTGCGGCCTGCCGCTGCTCGGTGGCTCGAGAGATGGGCCGGATCCCGGGGACTCGAGCGGCGCTCCCCGCCCGTGAGTGAAAGGGGATTGGTTTTTGGGATAGTTTATTGTCCGTGACGCCACCCACGGTTGTGGTGATTTGTTGACACCACCGCTGCTCTGTATGGGGATCCCGGGAGTGATGGTATGGAGCAGCTAGATGTTAGTCCTCCACTCCGTGGGTAGGGGGTTGGTTGTCCCGGGGCCCAGTGATGAGGTGGGTGATGAGGGATGGCGGGGCCGGTGCAGGGCTTGGTGGGGTGCAGGGACGCGGGGGCAGCACTGTGCCTTGCGGCACTGTGGTACTCACTCAGCCTGAGACAGGGACACAGTTCTCGGTAAAACACACGGCTGGAAAGACGGTTCCCACGGACGGCTGCACTTGCTGTTCCCCAGTAGTTGACGGTAACGGTCCCTTTTCCTGCACCTGAGATGATGATGGTAACGATGGGTTCCCACCGGTAACCCGCTCCCCGGCTTGGATATGGGCCGGAGGAGCCCTACTTTGCCCGCAGGCGCTGGCCCTGAGAAACTGGTGCCCTGGCGGTGGCGGTGTCTCTCTCCAACGGTTGGACTGTTGCCTTCAATCGGGACTTGGTTGTTGGGAGACCCAGAGGTCCCCTTCACTAACGGATTTGGCAAATTCACGGCGACTCCTAGCCTTGCCGGGATCCGAAAGGCCCCTGCCACTGGTGCTGGCTTCACTTTGTATACCGCTCCGGTACCGCTGGGCCACCACCTGTCCGCGGTCCTTTCGGCAACCTCCGGTCAGCCGCTCCTGCGTACAGTCACCGCCGTCTGCTGACCTTGCTGGCTTTACAAGCTGTCACTTTTTACTCCTTCTCTCAAGCTCCTCTACTACTTCCCTTCCTTCTACTTCCAATAACTTTTCTTAACTGCCTGGTTCTCCCGCCTCCAGGGCTGTGTACTCCTTGGTGGGCGGAGCCAACCGCCTGGCCCACCCCCTGGTGTGGACATCAGCCCCTGGAGGAAGGCAACAAGGATTTTTGGTTAGCCTTGATGTTCCTATCTGGGGTGTAGGGTGTGGTGGTGTTATGACCTGTGACCCCTGGCTTGCCCAGGGCGTCACATATACACATGCTGACATTACTAGAAAACTGCAACGAATAGTTCAAAAGGCCAAAAAACTACACTCTCCTGTTTGTGAGTCTCCAGTGTATCTCAACATGAGTCAGGCCCATTAATACATGCCAAACAAACTATACAAATATGGATATAATCTGCCTACAGAATGAGCCCATGTAGGTAAAGACAGAAGCAAGGCAAATATCTGTACTCACCATATCTATTTTTCTTTCCAGGGGTACATTGAGACCATCCATTCCTAGGGTAGACTATCTCTGCCACAGACATCCATGCTCGTTCCACCATTAACCTGTCATGGTAGCCATCAACACGTGTGTCCCACAGCTCTGGATGCCTCTCTACTTCTCCAATCAGCCTCTCTGTATCGATTCTGGGTGCCATGCTCAGTACCTGTGTTGTTCTCTGTGCTCAAAGTTTCCCTGCAGTGAGAGGACAGGTGCCCAGCTGCTGTCTGGCGTGCAAATGAGACAGGAAATGTATGTTTGGCGCCAGAATTAATGGCCTACAATTGACCTAATAGATTGGTAACAAGTGTTTCAGATTTTGTGATGAAAAACGGACACGAACGATACATGCTGAACACGGAGATACTCCGTGTGCGGTCCATGCAGGCACGGACCCATAGACTAAAGCGGGTCCGTGCCTGCATGTTGCCGGCCAAAAACAGACATGTCATCCGGGTAGAAAAGCGCACACATGTACTTACCACACGAACACACGTTCCGTGTGATTTTACGTGTGTGTGCCATCTACCATTGAATAACATGGGTCTCCATGTCTACGTGTCTCCGGTACGTGCAAATACGTACCGCACATGCACAAAAAAAACGGATGTGTGTTGCGGGTTGTAAGAAGTGTATTGAGATCAGTGGAGAGTATGTGGAATAAATGTGAAGCCTCATCTTCCTATCTCGCTTCTTTCTGGGTAAAGCCAAAGACTTATCAGCAGCCCCTCGTAGATGTCAGTGCCAGGGAAACATTGAAGGTAATTTGGTAAAACAAGTTTCTGGGCGGTTATACTATTACTTTGTTCTACATTCCTGATTTTTCTGCAAAAGAAAAAAATAACTGAGCTGCCATTTCTATCATATTATTTTAGGCTAGCAGCAAACTTTATAGTAATGAGAGACATGTCCCTGATGTTTTCACTGGAAGCGATCTCTTGGCTTTGGTTCATCAAATCTCCACATTTATGTTGACTGGAAGAACAGAAAAGCAAATGTGGCCGTATGCCAACTATAATTTATGAATATGAAGAATATTAATTAAATTGGTATGGAAAGAGAATTTACAATTTCTCCTTAATATTGCTGAGATATTTTTCATTTGTGATAATAGATTCATAGTTTTATAGTTTTTAAGGTGTAAGATAGACTTAAGTCCATCTTGTTTAACCCATAGCCTAACATGTTGATCCAGAGGAAGGCAAAAACCCCATGGGACAGACAATAAGCTCCACATTAGGGGAACAATTTCTTCTTGACTCCACATACGGCAAGCAGACTAGTTCCCTGGATCAATGCCCAATCACCAAATCTAGTGCACATGATCAATAATATTATATTTTTCAATAAAAGACATCCAGGGCTCTCTTAAATTTTAGTAATGAATCAACTATTAGAACATCATGGGGCAAAGCATTTCATAGTCTTACTGCACTTACAGTAAAGAATCTGCACCTGTGATTATGATGTCCCCGTCGCAGGCCTAGGTGTAAAAAGATCATTAGAAAGATGTCTGTACTGTCCCCTTATATACAGTGTGTCCACCCATATCCTGTCCACCGCCATGAACTTGAGAACGGCGGCAGCTATAGGCATAGAAGTGGTGTCTAGGTATAGTAAAGTAGCCATGCGCTACACAATGAAATCACCTATTGCGCCACCTGGTGGAAAACAACGGAGTTAGCATTTTTATCTCGAAAATGGAACAAGATAGAGAAAAAAAGTGAATTACAAAGTTGTAGGGCATCATCAATTCAATACGAATTGACACCTTCTATACAGAAATGCTATGATTAGAACGTGTAAAACTCCATGATTTTGCCGTGCTTTTTGTATTGGTATCTGCTGTGGAACCCTGAACCATGAAATGGGTGAGATCATTCCTTTTTTCATATATTTTATTATTGCCTCTACTGAGTTACTTGGGCAATATAAAGAGCTTATGCTGAATTAGTTGGGCAAAGTTGGTATTATTTGGGTATTGTATATTGGTATTTTATGGTTGGTATTACGTGAGCACTTGAATTTTTGATTTGCACTACTTGAGCAGTATAAATTGGTATTATTTGAGGTATGCAGCAAAACTGTAATGAGAAGATTGTTATTGTGTAGTTTTCTGCGGACACCTGCGGAAAAATAAAGGAAACAATATTTATGCAACATGTGAACATGGCTTTAGAGGAATAAAAAATGTTTTTCATATAGTGAAGCTTACATAAAGATGAGAACGTTTTGGCCGCTACGATCATGAATGAAAGAATAAAAACAGGACTGAATGGCAACTCTCATGCACAAGGAGACCAACTGTTCATTTTAAACCACAACCCTTTTTGGACGGTTCCTTGTCATTCCCAACTTTACACTCCAGATAACGGCACATATATTCCAGTACTTTACATTTTCACTTTACATTAGCAGAAACAGTTCAGCTTCCCACTGGATTCTGTCAGATCTAACTCGGCCAGTGAGTCCTAAGGGTAACCCAATACAGCCTATTAGTGCACACTGTAACTGTCACCTTCCCCATCCTAGAGTCACCTTCCCCATCTTACAGTCTCCTCAGGGGTCTGGAGTAAAGCTTTGCACACCCAGACTTCTAGCAGGACATCACTAGTTGGTTGTCTACATCACACACCAGACGAGGATATCCGATACCTTAATGCTTAAGGGGCCTGGATGTTAGGGTTCTGTTTTCTGTTTCCCACAGTTTTGGGCCTCTGCGTTCAAGGATCGGTCTGTAGTTACAATGTCGTTTGCACCCTGTGTTTCCGGCCTGTCTTTCAAATCATGCTATCTTGCTTTCTGTCTCCTTTGCTCCATTGCAACAAACCACCCATTGTATGTGACCTCCATGACTGACTGGCTATAAGTCTGTCAAGTTTGCTCACTAGGCCTTCACTGACTCTTTCTAGAATTAACCGTCCTTTTTTTGTCAGCTGATCTCTCCCAGGGTGAGCTAGTCTCTATACTTAACTGTTTCTGTGTCAGTGTCTGTTGCTTGGCATACTTAACCTTTGATCGACATAAACAATCTAATACTAATACTATACATTTCACTTTCATTAAATTATGCACTGTGCATTATATCATACATTACACAGGACTATATCACATTACAATACAATACATTACTCTTCACATGACACAATATTTACAAAACATGCAAGACATTTGTTACATTATAGAACACTGACACAGTTGATATCTTCATGAGCAGAAACGCAACAACTATTGTTCACCACTCTTACATTCCTCCCTTCTTTAACCATGATCGTCCTCGACCATGTGATGAACTGGAAAATACCAATGACATCATACAAAACATAAATAATATTAGTCGTTGCTGTGGGAAGGAGATCATATCCTCCCCACTTCTGGTAAGCCCAATCCCAGTCCCCGGATTTTGGATCCGGAACAAGAGTTCAAGTCATTTAACTGGGGGGCCCATTAGACAATGCAGCACACATCCATCCTGGTTTGAGGGCACAGTCCTAAAAGGGACAAGGCCATGATGGAATGGGGCAGAGTCTATCAGGAAAGGCTTAGAACCTGCAAGGGAAATTTAATATTGCAGATTTTAAAAAAGCACTGCAAGTCAGTCCAAGCAGCATAAAAAACCCCACACAGTCAGCATGAGATTTCTTTAAATCTCATCCACTTTGCTGGACTGTAAAACTTTGTATTTTTTGCTCAGCGAAAATATTCAGCTTGAAAAACTCACCAAAAGCTAATTTGGGCACACAGCCTAAGGCACCGTATAACTGTAAAGTTGTATTGAATCATAATAGGGCCATATGTATGGCTCCTAAAGAAGAGGGGTCTTCAATTCTTCAAAGAGATGTAAAAACACTGGGATCACATTTCTCTGTCTTTCAGGAAGCATTGATCGCTGGTGTTGCATCGAACATTGTCACTATCACTTAGGTGTAAGGAGGCAGAAACTTTATCGCATGGCTCATATAAGTTATAGAAATGTTATAAAAATGCCTCAATGATTTTAACACGTGTTTATCTTGTTTCCTTTGTTAGTTTTACATTTTCAAAGCTTACAATCCATTCAGTTTGACATTTCTGCAATAAACCAGGACATCTGGGAAAGGGAAAAACACACAATCCGCAGACACACAATGTTGTCGTTTGTTTGTGAAACGCTAGGATCTCAGATATCTGCCAACACTTTTTCTCCTTAATTGGGAATAAATAGCCTGACAAGAGGAACAGATGTAGCACAGATTTAATTAAAGAGAACATCACATTTGCATAAATCTACAATTATCCAGGAAAGGTTTTTTTAAGTCCAAAATGCTGGCGAAAGCAGCTACTAAGTACAATAAACATTCACTGGTTAGGAGGATGATATAACTTCTAATTACCTAAGTAATTTCATCCAGTTAACAGAGCGGCATCTTACTGCCATCTTATGCCATTAAGCCCTGCTGCCCATTTAAAAAAATATGTATGGCGAGGCGTGGGAAGGGGTTAATTAAAAAAACAAAAACAGAATCAAATTGATTTTAATATGATAGTTTGGTTTCTGTGCAGTTTGCATTTTGTCGGCAGCTCATGCCCTGATTACATGAGTCAATGTGCTGCCGACAATAAGTATTTGAAGGTGCCATCCAACCAACCACATTTGCACGTTAAAATCCCCTTCCTAACTAGCCATGTATAATATTATTTTCTAAAACCAATGTGTTAAAAAAGGATTTACTATCTCCGTTTTTGTATGCAAATTAGGGCCTTGACTAGTCAAAGAGGTGTTGTTTCTCCAGACTAGTTGGCCCTCTTTCTGTGTTATCACTCCCCTTTGGGTGTAATGACATGATTTTTATGAGCTGGCCTTATCTCAGGTCCTGGAAATCGAGTGCATGCCCACAGCTCATTTCAACAGTGTCAGTACACCTCTCAAGCCGTATGTACGCGTCCCAGTATCAGAGAAGCATGATTGTGAGTGCAGAAGCTGTTTTCCGATCATGTCAGGACGTGCACACCCAGCTTGAGAGGCACACTGACACTGCCAAAAGGAGCTACATGCATGCATGAGATATTCAGCACTGCAGAATATGTTAGCGCTATATAAATAAAAATTATTATTCAGGAGCTAACTATGAAGCCAGCTCATGGATATCATGTCATCATGTCCATAGGGGTGTGATAACATGGAAAGCGGGCTGACTAGTCTGGGGAAACAACTAGTCAAGGCCCTACTTGGCATAATAAAAAAGGTGGTAATAAACACTTTTTTTTAACACATTGATTTAATAGATGTAATAATTTTATACAGGGCTGTTTAGGAAAGAAAGTCTGATTTGCAAATGTGAATGCTGCTTGTTTGGATGGCGTATTGCACAATTTTCCCTTCCGTGCAGTATCTCCTCCTTGGTTCCAGGTGCCACCCAATGGTATTGCAAACACCAGCATGTAAATTCCAGTCATACACACCAGTGGGGAGGTCCAGTGGAGAAAGGGCAGCCCACCTTAGAGTCAGGCAGACTGGGGGGAGGTGACTGGGCAGAAGTCGGCAGGTGGGCAAGGAGAGTAGTAGCTCTCAAGTAGCTCTGAGGGGGAGAGCAGGCTGGGAGAGTTGGAGCTCCCAGGACAGCGAGACAGCAGCCCTCAGAGTGTGAGGGGCTGAGTAGTAGAAGCTCCTGGAAGGTCGGACTAGACTGGAACACACCAAGCAATATCATTGGGAACGGTCACCTGGACGGGCTCCCCTCCTCAGCAGCAGCGGTACTCTAGGACTTTTGGTTTAATTACAGTCTGTGTGTTTACTGGCCTTCCAAAGCAGCACCAGCCTCATCCAGCACCACGACTCCCAACTGTGAGTTCCCTGTTCCCTGCCTTCCAACCCCCTTGCATTTAACGGCACTCTCTTACCATCACCGAGCCTCGGGGCATCCCCCCTACCCGTGGAGGGGTCTAACACCTAGCTGCCCACTCCATCGCCCCTGGGTACTCCCAGCTGCAGCAGTGGTACTCCACCTTACCACAGACCACGGGTGGCATCACGAACTTTAGACGCTATCCCCTGTAAATACCCCCCTTAATTTGAGTGGCCGCACAATCCGGATCCGAGCAGCCCGGCTGCTGGCCCTTGGGTGGCACACCTGCAGCAGACAGGAAGTATCTTGCACTGACCCAGGGGATGCTGGGAAGCAGGGAGAATGTATCTGCCTCTGCAAAAGGGAAAGAAGTGTCTGTTTGTCTCTCTACAAAGAAGAAGGTGCAGTGCTGAAAAGTATAGTATATGTATCCTGACAAAAGTGAAGCTACAGAGATCTGCCAGTTCAGGACAAAGACTGCCAGGAGTGGAGAACAGCTCAGGATGATTCAAAAGCAAACTCTGTGCAGCAAAAGGATAGAGAAGAGTGGACCAGCACAGGATTCACCCTTCCCCTTGACCTTACTACAATGATAAGGTACAGTATTCTGCTCTGTGTACATCACTGTGTAAGGAGAAAGACTCTGTGTATGGAGAGAAGATAATCTGTGAACAAACTGTTATGTAAGTTATTCTGGAAGCCTTGTATGAATAATATTAAAGCCTTCTATCTAGTGGAACAGTGTTATAGCTCTTTGCCTTCTGGAAAACATTACATCATCTCATGTATGGAAGATGCTAGTTAAGTGTGCTCTGATTTAATCCTCCAAATTTCCAAAGAACTCATGTTTACTTTGCCCAGCCTTCCCCTATACAGAGTGGCGGACATAAAACATGACACATTCCCTTTAAGGCCAGAAATGAACCAATAAGCTAAATAAGAAACATTTTGTTGGATCCCTAGCTTATACAAAGATGGTCAGAAATGATTATTCGTGCAAATCCTCATTCAACTGATTATTAGTGATGAGCGAGTATGTTTGTCACTACTCGGTACTCGCACGAGTATCACTGTACTCGGGCTACTCGGCGGGTACCGAGTAATTTCGCGATACTCGTGCTGTACTCGTGGTCTTCATCCCTGCATGTTGGCGCTCTTTTGAGAGCCAGCTCTCATGCAGGGATTGGCTGGCAGACCACTGCAATGCCACAGCCCTGTTAGTTGTGGAATTGCAGTGATTGGCCGGCCTGCACAGCGTGACCGAGCCTTTATACCGGCGGGCGCGCTGTGCTCTGCACACAGCCATCTCATATTCCCTGCTTTCCCCGCCCACAGGCGCCTATGATTGGTTGCAGTGAGACACGCCCCCACGCTGAGTGACAGGTGTCTCACTGCACCCAATCACAGCAGCCGGTGGGCGTGTCTATACTGTGCAGTAAAATAAATAAATAAATAATTTTAATTATTGGTCCCCCCAATTTTAATACCAGACAGATAAAGCCATACAGCTGAAGGCTGGTATTCTCAGGATGGGGAGCCCCACGTTATGGGGAGCCCCCCAGCCTAACAATATCAGTCAGCAGCCGCCCAGAATTGCCGCATACATTATATGCGACAGTTCTGGGACTGTACCCGGCTCTTCCCGATTTACCCTAGTGCGTTGGCAAATCAGGGTAATAAGGAGTTAATGGCAGCCCATAGCTGCCAATAAGTCCTAGATTAATCATGTCAGGCGTCTCCCCGAGAAACCTTCCATGATTAATCTGTAAATTACAGTTAAAAAACACACACACCCGAAAAATCCTTTATTACAAATAAAAAACAATAACAAAGTCCCTCATCACCAATTTATTAACCTCGACAAAGCCCTCCATGTCCGGCGTAATCCACGGACCTCCAGCGTCGCGTCCAGCTCTGCTGCATGCAGGTGACAGGAGCTGCAGAATACACCGCCGCTCCTGTCAGCTTGACACAGCAACTGAGGTGAGTAGCGCGATCAGCTGCTGTCAGTCAGGTAACTCACGGCCACCGCTGGATCCAGCGGTGGCCGCGATTAACCTCAGTGACAGCTCAGCTGATCGCTATACTCACCTCAGTTGCTGCGTGGAGCTGACCGGAGTGGCGGTGAGTAGCGCGATCAGCTGAGCTGTCACTGAGGTTACCCGCGGCCACCGCTGCATCCACCGCTGGATCCAGGTAACCTCAGTGACAGCTCAGCTGATCGCGATACTCACCTCAGTTGCTGTGTGGAGCTGACCGGTGCGGCGGTGAGTAGCGCGATCAGCTGAGCTGTCACTGAGGTTACCCGTGGCCACCGCTGCATCCACCGCTGGATCCAGGTAACCTCAGTGACAGCTCAGCTGATCGCGCGGCTGTCTTCAGTTGCTGTGTGAAGCTGTCAGGAGCGGCGGTGTATTCTGCAGCTCCTGTTACCTTCATGCAGCACAGCTGGATGCGACGCTGGAGGACTGTGGATTACGCCGGACATGGAGGGTTTGTCGGGGTTAATAAATTGGTGATTAGGGACTTTGTTAGTGTTTTTTATTTCTAATAAATGATTTTTTGGGTGTGTGTGTTTTTTAACTGTAATTTACAGATTAATCATGGAAGGAATCTCGGGGAGACGCCTGACATGATTAATCTAGGACTTATTGGCAGCTATGGGCTGCCATTAACTCCTTATTACCCCGATTTGCCAACGCACTAGGGTAAATCGGGAAGAGCCGGGTACTGTCCCAGAACTGTCGCATCTAATGTATGCGGCAATTCTGGGCGGCTGCTGACTGATATTGTTAGGCTGGGGAGCTCCCCATAACGTGGAGCTCCCCATCCTGAGAATACCAGCCTTCAGCCGTATGGCTTTATCTGGCTGGTATTAAAATTGGGGGGACCGCACGCCGGTTTTTTTAATTATTTAATTATTTATTTCACTGCACAGTATAGACACGCTCACCGGCTGCTGTGATTGGGTGCAGTGAGACACCTGTCACTCAGCGTGGGGGGCGTGTCTCACTGCAACCAATCATAAGCGCCGAAAAGCAGGAAAGCAGGGAATACGAGATTGTTTAATGAGCGGCCGGCTTTTTCAAAAGAGGAAAAGCCGCCGGAGTTTAGTGAACAGCTGTGCAGCGTCGCGGCAGTGATCGGGGAACGGTAAGTAAGAGAGAGGGGGGAGACTGACCGACAGACTGTGAGAGGGGGACAGACAAGACAGAGAGAGACAGACAGAGCGAGACCGACCGACGGGAGATAGAATGAAAAAAAAATGACCGACATCACTAGTAAAAAGCAGAAAACGTGCGTTTTGGACATCGGAGTGCCACACAATGTTTTTACGTAAAATCTTTCATGTAATAATCTCAAAAAGTAACATACACCAGCTCTATCTCACTATTGGGTATGTGCCCTAAACATTTCCGCCATGAAAATTCATTTTGGTGTCATTTTGGAAGGTTTTCTGGTGAGTCCGTAAAAATGGCGTAAAACTCAGACAAAATTGTTCACAGCTGTGACTTTTGGATGATAAATGCTTCAAGGGGTCTTCCCCATGCTGTTGCCATGTCATTTGAGCACTTTTCTGAGACTTTTGTGACATTTTTAGGGTTTCTACATGCTGCCGGGGGTCATTTCAGAAAAATACTCTGGTCTCCCATAGGATAACATTGGGTTCGGTGCTCAGGCCGAGTACACGAGTATCTTGGGATGCTCAGCCCGAGCCTCGAGCACCAGAGCTTTTTGGTACTCGCTCATCACTACTGATTATAACTCCATTTAAATGGAACTTTAGTTCTTCATACACTTGATACATTGTTGCTTACTCAACTTGTTCCTTCCTATTCCATGTCTATATCAGAAACATGTATATTAATCTGAGTGTGCATATTTTTAAAAGGAATCTCTCAGTATGAGTACTCTTCTTAGCCATCTTCATGGGCATGAAGGTTCTAGAAAGTTGAATAAAATGGCAACTGGTGGTGTTTGATATGATAGATCTCTCTCCAGTACCCAACTGGAGTAACATTTGTGGTGAGGCACATATGGAGGTGAATACCACCGGTTGCATTAGGAGGCATCTGCTTTACTCCAGCATGCCTCCTCAATACTGTTATGAAAAGCGTCAAACTTGATTAATTGGAGCCAATGTCGTTACTTCATCTTATCTACTTTAGTATGCAGTAGTAACACATGCTTTCTGACACTTTTTACTAGACTTACGAGTATATATACTCTTGTTTCAATTATTTTGCTCATGTGTACTCTTCTATTGTCATCAGCACGGTCCACTCTTTTTCACTTCCACATAGTTTTAAAGGGCGTCTGTCCACAGGTATTTGCTATATAATCTGACAGTCACATAACATAGGGCAAGAAAGCCTGATCTCTCAGAGATGTATCACTTACTAGGATGCTTGGTCTAGATTTCATAGAATACAGTGATACCTCGGTTTTAGTTGACATTGGTTATCGTTGGTTTCGATTTTTGTTGATATTTTCAACTAAAAATTTGTCTAAGTTTTCTTTGTTGCCTCGGTTTTTGTTTGTTTTTTTCTGCATGCCCACGTGACTACTCTGCTAATTTTGCAACAAAAAAGGGTGATCCATGCATTTTCCTGCTGTGTGTGGTGTTCTGAGTATCGCCCCGCTCGTCAGTTTCAAAATATATGTAATAAATGTAAGATACAATGTATTTATTCTTTACATTAGCGTTTTATATTCATTTTATATTAATTTTATATTAATTTCTTGCTGTTTTCAGTATTAATCACTATCGTTATTCTCTATAAAGTGTGTTTTTTGTATGTATCTAAAGAGTGTCTAAAACAAATTCATTTGATTTACATTGATTCCTATGGAAATAATTGCTTCGGTTTTCATTGATTGTATTCAGACGGATTATAACGAAAACCGAGGTATCACTGTACCTGTTTTGTCTGATGTAAACATGGCGCCCCTGAGGCTTCCGTCGCCACAGAGGTACTGCACCTCAGCCAGAGGTGTAGTATCTCATCCTGGGTAAAAAGGGGGTCATCTACCGGTTCACAAACAAAACCTGCACACACCAATTGTTAGGTCACACACCGGGTCAGGGTTTAAGGCAGCTACTCCATTAATACTAAGAAGCAGCGACCAGTATATCTGGTTATGGAGCCTTAAGTCCCACTCACTGTCCTAGAGGGCTGGAGCCTAGCAGATGGAGTGTGGGAGGAGTCAGTGGGGTAGTTGAAGAACCGGTTAGAACCAGCCAGGTCTGGTCTGAGTGAGTTGTCAGCCAGAGAGAAGTGACAGTTGACAGGAGTTCAGTCAGTCAGGAGTGGACAGGAGTTGAGTCAGAAGGAGTAAGAGGCTGTGGCTCATGGTGAAGACCCTGGGGTCTTGCTAGGCCCAGGTGACACAGAGAGAAGGGGTTCCAGAGTGCCACAGATGTGCGAGAGGCCTCCGTGGGCTTGTTCCACCAAAAACACCGGGGTGGAGGAATCTGGCTGCAATAACAGGGATGGTCCCCAGGCAAAAGGAAGAGAGACATTTATTTTAGCAATCCGACGGCCAGGGTGATTGCTGTAGACAACAAAGGCCACAACCTGTCACCCATTCTCTGCAAGGGAGGCTTCAAAATTACCACGGTCAGCCACCCTTTAGACAGGGCTCGGTGGCGGAGGTGCAGGACAGTTCAGCGAAGGTCTGCGCTAAGAGACGGCAAGGAAAGACACATTGAGGGGTGCACCGATACTAACCCTTGACCTGTTCAGGATCGGCGGAGGCCCACAACAATGAATCCTAGCACACTGGTCAGCTGCAGTTTTGGAACAGACTGTGAGTAAAACATCTTGACTGCAAAGCCTCGTGCCATCTGCTTCTTCCTGCGCCCCATCCACATACATTTCCATCAGAGACTTTCCTAACGGTCGCCCTCGGGTACTAGCTCCACCTGTGGGGAGCAGAAACACCTCAGGTGCCACAACACCAGCCCCGGGAGTCCCGCAAAAACCACAGGTGGCATCGCGAACATTATTTAATATTAAATGCAACTCCCATCATCATTCATCTCTCCTTCATTTATTAAAAGACACCGCCAGGGTCACAGAGCAGGACCACCGCCACCGCTGACATGCCAGGACTAGTCCGGCCCAGTTCCGAGTGCCCCTGGCCCTGGGGCGGGTGTGTCATAAATGTATCAGATGTAATATTTCTGCTCTGTGTATGACCACACCCATATCTCTGACTGACAGCTT
Organism: Anomaloglossus baeobatrachus; assembly: GCF_048569485.1. NCBI lineage: Eukaryota > Metazoa > Chordata > Amphibia > Anura > Aromobatidae > Anomaloglossus > Anomaloglossus baeobatrachus. The sequence goes on along the minus strand of NC_134358.1, from coordinate 99,667,930 downwards.
CCTATGTACACTGTGCATTATGAGCAAGCTGCTAATCAGTGGAGGGGTGGGGTTACACAGAATAGCTGGTCTGCTCTGCATATAACATACAGACTGCTGAGACCCCACCACCGCATCAATCTCCCATGCCCGAACAAAACACACAACCCCGGAAATAAGAGGGATTATATAGGGGAACCAGTAATAAGGAAAACAGTGGGATTGGACAAATAAAAAGGGGGAAGGGTTCGGGCACAGGAAAGGGATTTTAACCCCTTACATACCGGGCTCAGCAGTCAGGGTGCATTTAGTTCAGCCCCACTGACATGCCCTACAGTATAGTCTGGCAGTGTTAATCTCCTGCTAATTGAACACTCATTGTATTGAAACTACAACTCACAGACTATTAAGTGACACATCCCTGAAATCAGTGTCTCGTGCCCTATGTTATACTACTCTCAGACTAAATAGCAAAAACCGATTCCCTTCAATGGTGTATCAATTAGCAATTTTTGATTTGTGCGTTTCTTGTTCATAATTTATAACATATTTGCTGTGTTTCCCTCATTGTCACTTCTCCCGAGCTTTGTACAGCCTTTTCCATTAGAGTGACTCACTTATTATACATTTAATATGCCAATAGTGCAATTCAATAAATATTTCATTTTATCTTTAAATTTTGACTATTTAAGTACAGTGGAACCTTGCTTAACGAGTAACCCACTTAACGAGAATTTCACTTAACAAGCAAAGCTTTCTGTAAATTTGTAACCCGGTTTACGAGAAAGCTTTGCTGGATGAGCAAAATCCTCACCGCACACACTTCCGGTTTCGTACGTCCACCGCGCTCTAACCCGCACTTGCAGTCCACACAAACACACACATGTACGCACAAACACACACAAACACGCACACACACACATACAGTATTATGCTTACCTTACCTTCCATTCCATCGCCGGGCTCATGGTTCTTGTAGTTCCCGGGTACATCGCGACGTCCTCGCTGCGAACTACAAGTACCATGAGGCCGGCGGTGGAACGGAAGGTAAGGTGAGCAGATAATATGTGTACCTTCCGTTTCATCGCCGGTCTCCTGGGTCCTGTAGTGCGCTGCTCCGCTCTGCTCCACTCCAGGCATCGGCATCCACAGCAACGAAGCAGGAACTTCCTGGTTCCTGTCACCTCTACTCAAAGGCAGCGCGCTGGCCAATCAGAGGCAACCGGCTCTGCCTTTGACGTCAGCGCTCTGGCAGAGGAAGTTCTGTCCTCGTTGTTATGGTTACCCGATACACAGCCTGCACCAGAGAACAGCAAGTCCCAGGAGACCGGCGATGGAACAGAAAATAAGGTGAGCATATATGTGCGTGTGCATGCAGGATGGGACATTTAACAAGTTGTGGAACGAATTGTCTGCATTGCAATGATTTCCTATGGGAAATCTTGCTCTGCTGAATGAGTAACTTGATTAATAAGCACAGTCCCAGAACGGATTGTTCTCGTTAAGCAAGGTTCCACTGTACTTTTTTTTCTAGGATTATATAGTTAAAAATACAAGATGGTGCTGTTGCTTTCTAGTAAGTATTTTATCTCCACCCGCAGCTGGGTTTACAGCTACACTGCTCACTATTTCTGTATTTCACCTTCTTGCTGTTGCTTCTGAATATGTGCAACAGAGATACAAAAAAAGCAGAAATCTATCATGTTTGTGAACACTGTGTATGTGAAATATTATAGCAGCTACTATCTTACAGATAGCTGAAAATGACAGAGCCTGCAGAGATGACAACTGATGAAAACGCAAAATACAAGTGGCTAGAAAATGAATGTTATTCCTCATGTATATCTCGCAGGCGGGGAGGACGCCGTTGCCACGCTCGCTAACGCTTGGGTCCGGCACTGCTGCGGCTGCTGCTGCTCGGTGGCTCGAGCGGTGGGCCGGATCCGGGGACTCGAGCGGCGCTCCTCGCCCGTGAGTGAAAGGGGTGGTTGGTTTGGGGGATTTAGTCCGTGATGCCACCCACGGGTTGTGGTGAAGATAGGCAACACCGCTGCTGGTGACGGGGATCCCGGGAGCGATGGTAGGGAGCAGCTGGGATGTTGTTTTCCCCCTTCGTGGGTAGGGGTCAGTGGTCCCGGGGCCCGGTGGTGTGACGGGGAGGCTGGGTTGGTGAGGTGCAGGGTTGCAGGGACAGCGCGGCGCGGTGCCGGATGGCACGGGTGTACTCACTCAGTAAGAGATGCACAAAGTCCTTGGTAAACCAAACGGCTGGATGGACGGGTCCCGCAGTCGGCTGCAGTGTCTCTCCCCGGACAGGTGATGGCGGCTGTCTTTCCCTGCACCTTTGTGTACTTTTTTGACTACGGTGGATCCCCAACAGTAGTCCGCTCCCCAGTATATGGATGCCGGAGGAGCCCGTTTGCCCGCAGGCACTGGCCCTTGGGTCTCTAGCCTTAGACGGTAGCTGTATACCCTCACGGTGTGGGTGGTTGCCTTCTAACGGGTCTTTGGCTGTTAGGAAAACCCTGGGGTTCCTATCACACTCGGATTTGACTGTTGACGGCGACTCCAAGCCTAGTTGGGGTCCGATGGACCTGCCTGTGTGTGCTGGCTTCACTTCGCTCCCCGGTCGGTACCGGCGGGCCAACGCCCGACCCCGGTCCTACGGTTCCGCGTCGATTCACCACTCCTGCAGACGGCCACCACCATCTGCCAACCTTGTTGACAGTGCCTGGGCCCCGAACCCAGACACTCTTCACTTCAACCTCCTCCACTGAACTCCTGATCTCAACTCTTCCACTCCTAAAACTGAACTGTCACTTTTCCCGCCTCCAGGCCTGTGAACTCCTTGGTGGGTGGGACCAACCGCTTGACTCTGCCCCACCTGGTGTGGACATCAGACCCCCAGAGGGAGGCAACAAGGATTTTATGTTTGGCTAATGTTACTGTCTGGTGGGGGTGTATGAGTGTTACCTGTGACGACCTGGCTAGTCCAGGGCGCCACATATATATGACAATTTCTTCTGAACAGTTATCGGAAATGATTTAAGAGTGATCATGTGGTTTTGGAGGGTTTTATGACATGATAATTTTAACCCTACAAATCTTGGAAGACCACAATGAAGCATTGTAGTGGCAATTTATTAAGAATGGAGTTGTACACAACATTCTTAACTAAGTGGAATAGTGACACGATGCAACAAATTCATTAGGAGACGCATGCCACCTGATGAATTTGGTGCAACTTCTTAGTGGTGTTTGCTTCCAGATGTCACATCAGAAATACTACTCCAGCCAGGTACTGAAGTAACAGTGCTGGCATAAGTAATATTAGAATGGCACGGGGCAGTTGTCGTGGGTGAGGTGTAGCTTCCTGACTCCCTGGCATGCTACATGAAAGATTTGATCCTGGCTGGGTGTGTTGACTTGTGTAGTGTGGGCCGTTTGCCCATTCAGGCTACATGTTTCCAATTGCTTCGACTGGCCATGACCAGATGACATCTGGTTCCAACAAGGAGACCACCAGTTCAGTTCAAAACTTTACTTAACAGTTCCTCAACAACTTTATACATGAGATAATGGGAACACAACTTCTAGTTCATTTCAGCAATACAGAGCATGTTCAGACACACTACACTTTCAGTTTCATCTGGATTGTTCCTGTTTATTCTAACACAATCCAGCCCAGAATCACAATCCAGTCTGTGACAGTCATTTTCATTTTTACGACAGCATATCTTATTGTTATATAGAGGAGGGGGCAGGGCCATTTCCCAATATGGCCAGTCGAGCCTTGAACTATCAAACGCTTAGGGAGACTCTACCCGGGAAAGTCAACTTTTCACACGTACTATTCCGTCTCGGCCCGTTGCTTTGAGCTGTAAGCTTGGGCACCATTCTGTTGAAAGATCAGTCTCTAGTCTCAACGCAGTCTTACATTCTGTGTCTTTGTCAGTACTTCAACACACGCTACCTGAGATCTTGTCTCTTTTCTCCTTCTCCACAGGTCACCCACTTCATGCAGCCTGGTTGATATTCATACTATATGTCTGCTTTCATCACACCCTGGGTCCTAACTAACATTCTAGAAGTTATCGTTTCTTGCCCTATCAGCTCACCTCTCCCATTGTGGGCTAGTCCCAATACTTAACTCTTTCTTACTCTATAGTCTGGCCGGTAACCACATATAATACTACTATAGAATATACATGGCATCACAATTTACATATCCAAGTATTTATAGAATCATAGAATCATAGAATGGTAGAGTTGGAAGGGACCTCAAGGGCCATTGGGTCCAACCCCGTGTGAGTGCAGGTTTTCCTAAATCATCCCAGTTATATGTTTATCCAGTTTACACTTGAAGATTTCCATTGATGGAGAGCTCACCACCTCCCGTGGTAGCCTGTTCCACTTTATGACTGCCCTCACTGTCAGAAAGTTTTTCCTAATGTCTAATATGAATCTCCTTCCTTTAGGTTTCATCCCATTGCTTCTTGTACTTCATTGTGCTAATGAGAATAGGGTGGTTCACTCTGCACTATGACTACCTTTCAGATATTTGTAGACCGCTATTAAGTCTCCTCTCAGCCTTCTCTTTTACAAAGACACAATTCACATGACCAGGACATCGCATTAACGCCATTGGTGTCTTCAGGGAAGGAGACGCAACAGCAACCAGTCCTTCTCCTTACATAATAGCATAACTTTTGATGAATTGGACAGCCAGGAAGAAGTGACTGAAGCTAGTGTGAAAATGCCAAAAGTTGCAAAATATACAGTATATGTACGACTTTGCATTGCGCAAAAATGTGCGACATTTCAAAGCGTTTTACTCCAGAAATCTGGTGTGAGCACTTTGATGAATTAGCACCGAAGAATCTGCTATGATTACAGCTCCCCGTTAAAGGTTGTTGACAAGGAATAATACATTTACTGCAAATTGCATGAAAGTACAATTCTAAGTACCGCCAACTTAATGTTGTTTTCGCCTTCCATTAAATTAATAGAGATACTTTCTGCTTTTTCAACATAACCTTCATTATTGATGTTTTTGATGGGAAAAATAAAGATAAACCACACACCAGACACATGCGACAAGGAAGATTTCACCTTGCAGGAAATAAAAGCTCATTATTACACTTGTCAACCAGAGATGAAGCTGAACCTTTGCGCTGTCTCTTCAGACTATGGGGAAAACCCAATGACAGGGGAATAAAAACAATTGTAAATACTTAACAAGACTGACGACTAATAAGCATATTTAGTCCTGGCCCTGCCAAAAATGGCAATATCTAAATAGTGGGTCACATAAAATTGTCATTTTATCTATAAAAATCCAGGATATCCACATATAATATGAAAACATGTTCCTACATCAAAATGGGTTTCTTTCTACAGTGTGCTTGGGAGTTTTAGAAATCCCATTCAGACACTGTATATGAAGATGGCATTTGCTGCAGGAATTGAAGTTGCAGAAATCTGCAATGTGAACATGCCATAGGGTCACAAATTATCACACAGTGACATCCGGGGTTCCGCCAGGTACACGGGAACCCCCAGCGAGTGCCGCACCACACAGGGTACACGTTACAACGGTGGGCCCTGGTGCTAGAGAAAGGGGGAGCAAAGTCACCTCCTAAACTCACCTGAGGCTGAACCCCACACTCCCTAAAGTCCATATAAGGGTTCTTTCACCCCATCGTACCTATCCCTGTCTTTCCCTGGGCTCAGCCCTATATAGTGCGTAGGGCAGCGGGAGCACTAGCCCCGCTCTAGACTAAAGACACAGAGAGGATAGACAGACATGGGTAAAATAAATGGCAATCATACAAAGCACTCCAAACAACAAAAGGTAATAATGAGGAACAGACCAGAGGGTAAAAAACAAACAGGGTAAAAGAAGGAAAAACAACACAGCTTTCACATAACAAACGTTCTCTGAATGGCTTCCTGGTTTTCAGCTCACAGGTTCCCTCTAGAGGCAGTATAGCAGAAACTATCACCAGCAATTTACCTGGAATACCACTTTGTCTTGCATAAGTAATCAACAATGTTTCATCTGCTTTTTGTGGTGTAAAAGAAGACAGATGACCTCCAGATGTAGCTAATAATCATGAAGGCATAACCACCTGTCCGAGGAGTATCACTGATGCTGAAATTATGTATCCAGTGAACCGTGAAACTCATGTACTGCCATAGTTGCTGCTCCAGGTATCTATACTGCAGTGCACTTTAGAGTTCAAATCACAAGTCCAAAGAGTGGCCTAGGTTTTCTTTCACTTGAAATCAGGGACCAGGCACATTTTTTTGCAAGAAATAATAGCAGGTAAGGTTCTTCTAGGGAGACTGAGCGCATGCCATCATTTCTCAAAAGGCAGCACAATCTGTCGCAGCCCGGCACCGTACCTGTTTCTCAACTGAGTTTCTCGGATAGTCCCTCTGCTAAGCTCTCCTCTCTCAGGCGACCAAACTTCTCCTATTCCCGCCCCAAATTCTTTTCTCACTCTTTCTCTGCTTCCCACACTTTTTGGGCAGGGTTAGTCCAACTGCACTGTACAGAGGGGAGCGCTGACTCTGCCAGCAAGTCCATACAACATAAAACACAGGGGAGCACTGTCACTTAAAGCGTGCTTGATCATTTGTAGGGGTGACACCCTTACACATGCAGTTTGACTATAAGTATAATGTTTAATTTGTTTATAAACTTTATTAGCAAACTTAATATTTAAAATTAGTTTACAATTTTGTCACTCTTGACAAAAAAGCTTAACATTATAAATAAATAGGCCACTATATAAATATATGCAGACATTCAGTAGTGGGTATACCCTGACTCTAAAAGTCCTGACCCGTGAGGGTTCAAAGGTACCCGAGTGCCGGGCTTGGGCCGTAGTTCTCAGGGAATTCCGGATACTCGGGTAATAAAAAAATGAAGGAAAAATAAAGTAGAAGAAATAAAGCAAGCGTGCTGTACTTACCGAGTCTCTGGTGCGGCTGTAACTGCTTTCAGGTCCAGCCATTCTACTTCCAGGGCTGCACATTATCCTTCATGCATATGCACTGCTTCCCCCACCCATCGGCATCTTTGATTGATTGCAGTCAGACAGCACCCCCACGCTGAGTGACAGCTTGTCTGATGCTTCCAATCACAGACCCTGTCTGCATGTCTATGTTGTGCAGTAAAAATAAAGAAATGGCGTAGGGTCCCCCGCTGTTATGATACCCAACACAGATAAGGCACACGGCTACAGGATGCTGCCCCCAGCCCTGCTCTTATCTTGGCTATGCATCAAAATAAGAGGAACCGCATGCGACTATTTAAATAAATAATCAAAAAAACTGGCATGTGGTCCCCCCTTGATACCCAGCTAAGATGAAGCCCAACAGTTTGGGGCTGGTATTCTCAGGCTGGGGAGACCCTTGTCATCCTGTAGGCGTGTCTCAGTGGAATGCAAATGCATTTCACTGAATTCTAGCGTGGGGCCTGGGGGCGTCTTGGGCACATGTTTCAAAGGTACGTGGGTTCTGCATAGGTTTATTATTAAGTAGACATACTGGGCCCCTCCCTTTGATTTTTATTGACGCCCATCTATTGTGTGCAAAAGCACAAGCCTCCAAGCCTCATTCCCAAATACCACCTGGCTTAAAAAGGTGGGAACTGTTCCTGTTTACTCAGATATCGTACTCAGACACAGGCACTGCTACTCTTCATCTTACTTGGAGGTTTCGACATCCTGGACACCTATTTACTGCTATACTGACCCCTGATGAACCCCGGGATACCAATGACTGGGGAGAAATGCATCAGGACTTGATGTTTGGACAGCTGAGCTAAGTACTTTTTACTTAACATATATGTGCTATCTGCTTATGTTTTTTTTTTTTATCTTGGTGGTGGTATTTACTGATTTTAGTGTGAGTAGGGTCATTGTAGGGATGCTCTAGAGCCAGTAAATGGGGGCGCCACTAAAATTTAGGACATCATACCTCTATTGATGGGTATGGAAGTCTAGGGGCTAGTAGGGCCAGCTTTTCAAGATGTTATTGTCTTATTTACCCTGATATGGCTTTCCTTAACTAGTTTATACCTACTGCTTCCAGAGGTTTTCACTTTGTGTATATTCCATGTTGAATAGGTCAATCCTTGTAATTAAACATGTTAAATGTTATATTTTATTAGGGTTTTTTCTTTTTTGGTTCTAAACTATATATTTAAGCTTTCATATCTGCTATGGTCTTGAATTTTCTCTACATTGGCAAAGCCCCTCTAGGTGGTAGAACAGCAGAAATCCCCCTACAAGTGACACAATTTTACAAACTGCACCCTTCAATGCATTCATCTAGGGGTGCAATTGTGACGCCCTGAACCAGCCAGGTAGTCACAGATAGAGCCCCGCACAACACCAGTCCCCTAACATGGTGTCAGCAGCCTTACCATTAAAACCTCAGTCACCTTCCTCAGTGCTGGATGGACACACCAGAGGGCGGGGTCAGGTGGTTGGCATGCCCACCGAGGAGTTCAGAGAGCCTGAGGCAGGAAACACAGTTCAATTTAGTCTGGGAGTCTGTTAGTGGAGGTGAAGTAGAGTGGAAGTAGGAGCCTATGTGTCAGGTCTACAACAAACTGACAGGTGCCAGGTTAGGAGCCCGGGCACCTTTGGCTAGGAGGCATACGGAGGCCTCTGCCTGCAGGAATCGGGAAGACAGTTCGGTGGAACCGTGGTGGACTGGGTCAGGGTAGTTGCCCGCCGGTACTGACCCGGAGAACCGACTGGAAACCGGAGCACAGAGGGGGAGGGGCACTCAGACCCTGAAGCTAGGTCCAGAAGCTACTGGGGTCTAGCTAATTAACTGATTGCGGCCAGGACTATAGGTCCTTTCCCACCCAAAGTCCCGACAAAGATCCCACGGGCCAGCGTCTGCGGGCAAAGGGATCCTCCGACAATGACAAGCCGGGGAGTGGACTCCTGTATTGCAAGTTCAGGTAGTGCATCATCACACAAACAGGTGCAGGAGAAAGGCAGAGACCACCAACCGGGTGGGGGACCAGACTGCAGCCGGCTGCGGGCACCGATCACCAGCACCTCGGCTTACCAGAGACTTGTGTGTGTTACTAATCATGAGTACAAACAGTGCCCTCCGGCCGCACATCTCCCTGCACCGCCCAACTACCCCCCCAACGGGTCCCGGGGCCACCATCCCTACTCACGGAGAGGTTAACATCTTGCTGCGCAACATCTCTCCCGGGTGCCCCGTAACTGCAGCGGTGGTGTCCACCTTCACCACAACCCGTGGGTGGCATCACGAACTCAAACACGGCTCCGGCCGTACACCTACGTCCCCAAACCGCCAGCCCTTTTTAGATTGGAGTGACCGTGGACCCCCGGGTCTGGAGACTCTCGAGCCACCCACTGAAGTTCCGGACCTGAGCGGCTCGGCTGCCGCCGAGCACGGGGCGGCACACCCTGATTTCTTGGCGTCATGAACAGGATTCTTATCCCATCCGTGACCTGGATGACATGCGCCTTGTAATCTGTGAACTGTTTGAAAAATTTTGACCTGTCGCCATCTTGCCAGCCATTTTTGGCGCCAAAACAACGGCACCATCTTCTTCCCCGAAAACGGCGCGAAGTTGAAGCCCCGCCCCCTGGGAACACGGCCGGAAGGAGTGCCCGCAAAAGACCAAGGGGGGGGGCAGGCAGAGAAACGGTGGCATGTAACCGGAACTGTAAAGTGCAGGGACGCCAGGACTCTGAAAAATTCCGTTCCTGGACACAAGAGCGGCAAGATGTCACAGCAGGCTGCAACCCCGATGACATCCTGTCTGGCCCCGAGCCAGGCTGCAACCCCGATGACATCTCACCCAGCCCCGAGCATGGCCGCAACGGTGATGACGTCGGCTCCGGCAGTCCTCCCGGCCGCAACGGTGATGACATCGGCTCCGGCAGTACGCCCCGGCTGCAACGACGGCAGCACCCATCCTGAAATCGCCCCCAGCTGCAGCGACAGCTGCTCCCAAATGCCCCGTTCCGGCTGTGGAGCAACCAGAGTGCACCTGCAGAGAGGAGGAGCAGGCCACTGAGCGATGGGGCCCTTGGCAGTTAGTGAGGTTGGTTGTAGCCGGCGCCGAGGGCATCCGAGTGGGCCTGGCTCCTGAGCAGGAGGCAGAGCACGGAACCCGTGCCCCATACTGGGAGTGGCGGCAGCAGCAGCAGTGGTAGCAGAACATGGATGGCTACCCGCAAGTTTAAAGAATGACTGTTTTATGGACTGTCACCCCTGTTGAACGTCCTCAAGTTCCCGGAGGAGGCCATCTGCACAGCAGGTGGGGGGTGGCATGATAGTTAAAGGTTTATGGAAACGTACCTCCCGATGTGGGAAGATGTATGGTTGTAATGTGTTAATTTTTTCTTTTCCCGCTAAAATAAACGTCAGTGGCCGGACAGCCCGCGGACGGGCTGTATTCAACCAAGGGGGAGTGTGACGCCCTGGTAAAACGAGGTAGTCACAGAAATAGTTAATCCTCCTTGGCAGCTACACAATCCCCACACAGATGTACAGCAGCCAATCAGGCCCTACTCACCCCCTCTCAAGGAAAAGGGAGGGGGCGAGGGGAGTTAAGGAAGTGACAGAGCAGAATTTAGTTCAGTTGTGCTGTAGTCAGTGGAAAGCTGACAGGGGAGGCTTGCAGCTCCGCGGAGAAAGTGGTAGCTGGGGTTGGAGCCCTGGACTACCGGACTAGGTGGCTGTGAGGGCCACAGGCGACGGAGATCCTGCAGCGGGGAACCTGAGGCGACCGGGAAAGGGTTGTAGCCCGCTGGTGCCAGGAGAGGGACCCAATCCGGAGGCCGTTTAAACAGACTAGTCCAGAAAAGAGAGAGACAGACAGAGTGTGGAAGGAAGGGCCCCTGGCTGTACATCTGGGTGTGGGACCCGAAGACACCCGCCAATGGTGACTGGCCATTTGGCAAGTTGGTTTACAAAGGACTCTGTTTTCTGACCACACACATCAGCCTAGCTTCATCCAACACCAGGACAACCGAACTGTGAGTTTCCTGCTCCCTGCAATCCCTGCCACCACCACAACTCCCAATTGGGCCCTGGGACTACAACTCCCCTACCCGTGGAGGGGATCCCACCTTGCTGCCCCACACCATCAGTCCTGGGCACGGTCCCCAGAGGCAGTGGCGGTGCCACCATCTCATCACCGCAACCCACGGTTGGCGTCACAGACAATCCCCCTTTACATATTCCTCTTTTGTTGTGGAGCCTGGGATCACAGACCGGGTCACGCCACCGTGATACCTCTAGAAGTGGCCCCATTGGCCCGGCTCTGAGTACCCCCTATCCATGGGCGACACACAATGAGCACCAGAGATATGTCATAAAACTTTATACTATTGGGCGGTGAAGAAAAAATAATTACATTTTTACCACTAAAATGTTGATTTAACCCCAGATTTCCAGCTTTCACAAGAGGATTAGGTAAAAAAGACCCCATTGTTTTATATAATTTCTCCTGAGGTTGGTCATACCCCACAACCCCACATGTGACTGTACAGTACTGTTTCACCATACTGTAGGGGTCGGGCATGAATGAGTTAAATATGATTTTGGAGCACACATTTTCCTAAAATAGTTTGTGGACTCCACTTGCAGAGCCCCTAAGTGCCAGAACAGCAGAAACTACCTTAAATGACCACATTTTGGAAATGACAACCCTCTGGGAATTCATCTGTTGGTATAGTAACAATTTTGTCTTTGGAAAAAACCCATGGAGTCAAATGCAGTGAATGTTGCAAAATTAAAAGTTGCATATAAGCCCTTGCAATGCCCTATATATTGCAGTGCCTGTACATTGTGCCCAGCTCATGCTCTGGTGACACACAGCTCATAAATTAAGCAGGCTTCCTCACTACAACAATGCCAAACATGTGAATGCTAAATGTGGTTTAGGCACATTGTGAGGCTCAGAAGGGAGAGGGTATTTAGAAGCAGAGTGTAGATTTAGCTGGTTTTCTTTTTGGGGGAGCCTTGGTGACATGGTCTGATGAAACCAAAGTAAAGCTGTTTGGTAGAAACACAACTCATCAAGTTTGGAGGAGACAGAATGCTAAGTTGCAGCCAAAGAACACCAGACCTACTGTGAAGCATGTAGGTGGCAACATCATGCTTTGGGGCTGTTTCTCTGCAAAGGGACCAAGACGACTGATCCATGTACATGAAAGAATGAATGGGGCCATGTATCATGAGATTTTGATTGCAAACCTTTTTCCATCAGCAAGGGTATTGAAGATGATATGTGCCTGGTTCTTTCAGCATGATAATGATCTCAAGCACACTGCCAGGGTAACAAAGGAGTGGTTTGTAAAAAGTATATGAAGGCCCTGGAGTGGCCTAGCCAGTCTCCAGATCTCAACCCCATAGAAAACTTTTGGAGGGAGTTGAAAGTCTGTGTTGACCAATGACAGGCCCAAAACATCGCTGCACTAGAGGAGATCTGCATGGAGGAATGGGCCAACATACCAACAGTGTGTGCCAACCTTGTGAAGACGTACAGAAAACGTTTGACCTCTGTCATTGCCAACAAAGGATATATAACAAAATATTGAGATGATCTTTTGTTATTGACCAAAAACTTATTTTCCACCATAGTTTGCAAAAAAAATCTTGCCAAATCAGACAAGGTGATTTTCTGGATTTGTTTTCTCACTTTGTCTCTCATAGTTGTGGTGTTTCCTATGATGTCAATTACAGGACTCTCTCATCTTTTTAAGTGGGAGAACTTGTACAATTGGTGGCTGATTAAATACTTTTTTTCCCCACTGTATATGAATGTCCCAGTCACAGTTCAGACCTAAAGCTCATTGTTGTCCATAGACGTCTCCATCCAATCTCACTGAGCTAGAGCTATGTTGCAAACAAGAGTGGGCAAAAATTTCATCCTCTAGTTGTAGAAAGATGGTAGAGACATACAGTTGAAACCAGAAGTTTACATACATTATCTAAAAAAACACATATGCACGTTTTTCTCATTAGCATGAAATCAGAATCAACCATTCCCATTTGAGGTCAATTAGGAACCAAAATTATTAATATTTGCCAGAATAATGAAAGAGAATGTTTTAAAGCATTTTTATTATTTTCAGCAAAGTCAAACGTTGGGTCAAATATTTTGGATATCCTATCACAAGTTTCCCACAATAGTTGGCAGGAATTAGGCCCATCGCTTCTGACAGAACTGGTGTAACTGAGTCACGTTGTAGGTCGCTCACACCGGCCTTTTTAGCTAAGCCCATACATTTTCAATAGGATTGAGATCAGTTGTTTGTGATAGCCACTCCAAAACATTGACTTTGTTATCTTTAAGCCACATTGTAACCAGTTTGGCAGTATGCTTTGGGTCATTGTCCATTTAAAAGACCCATTTCTGCCCAAGCTTTAAGTTCCTGGCTGATGTCTTAAGATGTCAGTATTGCCACTTAATCTTCTTTCCTCATGATACCATCTACAGTGCTGGCCAAAAGTATTGGATTTCTGTCAGATAATACTCAGTTTCTTCTTGAAAATGATTGCAATCACAAATTTTTTGGTATTTATATCTTCATTTATTTTGCTTGCAATGAAAAAACACAAAAGAGAATGAAACAAAAATCAAATCATTGATCATTTCACACAAAACTCCAAAAATGGGCCAGACAAAAGTATTGGCACCCTTAGCCTAATACTTGGTTGCACAACCTTTAGCCAACATAACTGCGAACAACCGCTTCCGGTAACCATCAATGAGTTTCTTACAATGCTCTGCTGGAATTTTAGACCATTTTTCTTTGGCAAACTGCTCCAGGTCCCTGAGATTTGAAGGGTGCCTTCTCCAAACTGCCATTTTGAGATCTCTCCACAGGTGTTCTATGGGATTCAGGTCTGGACTCATTGCTGGCCACTTTAGTAGTCTCCAGTGCTCTCTGTCAAACCATTTTCTAGTGCTTTTTGAAGTGTGTTTTGGGTCATTGTCCTGCTGGAAGACCCATGACCTCTGAGGAAGACCCAGCTTTCTCACACTGGGCCCTATATTATGCTGCAAAATTTGTTGGTAGTCTTCAGACTTCATAATGCTATGCACATGGTCAAGCAGTCCAGTGCCAGAGGCAGCAAAGCAACCCCAAAACATCAGGGAACCTCCGCCATGTTTGACTGTAGGGACCGTGTTCTTTTCTTTGAATGCCTCTTTTTTTTTTCCTGTAAACTCTATGTTGATGGATTTTCCCAAAAAGCTCTACTTTTGTCTCATCTGACCAGAGAACATTCTTCCAAAACATTTTAGTTTTTCTCAGGTAAGTTTTGGCAAACTCCAGCCTGGCTTTTTTATGTCTCGGGGTAAGAAGTGGGGTCTCCCTGAATATCCTACCATACAGTCCCTTTTCATTCAGACGCTGACGGATAGTACAGGTTGACACTGTTGTACCCTCAGACTGCAGGGCAGCTTGAACTTGTTTGGATGTTAGTCGAGGTTCTTTATCCACCATCTGCACAATCTTGCGTTGAAATCTCTCGTCATTTTTTCTTTTCCTTCCACATCTAGGGAGGTTAGCCACAGTGCCATGGGATTTAAACTTCTTGATGACATTGCGCACCGTAGACACAGGAACTTTCAGGTCTTTGGAGATGGACTTGTAGCCTTGAGATTGCTCATGCTTCCTCACAATTTGGATTTTCAAATCCTGAGACAGTTCTTTGGTCTTCTTTCTTTTCTCCATGCTCAATGTAGTACACACAAGGACACAGGACAGAGGTTGAGTCATCTTTAATCCATGTCAACTGGCTGCAAGTGTGATTTAGTTATTGCCAACACCTGTTAGGTGCCACAGGTAAGTTACAGGTGCTGTTAACTACACAAATTAGAGAAGCATCACATGATTTTTCAAACAGTGCCAATACTTTTGTCCACCCCCTTTTTTTATATTTGTTGTGGAATTATATCCAGAGAAGGTTTATTCTAATTTCATGTCAGGCCCCCTTCACACGCACGTGTCTCCAGTACGTGCTAGGTCAGTGCCCGCATGTACCGGAGACACGGGTACACTTAAACCCATTAAAATCAATGGGTTTATGTGCACGCACATGTGCAGCCATTGGCCCGTGCCTCCATGTGGAGGAGACGTGAGCCCGTGTGCTCCACACGGATGCATGTCCGTTTTCTCCGGCAGCACGGGTGTCACGTGGTCTGCACTCGTACCGCACGGCTATAGTGTGGATGCAGGCCCACGTGACACGCGCCAGAGAAACACACGTGTCATTTTAAAAATAGAAAAAAACACATACTCACCTCCACCAGCCCTGCAGTCTCTGCCGCGGCTGTCACCTGCATCCGTCCCCCAGTGAATTTGAACAACGCATCTTCTTCACTGGGGGCCGGAAGCAGCATCAGTGGGGCGTGGCCTGTGCCGGACACTGTCATTCAGCACCACAGACAGCACCGGAAGAAGCAGATAAGGCGGGGCTTTCTGTTCTCCGTGTGTTATTACGTATAACACACGGAGAACACACGTAGTGCCATAAACACGGCACATGGGGAGCAAACCACCCCTTTAATACGTATGTGTAAAAATGGTTCGTTTTTTACACGTGTGTGTGAAGGCGGCCTCAGATAGTGATAAAAATATTCATGTGTTTTTTCAGACAGTATATATAAACTTTTTATTTGAAAAGTAGAACCAATGACTTGCAGCAGTAATTTCAGTGAAAGGTGATCCTTCACAATTTTCAGATTTATATTTTTTAAATATTAAAAAAAGAAATGTACGATTTCTTTTATACTTCAAAAATAGTTTCTTTATTTGTTTGTATATGACCCACCCCAGGGCCGTGGGGTACTCGGTTCCGGGTGTTGGTTAATGGGATTATGTCACGGGGGCCTGTGCCCGGTTCCGTGGCCCTGGTGGTCGCTGACAGTCAATAAATAATAAAAAAATAAATAAAAAAAAATAATAAAGAAAATAAATAAATAAAAGTATTTCGTGACGCCACCTACGGTTCCAGTATGGTTACTGGGGCTGCAGGTCAGACCTCTGGGGTGATGAATAGGCAGCCAGTTGTTTACGCTTCCCGTAGGTGAAGCGGGGTCCCCAGGGCAGTTTTAGTAGTACACAGATATGGCGGTTTTTCTTCACAGCCTTTTCAACTGTCACTTTAGTGCAGCAGCCTATGGCTCCTCAGATGAAGAAATAAAGTGCGTCAGACCAATTCATTAACTCTGACCAGGTTTTACTTGCAGGTGTTATTAAAAATGGGTTCAGTTTCTGATGTTACAGTTTTTGGGTAATCTGGGAACAGTTCAGGATCTCTGCACCAGGTCAGTTGTGTGGCCTCCCTGCTGCGCTATGTTTCTCCTTGGTACTAGGCTGCATGTAGCTATACCTTGTCCCTCTCTCACTGTCTTCACCTGTATGGCAGGCGGCGGGAGCTTCTCTAAGGGGCACTGCTGTACTCACTGCGGTCCCTAAGCTCTGTGAAGCGGCTTTGCCTTCACGTGCTGCTGCGGCCAGGGATCTGCAGTCTCCCTGGCCCCCGGTCTTTATTGCTGGGCAGATTAGATCCCTCACAATCTCGGACGCCGGTGTCCGATAATCAACGCTGTTCCTTCGGGATGAACCGGTCAGGCTCCACCTCCCCGGTCTCTCCTCTTTTGCCTCACTCTTGATCCCTCAGGTGGTCACACAGTTACTTGTGTGGGCTAAGCACTGCCCTCTCCATTTTGATGTCTTCCTTCACTCTTTGCTCGCACAGTCTCCTTTTCTCCAACTGTCAACTGTCTCTCTGACTCCGCCTCCAAACCTGGCTTTAAAGGGGACCTCACCTGAACTCGACGTAGAGCTCCCCCTGCAGGCTTGGAGTGGAAATGTATGTGGGATTACCTGATGTGGAGATCCTTCCCTGCCCAGGTACAGGTATATTTGTGGCAACTGAACCCTGGGGTGCCACATATATTACATAAAATCCCTAAAAAATGTATTTACTTTCGTGGGTGTAATGTGAAAAAATAAGGAGAAGTTCACGGGGTAGGAATACTTTTTCCATGCACTGCAGATAGATAGAATTTTTATACAGTATGATAAAAAGTGAATTACATCTGTTTGAGTCACCATCAATAAATAATAGCTGACATAAGACTTGTTACAAAATGTTCACTTGAACTGTCCTTTGCAATAGTCCTACTTTCTAAATGTAGACTTCACATCACATTGCTGATTTCCCTTGGTGTCTTTCGTTCTTTTCAATAAATCATTTAACAATATCCCTGCATAATTCATCGTAGTTCTTCATTACTGATGTACCTTCCATACTTTCACATGGCAACTACTAAAATAAAATTGATTTGCGGGCATTTTATGCTCCCTACTTCGGAACAACAGGAGCTGTTGTGCATGGGCTTTATAATCTTGATAATAGCCATAGTTTGTCTGTTCTTTTCCCAGTAGATGCCGAGATGTAAGGCAGGAATTTTAATATTCTTTTAGCTTGGGCAGTGCCATAATTGCTCCCATTGTGGATACACTGGAGTAAAATTACTATGAATCTCACAGTTTCCATCCTTCATTTATCTTTTGCAGCATAAAATAATATAATCCACCTATCTGAGATGCCTCCATTTTTGTTTCATTGCTCTTATTCGTGAACTCATTACTGAAATGCAAACACACAAATAATTTTGTCTACATATTTGCTCAAAATATGAGAACATTTTGGGAAAGTTAAGAGAATAATTTGCATAATGCTAAGATAGTATCTTTTATTATATATTTCTTCATGTATAGAATTGACTGTATTACGTCATTTGATATCAAAATAAAAAATCACTTTATTTTCTGGGTGTCCCAGCTGCCTTGGCATGGCTCCTTAAAGCGCACCAATCACCAGGATGTTTGTATATAACTTAAAGCCAGTGCTATACTGGCACTATCAGGCTGATTCTATACATACCTGTAGTGGTCAGCTCGGATGTATAGGTATTGAAATCCAAGAAAGTAAAGTTTATAAAATTAACTGCTTGTTGAGTGACAGCAGCTGAGGAGCAGATAATATCTGGGGTTGGAATTCAAATTTATCCCCTCCCATTGTTAGAATTAGCATAAGTATTATACAATCCACCTAGCAGGACCTGTGGTGAGATCATACCCATGTGACCAGAAGGGGCGGGGCCTCAACCAACAAAGCTGGATATCAGGTCACATCTGTATGACCTCACCACAGGTCCTTCTAGGTCGATTGTATAATACTTATGCTAATTCAAACAGAGGGAGGGGATAAGTATGACTCCCCCCAGATATTATCTGCTCCTCAACAAGCAGCTTACTTTATAAACTTTACTTTCTTGGATTTCAAAACCTAAACATCCGAGCTGACCACTACAGGTATGTATAGAATCAGCCTGATAGTGCCAGTATAGCACTGGCTTTAGGTTATATATGAAAATATACAAATATACAAAATAAATTAGTTTTCTTATTTTGCCTGTTCATTGTGAGAAAGTATTCAGCACTAAATTGTTTTTTTAAAGTGAATCTGCCAGTAAGATTAATCCTCTTAAGCCATTTAAATGTCTATGCAGGTCATAGGAAGCTGAAAAAAATGATACCTTCATGTCTGCGATCTGCTGTCTTGATCCAGAGAAATTCACATTTTCCTTAATATGTAAATGAGGTGTTAATATTCATGGGCAGAACATAGATCTCCCCGAGAAGCTGCCTCCATGGATTAGTTACATAAAAGGAGGGGTTATCAGTAGGAGACATGTAATGACTGAGACAAACTCCAAAGGAAATAAAACATTTGGCACAACCTGAACACCTAAATCACTACAGTAGACATACACTATAACAATTGGAAACTGTGTACTCAACTTGGGGGGAAGTTATTAAACATTCATGATACTAGAAAAAACATGTGGCACTCACCATCCATAAAACTTATTTTCTACCATAATTTGCAAAACAAAATCTTGCCAGATATCAGACAAGGTGATTTTCCTGGATTTGTTTTCTCCTTTTGTCTCTCATAGTTGTGGTCTACCTATGATGTCAATTACAGGCCTCTCTCAACTTTTTAAGTGGGAGAACTTGCACAATTGGTGGCTGAATATGTACTTTTTCCCCCACTGTTTCTACTTTACAGCTACACAATTTTTCAAACGTCTCTTTTGGTTTGGCATCAGTTTCTGATTTTTTCAAGAAATTTACAAAGCCTATTTCTTTATTGACCTATTCAATTTTAAACTAGCTTTCAGGGGCCTATATATTTTAAACACCCCAAAATTGACACCATTTTAAAAACACACCAGTCAAATACTTCAATGCTGCTGTCAGGATTTTTTTTTAACCCTTTATGTGATACACAAGAATTAATACAAAGTGAAATGAAAAAAAAAATTGCAATTTTTACTCCAAAATTTTGCTCTAGCCCCAATTTTTTCACTTTTACAAGGAAAATCATGACAAAATGGACTCAACAGTTTGTTGCCCAGTTTATTCAGAGCATGCTGATATCCCACATGTGCTCAGAAACTTGTTTGGACAAATATCAGGGCTCGGAAGGGAAGGAGCAACATTTCAATTTTGGAACACAAATTTGGGAGAAATGGATTGCGGGCACTGTCACATTGCAGGACCCTTAAAGTGCCTAAACAGCAGAAACCCCCCATAAGTGACCTCATTGTGGAAACTACTCCCTCAAGGTTTTTATCCAGTGGCATAGGAGGCATTTTGAACCCACAAGAACTACACAGAATTTGATAACATTTTGGCATCATATTGAAAATTTTCATTAAATGTTTTACTCTTTTGCAAAAGGAAACATGAAAACTGGACCTGACATTTTGTTACCAACTTTCTTATGAGCACAGTAATGCCCCACATGTAGTCAAAAGTTCTGTTTGGAGAAATAGTAATGCTCGGAAGGGAAGAAGCAATAATTGGTATTTGAAATGTAAATTTTGCTAGAATAGATTGCATAGAGATGTGTTGAGCAAACATGTTGAGCATGCTGAACCCGTAGCTGGTCCACAGAACATTTTAAACTGTGGATGTGAAAATGCTAATGTTCTAGCCACTAGAGATGAGCGAACCGGTCCCGGTTCGGCTCGAGGTCGGTTCGCCGAACGGAGGTCCCGTTCGAGTTCGGTTCGTCGAACGTTGGACGAACCGAACTCGAACCGCATAGGAAACAATGGCAGGCATTCACAAACACATAAAAACACCTAGAAAACACCCTCAAAGGTGTCCAAAAGGTGACAAACAACTCACAACACAACACAAACACATGGGAAAGTGACAAGGACATATACTCATGCGAAAACAAAACAGCTGGACAAGGAAAAAGAGGAGGACACACAGATATATGAGTATATGCAAGGAAACATCGATTCCATTATTGTGCAACTTGAGCCCTGCTCATTTTAAGCTTCCAATCTTGATAAATTGCCTGAGCTCGCCACGTACGCCTTGGGGATCTTGTCGTGTCCTGCAGCCAGCGTTCTCTCGGAACCTGTCTTCAGTGCTGCTGGGGGTTTGCTGGCAGATAAGCACACGTGTCTGTCCACTGACAATGTGGACATGGCTCTCAGAGGACTTTTCTTCCCCTGGGTCAGCCAGGGGACGGGAAAGGCATGCGTATTTTTGAGAGTGCTTCATGCAAAGCATCTTTTTCTTTTTCAAAAGGGGGGTCAACTGATGCCAGTCAAGTGGGGTGTGTGTGGCCCAATTAGTGGCAACGAGAGAGACTGTGGTTGGAGTCCCCTCGCTGTGTTTCTAAAAGAACCAAGATGAACAAGTCATGGCTCTCAGAGGACTTTTCTTCCCCTGGGTCAGCCAGGGGACGGGAAAGGCACGCGTATTTTTGAGAGTGCTTCATGCAAAGCATCTTTTTCTTTTTCAAAAGGGGGGTCAACTGATGCCAGTCAAGTGGGGTGTGTGTGGCCCAATTAGTGACAACGAGAGAGACTGTGGTTGGAGTCCCCTCGCTGTGTTTCTAAAAGAACCAAGATGAACAAGTCATGGCTCTCAGAGGACTTTTCTTCCCCTGGGTCAGCCAGGGGACGGGAAAGGCACGCGTATTTTTGAGAGTGCTTCATGCAAAGCATCTTTTTCTTATTCAAAAGGGGGGGTCAACTGATGCCAGTCAAGTGGGGTGTGTGTGGCCCAATTAGTGGCAACGAGGGAGACTGTGGTTGGAGTCCCCTCGCTATGTTTTACATGATTTTCGAAGGGCATGACATGCCTAAGAGGTTGAGTTTCATCATCTGCAACTTGTTGGCAACAGAAAGGCTGCCTTTACACCCTTTTGAGACCGAGGATTTTTGAGACCTTATGCCCATTGCAGTGCCCCAAGAGCCGATGGCCAGTCGTCACTCCTTCTCCAAGAAAGGCGTGCCCGCGCTACCACAGTAGGTCGCACACAACCTCACCAATTCCTTGAGAAACTCTGTGTGTGACAGGGTGCATTTCAACACAGATACTTGGACCAGTAAGCATGGACAGGGGAGTTACATGTTGCTGACTGGGCACTGGGTAACTATGGTGAGAGATGGAGAAGGGTTTGCTGTACAAGTCTTGCCGTCCCCACGACTTGTGTGTCAATCCTTCCTCTGTATGTACAAGTTCCTCCACTGCTTCTGCCTCCTCAACCTCGTGTGGGTCCTCCACCTCGGCCCAAACCCTGTGTGGTCAGGCCACCCTTCCTTGTAACTGCGCCCAAGGAATCCCACACACCTCCTTACTATGCTGGCAGCAGAGCTCAAGGCCATCAGGCGGTCAAATGTTTACTTTGAAATGTAGGGGAAATGTGAGACACCGCTGAGGAATTGTGGACGGTTAGCTCTGGAGAGTGAGACCGAGTTTCATCAATGGTTGTCTACAGTCAACCAGCAGTCAGGGAAGGTCGGGTGCGACAATGATGCAAACCAGTCTGCGACCCTTCTTCAGGGCAATGTGACACACGTGCCTTGTATGGCTCACGTGTTGAACCTGGTTGTCCAGCAATTTTTAAAATACCATCCCGGCCTACATGGCCTTGTGCAGCGGGCACGCTGCTGTGTGCTCACTTTCATCCTTCGCACCCAGCAGCTCAACAACTGTCATCGCTCCGGAAGTCTTAGGGTCTGGTGGTTAAACGCCGGAAATGCGATGTTCCGACACGCAGGAATTGGAATCTGCAAATGTTGCAGCGTGTGTGGCAGCACCGCAGAGCCCTGCTGAAATACGGTATGACGTATACCCTGGGCTAACTTGATCCAGAGGTGGTGCAGATCACACTGCTGGAGTGGTGTCAGATCAAGGACCTATGCACCCTTCTACACAGTTTCCAAATGTCGACGAAGATGTTTAGCACTGGCAATGCCATTCTCAGCGTGACAATTCTGGTCATCTACATGATGGATCACACTGTAAGCATTATTCGGAGTCAGGTATTGGTCCAAGAGGAAGGTGAGGAAGTACAGGAGGAGTCATATGCAGCAGGGATAATAAGATCTACAAGGTCGAAAAAAAGAGAAAGGAGTATACCAAAAACGGGATCACCACAATATTAATCAATAAGTATTAAATTTTATTACATTAACAAAAAACCAAAGCACGAGACACATGTCTCCACACCGAGAAAATTGCTTCAAGACACACAATGACAAATTTAAAAACATTTAAAAAGCCATAGGCATAACATGTCCGCCAGGATCCAATTGCATAATCATGTACATATAAATATAATCATGGACACTCCAAATGATAGTAAAAAAGACCCGTATCCGGTTTTCAGAAAATATGATCCAAGACTCTGGTGGGCACATATGACCATATATACTGCAATAATGTATAGAACCACCTATAGTAGCACAATTGTAAAAATCCACAGTAGTATGTAATTACCAGCATATGATAGATTTTTTACATGGAAACACTTGCGCAGATATACAAATCTACACTCATAAATGAGCAGTATAAGTTCTAATAAAAGATTGCTAGAGTCTACATCGGCACAGGAGGCCTCCAATATCTTATAGGTGATGGCATATGTTGGGTTAAAGGACAGAGACACTGATATTTAGACAGGTATAAAATACCTTAACAATATAAATAAATAACACCAAAATACATGCAGGTCCCTTATCTATACATGATAATATTATAAACCCAGGGAGCTCCCATTTAGATGCAAGATATATATTAAATCCGCAATTTTTGTCTGCTCAATACATATACCCACGCTGTGCTGCCACGTGTAGCCAGGATCCTTGATACTTCAAGCTACCAAGGAAATATGGTGCAGTAGAATACCGCAACCAAACTACAGGTAGGCTACAAACAAATACAGAGCCGGACCTATATCCACCAACCCATGAAATGTAAAGCAACCATGCTAATGGGGTGGATTACAGGAGTGACCAAAAAAGGGGGTTAGCCTGGCTAACCCCCTTTTTTGGTCACTCCTGTAATCCACCCCATTTATAATATTATCATCCAGAGTCTTGGATCATATTTTCTGAAAACCGGATACGGGTCTTTTTTACTATCATTTGGAGTGTCCATGATTATATTTATATGTACATGATTATGCAATTGGATCCTGGCGGACATATTATGCCTATGGCTTTTTAAATGTTTTTAAATTTGTCATTGTGTGTCTTGAAGCAATTTTCTCGGTGTGGAGACATGTGTCTCGTGCTTTGGTTTTTTGTTAATGTAATAAAATTTAATACTTATTGATTAATATTGTGGTGATCCCGTTTTTGGTATACTCCTTTCTCTTTTTTTCTACATAAACTTTGTATACCAGGAGATCCCACTGGGTAGTGCCCTTCCTTTTCTCCTGTAAGATCTACAAGGTCCATACGGTAAGCGGCACCTAGGCAGCAGTTATGGTGCCTATAGCAGTTATAGGGATTAACAAGGGCGCATAGTATCAGCAAAAATTGTTGAGGAAGGTGCAGGAGCCATGAAGAAATGGAGGACGAACTTGCGATGGGCATGGAAGACTCAGCAGATGAGTGAGAGCTTGCTCACATTTTGGTTGTGCGAGGTTGGGGGGAGAGGGCAGAGGAAGGAGGCACGATTCTCACCTCTCTGCCACCAACACACCAAGGACTTGGTCCTCCTGGATGCACAAGACACATGAGCGTCTTCTTGCTGCACTACCTACAACATGACCCTCGGATTGTACGAATTCCAAGTCATGCTGACTACTGGGTTGCCACACTGTTAGATCCCTGGTACAACACAAAATTTTGCGAAATAACTCCTGCCATAGAAAGGGACGCACGTATGCAGGAGTATCAGCAGAAGGTGTTACGCAATCTTACATCTGCTTTTCCACTAAACACCAGGGTGCACAGAGTGAATCTCAATGCTTTTTCATCGATAGGAGGAAATGGTCTTACTTGTCCACATCTGAGGGACCGAGGGCTGGCTGCTGTGCTGAGACGGCGTTGAGTACGGTGTCTCTGCAGAGTTGCATTTTTGGTCATATACAAACTGAGTTGAAAAAGGACAGATGCTGGTGGAAAGGGGAACAGGTGTGTTGGAAAGGGGAAAAAAGTTTGTGTCCGTGGGTTTGGTGGTTAAGCAAAAGTAACATTTGATGAAGAAACACCATCTGTTACGGTGGGACTGGCAGATTTGGATAAGGTGGTATATACTATGTTACCGCTATATAACGAAAATTAATAAGAAAAGAAAGAGAAAGGTATATATCCCCATTAGCAGTCAGTGTCCACCGTGCTCCCAGATGGAAAAGGAGAGGTTGGCAACTGGATGGTTCGGTGGAGGATACAGAGCTGTGTGGCTATGAAACTAATAGTAGCCTGAACCAAGTTAGACGCCACTCGGATCTTGAGACTGGGAGCCCTGTTAGCGTAACAGGGTCCACACGCCCACCCAGCCCAGGAACTCCCTGTTAACATCACAGGAGCCATTCAGGACGCTGACCGTGTGCATTGGGGCCACACCTGTGAACAGCAGGCGCATCAGCAGCAGCAGGCCTGTTAATGCCACTGGGCTGCACAAGCAGGACTTGTAGGACAGGAGCTGGTCTTAACCGTTCTGCGTTACCAACTGTGGTGGCGGCCTGCATCGTCGCCCTATCCCTGCCTACCTCTGGCCTAAAGCCGCAATGGGTTCAACACATGGAGGTGTGCTCTTTCGGAGCATAATAGAAGACTGCGCACCTCCTTGTTGTCTCCAGCCCCTTTTATAACCTGGGTCCGCCACAAACCAGGGTGGACCACAATGCACCTCCTGGAGACAAAAGCAGAGTGATACGTCATGAGTGGCATAACTAGCGTCCTATTTGGAACCGCAACTTCAATGATGACCTCATGGCTGTCATGACCCAAACACCTCACCAGTCATCGTCTGACCATCAATAATGAGGTGACAAGTCATAGGGGCGGGCCTCTGCAAGCCATTTGGGAGTGGCCTGGCCACATCGTCAGGACACCTGATGCCCTGTGGTCTAAATGGGCCCCCCACATCAGGGGCAGGGCCAAAGAGTTCATTACCGGACCTAGTTTCTGATGCAGTAAGTGCCTGACCATGGTCAGTTGCATGAAATACAGTCTCTGAAAAAAGACTATCAGCTTTAGCATGGTGTCTATGCACAACACAGGACTTAGACCCGGCACGGAGTGCAAGTACCTGTGCAAAGAGGCTTTTCGCACTAAGTGTGGGAGCATGCGCTGTAGCCCGAAATGAAGACTTAGTCTTAGGAATGGCACAGTCAGGCTGAGCATACTCACTAGGCGAAACACTGGAGTTAGGCTGCGGCTGGGGTAAATCGGCACACGCATGCGCACTAGCTGCCTCTCCACACTTAGACGTGGAGGAGAAAGCAGCCAGCTGGACAACCCGAGGCACAGGCCTAAATGGCAGCTGATGCCTGGGCGCAACTGAAACCGCAGCAGGCTGCTTGCGTTTAAGGCGTCACCGTTTTGTAACAACAAATAACATCAAAAAGAACAGGTGTACTTCTTCCCATGGATAATCTGATATGATCCCTTTTTTCATGGACACGACCATCGCTAACAAATGTAGATGAGGCCAAATCAACAGCTGCTTCAATGGATCTGAATTGCTCCATAAAGTGGCCTCTCCTCCACCCCAATTTCAAGATCCCAAATTTCCATTCCTCTGTGGTGTCAATCCAATCGCACTTGCTTCCTAACAGCTCTCAAGTTTCCACCAGCCCTGCTGAGTATGGGGTGACAGAGATGGTTGAGTTTGCATAGCTGTTCAGTCGCACTATAGCCTGGGAATCAGAGGTCTGCTCCAAAGCTGCAATGAGTACAGACAAGGAAGTTATTATTATTTTTATTATTATTGATTTATAGAGCACCATTGATTCCATGGTGCTGTACATGAGAAGGGGGTTACATACAGAATACATATACAAGTAACTATAGACAGACTGGTACAGAGGGAAGAGGGCCCTGCCCTTGCGGGATTACATTCTAAAGGATTTTTGGGAGGAGACAGTAGGAGTTGTTTAGGTTGAGCGTCAAGTACGTATGGTGGTGGTGTCATTGAAGGTTATAGTCATTTCTGAACAGATGAGTTTTCAGATTCAGTTTGAAGCTTGCGTGTGTAGCATATAATCTAACGTGTTGAGGTAGCGAGTTCCATGAGACAGGGGAAATGATCTGCGCAGATAGCCTGAAGCTTTGTGACTGGGATCCAGGCCCCGATGAAGAAAGTTGCTGTGCCTAATCTACACCCTCATTTCCAAAAATTAAATCCTCCTGGTGGAGACAATGGGGAACATGATGAGGAGCACAGATACCTGATTGGAAGGACAACTTTACTATTCGGTCAGGGCAGGAAGAGGTTGTCTCGGAGGACTCAGGACGAGGGGAATGAAAACACACAGGGTTATTGATGAGGTTGGAGACACCACTTACTGTCAAACCAAAGTCAGCCAGTCGATGAGGTCAGCAGAGGAGGTGGAGGAGGATGCTACTGACGACGAGGTTACGTTGCGTCTTCCTGGCCAGAGACAAAGTACTGGAAGCACGTCAACAACTGAATCCTGGACCACAACTTTGACTCTGAGCAGATGTCGTGTTGGCTATGCAGGTCGCATGGGCTGTAAGCCTTTCCTAGCCTGTGAATTTTTGGACATCGCAAAGGATCACCAAAGTCATGTAATCTGTAAGATTTGTCAACAATCTGTAAGTAGAAGGCAAAAACTCACACTTTTGAGTACTTCCTCCATGAAGTATCACATGGATATGAATTGACAGCGTGAAGGTGTATTGCTCAGCTTTAGCAACTGTCAACGCAATATGCTTATTTGCCGTTCATTGCATGCATTGTTGCAGACTACACACAAGGGGCTGCTGTTTTTTTGGATCTGCCTTTGGTCACTATAGCAATATAAAATTGCTCTTCGGGTGTGGACTTGGAGATGCTGTCTATGAACAGAAGGAAAAGCTAAAGGTGTGTGTTACAGCAAGGAGCCACCGCGGAAACAGTTCGTTCAATTGTGAGGGGAGTTGTGTTGTACTTTGATGATGAGCACTGTAACGTCAGTGAGCAGCATCCTGTGCCACAGACCAACATTCTTACAGTGCTGTCTATACTGTTTACCGTGAGAGGAGCGTAAAGTCTGTATTTCTGGCAACTGGACATCACAGTACCCGGGTACGGTAGGCTGTGCCCAGACAATAATGCGGGCACGCAACACTTTGTTTTATTAGCAAAACACATATCTGTTCTGGGTAGGCCGACTATTTATAGACAATAAGACTTGCTGCCTCTGCACTGTCAAATTGTCACATACAGTTTAAATCATAGAGGGACAGCAACACATGTTTGCATTGACTGTTGCTTTTCAAGATTTCCATGACTGTGTTGCAGAGCTGTGTGGTTTGCATTCACACTGTTATCATCTGCATTATCTGTGAGGCTTCAGCTAACAAGGGTATTCAGGGGGGGGTCATGTGTTTTGTCTATGTTTAGGTAGATAACTTGTAAGCTCTTGTGATGCGCCACTGGTAAGTCGTGTTCGCACACACACACACACACACACACGCACAAACACACAATTACTGCTACACAGAGGGATTAGCAGGTAGTAGGCAACAGAATAGATTGTTCAATTATTTTAATTGTATGCATGGTTCTTATTGTTTGTTTTGGTAAAGTTAAACAATCATTTATCAACCCAACTGCCTAGAGTCCTTTTCCTTTTGCCTGGTTTTGCTGCATACTGAGGAGCCCACCCTGTACATGACTTAAAATGAAGCATAAGTCGAAATGTGAATTTCACTGTGCTACAATGTGGCCTAGCGTGCCTGTGCAACCACCGCTTGCCCCATCAAGTGCATCTGCGTGCTCTTCATCCTCTGTGACTGTGGGGACAGCAGTCACACATGGTTTTTCACACTGAACTTCCACTCCTTAACCCGCAACAGGGAGTGTGATTGGCAGGTCATCACTTGTGTTGGAAGTGGAAACAGAACGTATTGTTGAGCTGTCAGACATCGAGAGAACCATCATTGGATGCAGGCTACATTATATCCACGCCTGCACCTTCGTCACAGATTGCCTGGACTACCTGCAGTTAATAATTGCATTCCAGAAATGGAAAGGAGTGTAGAATGCACATGTGTTGTACCTTGCTTGGCAGCAAAGGAACACTAACTTAGTATTCCAGACAATTTTAGGATGGCAGAAAAAGAGTCAGCTCTTTGTGCAAATTAAATAGCGTGGCAAAAGTGGACAGATGGGTACAGTGGCCGTGTTCTGTGGGTACCAGGACAGTAAAAGAAGCCTCACTTACTATCCCTCCTAATGATCAAATGCAGCAAGGAATTCCCTGAGTTTGCTATAAAATTAGCATAGCTAAATGTGCAGGAGGGTGTCATGCAGAGGTGCTAGAAATAGCTTGGCACCAGTGGGGCACTAATGGAATACAACAGCCAGTTCTATGATGCCACTAAATGGCAGTATTTTTTGCTATCATTATAGCTTATTAAAAACAGAGCAGGAGGGTGTCATGCAGAGGTGCTAGAAATAGCTTGGCACCAGTGGGGCACTAATGGAATACAACAGCCAGTTCTATGATGCCACTAAATGGCAGTATTTTTTGCTATCATTATACCTTATTAAAAACAGAGCAGGAGGGTGTCATGCAGAGGTGCTAGAAATAGCTTGGCACCAGTGGGGCACTAATGGAATACAACAGCCAGTTCTATGATGCCACTAAATGGCAGTATTTTTTGCTATCATTATAACTTATTAAAAACAGAGCAGGAGGGTGTCATGCAGAGGTGCTGCACATAGATTTGCACCAGTGGGGCACTAATGGAGTACAACAGCCACTTCTTGTATGCCACTAGGTACACTGAGTGTTTGCTAGTATAATGGCTTAGTTATAATGAGTTGGAGTGTGCAATGAAGGCAGAGGTGCTGCAAATATCTTTGCACTAGTGGGACTATAGCAAAGTCCAATAGCCACGTTTAGGATGCCACTAGGTACACTGAGTGTTTGCTAGTATAATGGCTTAGTAACAATGAGTTGGAGTGTGCAATGCAGGTAGACGTGCTGCAAATATCTTTGCACTAGTGGGACTAGACAAAAGTCCAATAGCGACGTTTAGAATGCCACTAGGTACACTGAGTGTTTGCTAGTATAATGGCTTAGTAACAATGAGTTTGAGTGTGCAATGCAGGCAGACGTGCTGCAAATATCTTTGCACTAGTGGGACTAGACAAAAGTCCAATAGCCACGTTTAGAATGCCACTAGGTACACTGAGTGTTTGCTAGTATAATGGCTTAGTTATAATGAGTTGGAGTGTGCAATGCAGGCAGAGGTGCTGCAAATATCTTTGCACTAGTGGGACTATAGCAAAGTCCAATAGCCACGTTTAGGATGCCACTAGGTACACTGAGTGTTTGCTAGTATAATGGCTTAGTTATAATGAGTTGGAGGGTGCAGAGGACAGGAGGGTACAGTGCCAGGATTGTGGGGCTCTGGGTAGAGGAATGGAAGCCTGCCTTTCTATTCCCTCCTAATGGGGAAATGCAGCGACGAAATCCCTGACCTTAGCTACACAGACGCTGTCTCTGTTTTCAGGACCTGTCACCTATGGCTCTGACCCTGCCGGTACGAGCCCTTAAAAGGACTGATAGAAAGTGCTCTCCCTAAGCTGTCCAGCGCTGTGTATGGAGCGCATACAGCAGTATCGGTGATAGGATTTAGGACGGAGCTGTGCCAGTGATGTATGACACCAAGGACGCAGAAGGCAGATAATGGCGTGCTGGAGGAAAATGTCCGGTTTTATAATGCAGGGACATGTGACATGGACATCCTATCACACATGCCGTTGCTTCTCTGGCTAAAAGTCCACTTAGCTGTGTGTGTGTCTGGGATTGGCTGTCATAAAGGCCCTCCCCACTACACGCGCGCGCTTAGGGAAGGAAGGCAAGGAAAAAAAAAAAAAATGGCGATCGCCATTATACAAACAGGAGTGATCTGAAGGCGCTGTTCCCGCACACTATACACTGAAATGTCATAATAGTGTGAGTCACAGAGTGACTTACACTATTACAGCGGAAAGCCAGCTAGGAATTAGCTGTTTTTTTGCTGCTAGAACCGTTCTCGAACGTTTCTAGAACTATCGAGCTTTTGCAAAAAGCTCGAGTTCTAGTTCGATCTAGAACAGGCCCCAAAATCACTCGAGCCTAGAATTGGAGAACCTCGAACCTCGAACCGCGCTCAACTCTACTAGCCACAAGATTATAATTTTCACAAATTAGTTTGGAGAAGAATGACCCCATAATTTGGTTCCTCCGGTATCCAGTCCGACACTGCCTACAGGTGACCCCATTTTGGAAACTAAGCTGTGTTATTTATTTAGTCATATTCTGAGCATTTTTAACCTACAGGTGATTCCAGAAACTTAATAGCATTTATATGTGAAAGCAAAAAGTAAAAATGTTTCCACTGAGATACAGTTTTAGCAGAAAATGTATAATTTACACAAGGGGTAATAATGGAGAAAATGGACGGGACAATTTGTTGTTTTACTGAATGTGTCAGTACCTCATATGTGGTTGAACACTACTGTTTGAGCATATGACTCACCCACCCCAGGGCTATGGGACATCCGGTGCCGGGCCGGGCTAGTCCGGGGGTCGTCAGTGGTGGCGGAGCCCGACTCCGTGACCCTGGTGGGTGTCAAAGGGTATATTTGTCGTGACGCCACCTGTGGTTTGCGGCTATTAGGCCGCCGCTGCTGTATGGGGCCTCTGGGGCTGATGGAATGACAGCTTGGATGGTCCTGCTCCCCACAGGTGGAGCGGTACCTCGGGGCAACAGTTGGTGCTCGTGAGAGTCTATGGTGAGATGTTGTGTGAATAATACGGTGCAGGGCCGACAGGCAGTGAAAGAAACAGGCACAAACAGTAGTCTCTTTACCTTCTCCTCTTTTACTTGGCAACAGTGTAGTCCAGGGAGACCGTCACAGGTGGTAAAGATGATCTGGCCGGCCTGGAAGTGCCTGGGGGTGATCTCCTTGGCCAGTTGAGTATGAGGCCTACTCCCTGTTCTTTCTTTTCTTCTACAGGACACTGCACTCTGAATTTAGCAATGGCCCTCTTGCTGCTGGGACCGGTGGTTTGTCCCTTTTTCTGTGTGGTAGGCTGCGCAGGCCCTCTCTGGTGCTTCTCTGCTGGAGTCCACACCGGGCCCTTGGAATGCAGCTGTACCTCCAGATTGTTACTGGGCCAGGGGGCTTGCAGCTCTCCTGCCCTCCGGATTCGGCCACCAGGGAAGGATTTTATACCCTGGCAACCACAGACTCCGATGTCTGAGTCTCTTCTGTGCCTCTCTGCAAATCTTGCTTCACTGGGCCAAGCTATTCCAGCTCCAGGCCCCAGTTCCACAAGACAGCACACTCTGCGTCTGGACTCTCTGCTCTCTCTACAGACTGAACACTAACTCCTCCCTCAGGTCAGACTTAAGGAATGCTCCCTGGAACTCCAGGTTCAGAGCTCCCCCTGCTGGCCTGAGGGAGAAACTACGTTGGATGTTGAACTTACTGGCCAAAGATTCCCCCAATTACCTCCAGGCTCAGCATTAACCCTTTGGAGGGGCAATGCTGTTGTGGCGACCATGTCCTGGGGCGTCACACTCCCCCTTAGTTAAACTCAGTTCTCCTGGACTGAAGAAAACAAAAAAACATAACATGTCAGAACATTTCATCCCATTATGGGAGGCACATTACTTAAACGTTACAACTTAAACAATACTATAAGAGTCCAGTGTGGCTCCCTGCCGGGTGTCCATTACACTGCTCCATGGGGGACCCGCCGCGATAAAACCCCCAACGTAGGCTCTGGGCGTGCGTCAGAGCATTGATGACCCCACTCTATGCACGCCGGACGGGTTTTTCTTCAGGGGTGCTGAGCACACTGGTGCTAACTATGTCCAGCTAGAGTGTTGGCCACCCATAGTCCAGTGGCCCAATTGTCCATTTACTTAATCACCTAAGACAAAAAGCATTTTATACAAGACATTTTAAATAACTATATACATTCTAATAGGTACTTTTTCTTTTTACTCTCTATACCTTGGAGGGGGCCGTCCCCGAGTGCTACGTTGGGACCTGCGTAGCTCTGGGGTTTGTCCCTGACTATTTGGAGCATCTGCTACCTCAACACTACGGGTAGGCCTAACCCTGATAGGTATGTGTGATGATTGCCTACGTGGTCTGAGAGTCGCCAAGGGTACGACAGGTTCACCACTGACAAGGGGTTGATTCTCCTGTTCCACTGCTGGCGTGTCATCTTGTGTTGGGGCGGACAGTTCCTTAGGTGGATCTGGAACCTCTTCTGTCTCTGGCTCGACCAACTGCGGGAACGTCAAGACTGGTACCACTATGGCATTATTTATTCGGGTCCAAGTTTTGGGGAATTTTCCAAGGATTGTTTGTATCGTCTCTTCCTCTTTTTCTTGAATTTGGGGACATTCTTGTACTTCTTCCACTTCTTTTTGGATTTTGCACCGCTCAGGGCACGCTTTCAGGTGGTCTCTAGAAACTGTTTGATAGGTCTTGCCTTCATCTTTGCTTATGAGGCATACCTTACTATTGTCAAAGTTGGAGGAAATAATGGTGTAGGGTTCATTCTCCCACTGATCATCTAATTTATGCGCCCGCTGCTTTTTCTTGAGGACCTGTTCTCCAGGTGCTAAGTGAGTTGCTGGGGCTGTTTGATTGTAGTTCTGCTCTTGTCTCGTTCTTGCTTGGGACAGGCTCTTTTCTACGCATTCCTGGACTTTGCGGTACTGCTGTTGTCGCTCTGTATCCCAATCTTCTATCTCTTGAACCGCTTCAGGTGACACAGTTCCCATCTCAAAGTCTACAGGTAACTTGCCAGGTCTTGCTCGCATCAAGTAAGCAGGGCTGCAGTTGGTCGAGTTTACTGGGATATGGTTATACAGGTCTACCAGATCTGGTAACTTCTCTGGCCATTGGTTTCTTTCTTCCAGAGGTAGAGTCTTGAGCATATCAATAACCACATGGTTCATCTTCTCGCACAATCCATTGGTTTGGGGGTGGTACGGTGTTGTTTTGATTTTCTTACAGCCATACATGTTACAGAACTCTTGGAACACTTCTGCCTCGAATGCAGGACCTTGATCAGTCAGTACCCTTTCCGGATAACCGTGAGGTCGACAAAAGTATGCCTGAAATGCTCTAGCTGCTGTTCTGGCTGTCTGGTCTTTCACAGGCACTACTACCAGGAAACGAGAGTAATGGTCCACAATGGTGAGGGTGTACACATAGCCTGACCGGCTTGGTGTTAACTTCACGTGGTCCAGGGCCACCAACTCCAGGGGCTGCTTCGTGACAATTGGCTGTAGGGGAGACCTCTGGCTGGCATCATCCTTCCACCTCAGGTTACACGGACCACAGTCTCGGCACCACTTCTCGACTGTCTTTCTCATGTGCACCCAGTAGAACCGATCGCGGAGTAGGGTCTCCAACTTCTTCCACCCGAAGTGTCCTGCTTTATCATGGTAAGCTGCTAGGACCATTGGAGCATCCCTCTGTGAGACCACTATCTGCCAGACGAGTTCATTAGTTCGCCAGTTGACATATCTCTTGCAGAGCTTGCCTTGGTAGGTGAACAGTCGTCCCCTCTCCTTCTACAGCTGCTGGGCTTCTTGTGGAGCATCTGGACCGAGATGGGTCTCAGCTTGTGCTAGCTTTTCTTTGACCAATCGCACGGCCGGGTCACCGTTCTGTGTCTCTTCCCAATTATGGTGGAGTAATGGGTTGACCGAGACCTCGTGCTGGCTCGAGCGCTTCTCTCCTACAGCATGCTCACACTGGGAAACACCTTGGTGATGGAAAGTCGGTAACTCTATCTCTTCGAGTTCATCCAGGTCTTCTCCAGACTCGGGTAAGTGAGGCATTCTGGACAGCGCATCAGCATTGTTATTCTTCTTGCCAGCCCGGTACTTGATGGTAAAGTCAAAGTTAGACAGCCGGGCCATCCATCGCTGCTCCAACGCACCTAGCTTGGCTGTTGGCAGATGTGTCAACGGGTTGTTGTCCGTGAAGATGGTGAACTTGGCCGACGCCAGATAGTGCTTGAAGCGTTCAGTCACTGCCCAAACAATAGCGAGGAACTCCAGCTTGAAGGAACTGTAGTTTTCTGGATTCCTTTCTGTGGGACGAAGCTTCCTACTGGCGTAAGCTATCACCTTCTCTCTGCCTCCCTGCACCTGGGACAGAACTGCTCCCAGTCCCACGTTGCTGGCGTCTGTGTACAGTACAAACGGCTGGCTGTAGTCAGGGTAGGCCAGAATTTTTTCTCCCGTGAGAGCCCCTTTCAGCCGGACAAAAGATGTTTCTATTTGGCTGTTCCATTCAAATGGAGGGCTTTGCTTCTTAGCCTTCTTTGGCTGGCCCACCAGGAGATCTTGAAGAGGCGCTGCTATCTTGGTGAAACCATCAATGAACCTTCGGTAGTAGCCCACCAGCCCAAGGAACTGCCGCACCTCCCTTACCGTGGTGGGTCTCGGCCAGTCCTTGATTACGGTGACTTTCTCCGGATCAGGTGCCACACCTTCTGCGCTGACCACATGACCCAGGTACTGTACCTTTGGCTTCAAGAGGTGACATTTGGACGGCTTTATCGTCAGGCCATACTCCGACAAGGACTCAAACCCTTCTGCTAAGTGCCTCAGGTGGTCTTCGTAGGTCTTGGAGTAGACTATGACGTCATCAAGGTACAATAGCACGGTTTCAAAGTTGTGATGGCCCAAGCAGCACTCCATCAATCTCTGAAATGTCCCTGGGGCGTTGCAGAGCCCGAACGGCATACAATTGAACTCGCAGAGACCCATTGGTGTCGTGAATGCAGTCTTCTCCTTGTCCGCCTCTGCCACGGGAACCTGCCAATACCCACTGGTGAGATCCAAGTGACTCTTCTATTCTGGGTAGTGGATAAGCATCTTTACGTGTAATGCGGTTAATTTGTCTGTAATCTACGCACATTCTCATTGTACCATCTTTTTTCTTTACGAGCACTAGTGGAGCTGCCCAGGGGCTACAACTATCTCTGATAACCCCAGCCTCCTTCATTTCCCGTAACATTTTTTTGGCACGCTGATACTGTGCTGGAGGTACAGGGCGGTATCTCTCTTTAATGGGATGATGATCACCCGTGGGGATTTGATGTTTAACCCCTTTTACCTGCCCAAAATCTAGGGGGTGTTTGCTGAAGACCCGCTCGTACTCCTGTACCACCCGGTAAAGCCCATGCTTTTGGTGTGAGGGGGTGGAGTCGGTGCCCACATGTAATTTTTGGCACCAGTCTTCCAGCTGTCCCTTGGAGCCATTGTCTTCCGCCTGGTCGGACGGGATCAAGGGTTCCACTGCTTTGATGGTATTGTTACTGACAGTGTACAGTTTTGCTACAGTGGCGTACCGGGGCAATTTGGCTTCCTCCTCCCCACAATTCAGGACGCGGACGGGCACTCTTCCCTTAAGGACGTCTGCTACCCCTCTATGGTAGGAAAAGGATGGCACCTCCTGTCAGTGTGTCAACAAGATATTGGGGTGCACTTTAGGTTCCAAAGCCATAAAGTGAAAAGTAGACAAGTTACTCCCAAAATGCTTTGCATGAAGATTTATTTATGTGCTTTATAACGTTTTCGGTCCTATTTGGACCTTCATCAGTAGCACATACATGGTGAACAAGGTGTGTGTGGGCTGTCAGGCGCGGTATCCGCCGCTGCATGGGGGCTGCAGCCCCCATGCAGCGGCGGATACCGCGCCTGACAGCCCACACACACCTTGTTCACCACGTATGTGCTACTGATGAAGGTCCAAATAGGACCGAAAACGTTATAAAGCACATAAATAAATCTTCATGCAAAGCATTTTGGGAGTGCCTTGTCTACTTTTCACTTTTTGTCTGCTACCCCTCTGGCTATCAGGACACCAGGCCTACTTTCTGAATACACAGGTTCCACCAGGGCCTGGTAATCTTGACCCTTGAGGCCTATTGCTGCCCGACACCATATCAACATTTCACTTTTTGGGGGGATTGCAATGGGGAGAGGGTCACTTACCCTTACACTGCCAATTTCTCCTCCGGCCAGCTCTACCTGCTGCCTCCTCATCGGGGCTATGATCTCCCTCAGTAGGGCACGCTGCTGCCCGGAGCTGGCACTTTCAGACGCTTGCTGCAACAAAATTATCACTTCGGCAAGACAATTTTCCATCACATTTGTACCAATGGTTAGCAGTGGGTTAGATTCTTTGTGATCAATATCTACAATTATCATCCCCTGACATGGCAATTCCACCCGCCCCACTTTAATGGTTACCTCCTTATACCCAATTTGAGGCAAGGGCTGACCATTACTGGCCACAATTGTTAAATCATCATCTGGGCCATGGTCAATGTCTGAATCAGCCCAATATCTTTTGTACAATTTATAAGGGATGGTTGTTACCTGGGACCCCGTATCCAGGAGGGCATTCAAAGGGATCCCATCCAGCACAATAGGAAGGACCGGTCGTCCTCCCACATACTTGCTGCGGCTGGGGTTTGAGCCGGGCTTCCTTACACCTGGGGGTTGGCTCCTGGCCCCAGGCTCGGCCCATTTAAAGGACAGTGTCTTGCAATGTGGCCCGCCTGGCTGCAGCGGCGGCAGATTGGTTGTCCAGTTGAATAATACCGGTCTGTGTCTTTTCCTCGGGTCGGCGGAATCCTCCTCTGTCGCATCCATGGGACGTCATCTGGGCTGAAGGCCAACTCGATTCTTGCAGGCGATGGGGTCACTTGTAGAGACTGCACGGTCTTGGCAAGGGCAGCTACAGTCTTGGTCAGCTCCTGAACCTGCTGTCTGAGCTCTGCAGCGGGATCCTTATCCAGGGTCTGCGCCTCAGCCCCTGCAGCGGCTCGTGTCGCAGGCACCACCCCTGAGTACGTGATAGCAAGAGGCCGGAGGGGTACTGTGTCATTCGGTGTAGATTCTCTCAGTACCCGGATGGCCTGGTCCTTAAACTTTGCAAAGTCCAGAGCAGGGTTCTGCAGGTCCATGAAACGCAGCTGTGTCCTGTGGGCGTCTGACAGGAGCCCCTCTATGAACTGCTCAGTTAGGAGCTTGTCTTCTTCACGTACACTCTCTGGGTCCACCTGTTTAATTGCTCTCAGGGCCTCCTGCAGGTTTAAGGCATAGTCCCGTCTGCTGTCTGTGGCCCGTTGTTTGCACCCAAAGAATCTCATTTTTATTTCTGCTGCGGTGCGGGTGTCAAAAGTACTCTTTAACTTGGCCAGTATCTGGGTTACTGTCCCTTTATCTGTATCAGGCCAGGACTTCACTTCACGCTGGGCCGCGCCGGCTAGCTACCCCATTAGTATGCCCACCTTCTGGCTCTCAGTCAGAGGATACACTATAAACAAGCTGTGCAGCCTTTCTCTGAAGTCGCTCAGGGTATGTGACTCCCCGGAGTACTGCGGCAGCCATTCTGCTCCCGGGATGTACGGCACTGTGATCGGCATTACCGGCGCTACAGCGGGGGCTGGGGCGACGGCGACTGGGATTGCTTCGGCTGGTGCTGCGGCGTCTCGGGCTATGGCAGCCACCTGCTCTTCCTCTGAGTTGGACATCTTCCTCCCCCTTAGGGAACCTTACCAGGCTCCGTTCACTTTTCAAATTCCCTTTTGGGTCGCGCGGGTTTAACGGCGCTCTGCTCTG
The DNA here is from genome assembly GCF_048569485.1 of Anomaloglossus baeobatrachus. Classification (NCBI taxonomy): domain Eukaryota; kingdom Metazoa; phylum Chordata; class Amphibia; order Anura; family Aromobatidae; genus Anomaloglossus; species Anomaloglossus baeobatrachus. The sequence continues at coordinate 99,629,685 of NC_134358.1, read as the reverse complement.
ATGGCGCGCTCCCTTCGCGCTCTTTTTCAGACACGCCCCCCTTCTTCCTGCGCTCAGCGAGGCTAATGGTGGCGGCAGTTTTCAAACAGTAACACAGTCTTTTAAGCACAGTTTCTGCAGGCACACAGTACCCGGTGGGACGGGGCACGAAATCCTGTTTGTGACGCCAAAGTTGACTCGCCCACCCCAGGGCTATGGGACATCTGGTGCCGGGCTAGTCCGGGGGTCGTCAGTGGTGGTGGAGCCCGACTCCGTGACCCTGGTGGGTGTCAATTAAAGGGTATATTTGTCGTGACGCCACCTGTGGTTTGCGGCTATTAGGCCGCCGCTGCTGTATGGGGCCTCCGGGGCTGATGGAATGACAGCTTGGATGGTCCTGCTCCCCACAGGTGGAGCGGTACCCCGGGACAACAGTTGGTGCTCGTGAGAGTCTATGGTGAGATGTGTGAATAATACGGTGCAGGGTCGACAGGCAGTGAAAGAAACAGGCACAAACAGTAGTCTCTTTACCTTCTCCTCTTTTACTTGGCAACAGTGTAGTCCAGGGAGACCGTCACATGTGGTAAAGATGATCCGGCCGGCCTGGAAGTGCCTGGGGGTGATCTCCTTGGCCAGTTGAGTATGAGGCCTACTCCCTGTTCTTTCTTTTCTTCTACAGGACACTGCACTCTGAATTTAGCAATGGCCCTCTTGCTGCTGGGACCGGTGGTTTGTCCCTGTTTCTGTGTGGTAGGCTGCGCAGGCCCTCTCTGGTGCTTCTCTGCTGGAGTCCACACCGGGCCCTTGGAATGCAGCTGTACCTCCAGATTGTTACTGGGCCAGGGGGCTTGCAGCTCTCCTGCCCTCCGGATTCGGCCACCAGGGAAGGATTTTATACCCTGGCAACCACAGACTCTGATGTCTGAGTCTCTTCTGTGCCTCTCTGCAAATCTTGCTTCACTGGGCCAAGCTATTCCAGCTCCAGGCCCCAGTTCCACAAGACAGAACACTCTGCGTCTGGACTCTCTGCTCTCTCTACAGACTGAACACTAACTCCTCCCTCAGGTCAGACTTAAGGAATGCTCCCTGGAACTCCAGGTTCAGAGCTCCCCCTGCTGGCCTGAGGGAGAAACTACGTTGGATGTTGAACTTACTGGCCAAAGATTCCCCCAATTACCTCCAGGCTCAGCATTAACCCTTTGGAGGGGCAATGCTGTTGTGGCGACCAGGTCCTAGGGCGCCACACATATGGTAGGGATCAGACAAGAAGGAGTGCTACTTTGTATTTGCAATGCAAATTCTATTGAAATGAATATGGCCATTAGCAGAGCCCCTGAGCTATAAGATCTGCAGAAACCCCCACAAGTGAACACATATTGGAAAATTCACTCTCTAAGGACATAATCTAGGGGTGAAGTGAGTATTTTAAACCTGGAGGTGTCTCACAAAATTTTACAACAATGGGACTTGGAAATATAACATTTTAGTAGTAAAAATGTTTTTTTTTTTTTTCTATTAGCTTCATATTTATCACATAAACATGGTCTAAAATATGTAGCTGCACCCTATAATTTATTGCATAATTTCTCACGAATGCTTTCAGTATTTGGGGTACATGAAATTTTTTGATCACTTTGAGTACAAGGGTTATGTGCGAACACTGCAGAAAGTTTCTGCACCAAAAACACACCTTGTGGCTGAAAAACGCATCAAGAATGCACAAAAAAACGCATGTGTTTTTGGTGCATTTTTGTTGCATTTTTTTAATGCATTCAATGGCTGGAAGAACTACAAAAAATGCAGGAAAAAAACAGATCAACAATTGACATGCTGCTTCTTTATTCTGCACCAAAAACTGCAAAAAAAAAAGAAGCACCGTGCGCACAGCATTTATGATTTCTCATAAACTTTGCTGGGATAAGGATAGACATGCAGATTTGGACAGCATGATAAATTGCACAAAAAAATGCATCAAAAATTGCACTGTGCACACAGGGCCTAAGGCTGCAATCACATTCTTGTATTCCACGCTGAGCACTCATGTCAGGGTTTCCTTGTAAATCCCACAAAAATATGATTCCGACAAAACCCCTAATGGAACCACTCACTCTAATGAGGCAGATGGAGACATGTTGGACTCCATTCTGTGTCTGTTCTAGTGGTATTTATTTATTTATTTATTTTCTCACTTATATAGTGCTATTAATTCCACAATGACTTACAGACATGCTCATCAATGTTCCCATTGGGGCTCACAATCTAAATCCATCTTTTTAGTCCTGCAGAGAACTGTGGTCGACTTCACTTGTGCGCTAAAAAGACGCCTAAAATGATGGGGCATTGCGGTAACAGAGACCACATGGAGACCAGAGTGGCTCCATCTGCTTCATTATAGTGAGTGGTTCCATCCGTGGTTTTGTCTAGATTCATGGTTTTTGGTATTTACACAAAAACCCTCATGTGTTTGGCAGAAATTATAGGATAAATGCGAACCAAGGCCTTTTCCAATTTTTGGGAGGTAGGATGAACAAATATAAGGCAGTACAAGAATAGTTCTTATTTTTATTTTTGCGCAGTTCCCCATGCAATATATGTGATATGACGGCTTTCTTCGGGTGCCAAATTTATAATTGTTTTTTTTATGTTTTCCTACTATCACTTAGTAAGGCCCTCTTCACATGTCCATGTTTCCAGCACTTTGTGTTCATTTTCACACATAACGAAGAAACATTCACGTGTATAATCATTAAAATCTATGTTGATCTTCACACCTCTGTGTTTTCACACAGACCATATGAAAACATTTCTTGAGGAACGACCTATGGAAAACATTAGGATTTTCAGTGCTTAAGGTAACACGATGCAAAAAGCCATATCATTTTGTAAATACTGTGTCATATGAATTGTAATGTAATGTATAGAGTGTGATGTACTGTAATAGATAGCAGTGTTGTAGATAGGAATGTTGGATGTTTTGCAAGGAAATTCTGCTCAACAACAGACAGAAGGGTCAGAAGTGGTTAAGTGTTGGGACTAGCCCACCCTGGGAGGTGTCAGCTGAAAGGGATAGTGATGGTTCATTATAGAGGGGGCAGTAAAGATATAGTGAGTTAAAGTGAATTATGTGTAGTCGTTCATTTCTGAAGGTTGCATACAGTGAGTGGTTTGTGGCAATGAAGGAGAGGAGACAGAAGATGTCGTGAATATTGATAGTAGACAGAGACACAAGGTGTGACCAACATTAAGACTAGAGATTGATCTGATTGGAATGAGTGGCCCCAGACGATAGGAGCTCTATGACGGGACCCTAGCAGCTAGGCCCCTTAACTGTTAAGGTACTGTTTGATCTCTATTGGCGCAGGACTCTAGTTTCCAGGCCCTTTAACCATCAAGGTACCTAGTGGACTTTAACTGGCGTGTGAATGTAGTCAACCAACCGAGTGGTTTCCCACTAAGCATCAAAACGTGCAAAGCTTACTCTGGTCATTTGGATCCATAAGGAGACTAGACATGGGACTTCAGGTGACCGTCAGTGTGTGCTATAACTCTGGACTGGGTTGCACTGGGACTCACAGAACCAGTTAGATCTGAAGCAACCCAGAGGGAAGTTGAACTGTGTCTGATAATGCAAAGTAAAATATAACGTAAGGAACTTATGTGCCCAATATCTGGAACGGGAAGTTGTAATAGAGAATAAACCGTCCAGTAAAAAGTTGTTGATTAAAGTGAACTGTTGGCCTCCATGTGAGTGTGAGTCATCATCCGGTCATGGCCAGTGGGCGTCATTGGTAATATGCGACCTATAAGGGTTTCCTGCCCACACGGCGAAAGTCCACACACCCAGCCAGGACCATGTAGTTAATGTAGCATGCCAAGGCATCTGTAGTCAATTCCTTGATCATGACTACAGAGACCCAACACTTTACAGAAGGAACCAATGGGAACTTTAGGATTTGAAGAGTGTTAGGTGGCATAATGGGCCAAAATCACACGTAAGTAATGCACGACTACTTTCTCCACGCAGGAGGCGTCTTAAAGCTGTCATCGCCAACAAAGGCTTTTGTACTAAATTCTGTAAATACATTTCAGTAAACGTGTTCAATACTTTTTTCATCATTTCTCATTATTACACATCACTAAATGTATGGATATCTTTGGTTTGATATCTTTGTTTGTGTGGATTGGATGAATTGTTACCGACATCTGATGAGAAATTCATGTTAATAGCACCTCAGTTCAATACTATTTCACCCGCTATATGTCATCATGTAAACATGGAAGCTAGAGTAATCATGGATAAATTGCTGTACTGCTGAATGTGATATTCCTTTATCTTCACCAATCGTTTGCTGAGGACCATCCTCTTGGACGTGGAGCTGCCGAAGCTGGTACCTATACGCTTTCAAGGGAGTTGTACCTGTCACAACTCAAATAGGTAAGGACACTGTTATGAGGGCTAAATGTTTGCAAATAATATATAATGGAATTTCCAAACGTAGCCCGGGTTCCACAGTGCAGCAAGTTATGCTGCTGCTAAATATAGGGCAAGGCAGAACTCAGCAACTTAAACTCAGTTGCGGAGGTGCACTATCACTATCTGTGTTACACCACACAGGAGTGTTGGATAAAATGGCGGTAACCCCTGTTAACGTCACAGGGATTATGCAAATAAAACTAAGCCGCCGTAACCTCTTTTAGCTTCCACAGAAGCTACACAAAAAAGAGAATAACTAACTGAAGGTGAATGCACACTGTGCAATAAACGCTCCCGCTTAGATAACCACTGGATAGTGGAGTAACCCTCTCACTATCCAGCTAGCGGTGTGTGCGGTATCTGCCTAGCAGTCTGATCTAAGGTGCGGAATAACCCTCTCTTCGGAGCTAGACTGCAATCTCACAAAGTACCTGCCTAAGCTAGCTGTTCCTGTTGCGGAGTAACCCTCTTGCAGGACAACAGGTAGTGGTAGGCACAGCACCTACTTAAGCGATTAAGCAACCTGCACTAGTTGCGGAGTGACCCTCTCGCATGACTACAGGTCGCGGTATTGCTGGAAGCTAAAATGGCGGGTGTTCACGTGGAGCCAAGATGGCAGCTTCCACACACATGCACCAAAAGTAACAAAATGATCCGAGCGCGCCGCCATGCTCACGGCCGCGCTATTTAAAGGCTAAGCCACGTCCGAGGCCACGTCATCAGTGATGCTACTTGCGGGCCAATTAGACGGCGTCACGTCATTGGTGACGTCACCCGCCGCGTCATCGGGTCTGCTGACACTAGACCACCAATCATGGCCTGCCACATCATGGACATGCGCATTGCCACAAATCTCGGACTTAGGCTCTTGTAGACTGTTTCTTTCACCGCTACAGCATTCCTTATGCTGTTAGAAACAAAGCCTCTAGCAAGAGCCTGAACATCACATGTTCTGCCTAGGCACTGGGATCAATGTTGAAGCTGAGCAGTTGTTGCCTCACCTGGGCCTGAATGGAAGACCACTGAATCCACCAATGGTCCAGACTCAGCTTCAGGTCCAGAAACAACCCAACGCCTCACATACACTTTCATCTTTATTCTGTTATTTCACCTTTATCACCCCAGGTGCACATATATCCCCATTGCAGCATACATCATGTAAACAAGGGTGTCATGTCATTACGCCCTTTCTCAGGTCATACGATGTTTGGTCCCTAGTGAAATTACAGTTGTTTAATGTGACTGCTCACTTGTGGCACAAATAGTCCGAGACCAGTAACAGGGAACTTTTTAGTAGACAGGTATAGAGAAGGTGGGTGGCTCTTTTTTCGCCAAACCTTTACCAGCATCTGTCAGCAGTAAATGAAGTGACCAGGTGAATGAATAATCTGCTACAAATAAAATGAACGATAATGGATTACATTTCCTCCACGTTGTAAATTGCTCTTTTCTCGGGATTTGGCAGAATGCTTTAAATGAATATTCCTTTTGTATAAAAGCATCTGGAGGAAAACAATTACAAGCCAGTTAATTACCAGTAGAACAATTACCAGTCAGTTAGGTTTCATTTACTGACGGATATTTCTTAGCTCATATTTTGTTTAAGGACAGCTGGTTATTAAAGTTTTCAACAGGAGCTTTCATTATTCAAGTACTTTATTGATATCCTAATGTTGTTTTTTATATCAAGAAAAAGAGTAACCCAAAAGCAAAAGTAATACAATTTCTGGAGTGGAAATAGTACCAGGATCAACAAGAAAAGGCAGGTTTCATTGTGTATATATACAGCTGCATCTCAATAAATTAGAATATCACCAAAAAGGTAATTTATGTCAGTAATTCAATACAAAAAGGGAAACATATATATTATATACAGTGTGTCCACCCATATCCTGTCCACCGCCATTAACTTGAGAATGGCGGCAGCTAGAGGAATAGAAGTGGTGTCTAGGTATAGTAAAGTAGCCATGTGCTACGCAATGAAACCACCTATTGCGCCACCTGGTGGAAAACAACGGAGTTAGCATTTTTATCTTGAAAACGGAACAAGATAGAGAAAAAAAGTGAATTGCAAAGTTGTAGAGCATCATCAATTCAATACGAATCGACACCTTCCATACAGAAATGCTATGATTAGAACGTGTAAATCTCACAAGGCTGCGGACGTGAAGAGATACCTCATGGAGACCTTCCTACAAGTCATTGGGTATGGTGGCTGTGTGGAGTGGCCTCCACGCTCACCTTGACCTGACCCCATTGGACTTCTTTCTGTGAGGTCACATCAAACAGCAGGTGTATGCGACCCCTCCACCAACATTGCAGGACCTACGACGACGTATCACAGATGCTTGTGCAAACGTGTCACCTACCATATTGCACAATGTGCAGCAAGATACAGTATGTTGTCCAGAGTCCATATGTGCATTGCAGCTGACGGTGGCAAGTTTGAGCATCAAAGTTAAATGAGCACCATATGCTTGACCAGCATTCAATGTTTTGGGGGGGGGGTTCATGGGTTTCATATCAAAGCATTTCTATATGCAAGGTGTCGATTCGTATTGAATTGATGATGCCGTACAATTTTTTAATTCACTTTTTTTCTCTATCTCATTCCGTTTTCTAGATAAAAATGCTAACTCAGTTGTTTTCCACCAGGTGGTGCTATAGGTGGTTTCATTGCATAGCACATGGCTACTTTACTATACCTAGACAACACTTCTATGCCTATAGCTGCCACCGTTCTCAAGTTAATGGCGATGGACAGGATATGGGTGGACACACTGTAAAGTCATTATACACAGGGTGATTTCAAGTGTTTGTTTCTGTTAATGTTGATGTTTATGGCTTACAGCCAATGAAAACCCAAATGCCATTTTCTCAGAAAATTAGAATATTATGTAAGACAAACTGAAAAAATTATTTTAAACTCAGAAATGTTGGACTACTGAAAAGTCAGTACAGTAAATGCACTTGTCGCACCCAGGGATATGGGGTACTCAGTCCCGGGCAGAGTCTCTATTGTGAATGTCACGGTGGTGGCTGTTGCCCGGTTCCATGCCCTGTGCCCTTTTTGTAATAGGGTGTATTTGCAGGGGATTTAGGTTAGTGTTCATATGTGACGCCACTTGTGGTGTTGCGGCGATAAATATAAATATATATATATATATATATTATATGGAGCCACCGCTGGCAGAATGTCACTACTGGGGCTGGTTTTAATTGCAGCCTGGATGGTAGGCCCACCGCAAGCAAGGCCAGGCCCCAGAGGATGGACGGGTGTTGTGATGGGCGTCGGAAGAAGGTAGTCCACACAGAGGTATAGTGCAACTGTTTTTTTTACTCACGGCTGGTAGGTGGTAATAGCTGGTTTTGCCTTAAGGTCCTCTTCGTCCCAGTGCCAGTTCAGTACTCACGTACCTTCTTCCCCTGCACCTGTTTCTGGTAAATGGGTACCCATGGCATAGAGCAACTGGTGGTCCCCGTCCAGTTGTTTGTCCACTTCTGTCTGCCTGACGGTAGTGTGAACTCTGCGGGGTTGGGGTCTCTGGTCCTGTCCCCGGTTTTCTCTTTGCTACTGAGTCTTCGGATTCTCAGGGTCAGTGAGATCCTTGATGGCCCCCTCGCTGTTCAGGTGTTAACAGGTCAGCTTGGAGCTCTTTCCTGTCCTAGGGTCCTGTACACCGTCGGTGCATAGTTCCAGGAGCACTCCACCGTACTACACCGGAAACTACTCTCCTGGGTACCAGGTTACCGTTTCCCTGAGTCAGGATGTTGCTTCCCTTCCACCTTTACACCTCCACTCCTGTCAACTCACACTGACTACTCTCCACAGTCTGCCCCTTCCATCTGGTCAACTAGTGGACTGGTCTGGCTCCACCTTTAGGCGGCCATCCACTGGTCCAACCCTAGCAAAGTACCATTGTATGGGGGATTGTTGGGGAAAAACTAGGATTACCTGGGTTTTTGGTGTTACCGGCACTGGTCTCCCGGGGACCTAGGGGGTAGGCCCTGCATCCTTGTGGCTTTAGGGGCGCTACACACTCAATACTTGGTCAAGGCTCCTTTTGCATGACTTACTGCATCAGTGCGGTGTGGCATGGAGGCGATTAGCCTGTGGCACTGCTGATGGTCCAATTATCTGATTAATCTGATTGCAAAGGATGTATGAATCAAGCCACATACAAGTTTATCCTGGAAAACCAGTTGCTTCCTTCTGCTCAAGCAATGTTCCCCAACAGACTGTTTTTTCCAACAGGACAAGGCGCCATGCCACACATATAGGTCAATCAATGTGTGGATGAAGTAACCACTTCATCAAAACCCTATCATGGCCAGCCCAAACTCCAGACCTGAACCCCATTGAAAACATCTGTTATATACTCAAGAGGAAGATGGATTATTACAAGCCATCAAACAAAGAAGAACTGCTTACATTTTTGCGCCAGAAGTGGCATAAGGTCACCCAAAAGCAGTGTGAAAGACTGGAGGAAAGCATGCCAAGATGCATGAAAGCTGGGATTAGAAATCATAGTTATTCCTCAAAATATTGATTTCTGAACTTTTCCTGAGGTAAAACATTATTAGTATTGTTGTTTCTAAATGATTATGAACTTGTTTTCTTTGCATTATTTGAGGTGTGAAAGCAATGCATTTTTTGTTATTTTGACCATTTCTCATTTTCAGAAAATAAATACAAAACTTATTGCTTTCGAAATTCGGAGATGTCAGTAGTTTATAGAATAAAAGAACAATTTACATTTTACTCAAAAATATACATATAAAGAGAAAAATCAGAAAAACTGAAAATTTTGCAGTGGTCTCTTTTGCCAGTGTGAATGGTGAAGTAAGAGGAAATCTTAACATAAAGGGCCTGGTTCATCAAGATATTTACATAAGTTTTCAGGTATGACATTTTTTGAGATTTTGTAAAAGTTTAGCAGAACTAATAGTTTGCAAGAAGCTTGTTACTTTTTGTGTATATACGCCAGCTCCATCAACTTTTGAAAAATGGGAGCGGCTTAACAAAAAGGACCATGGTCGCTAGTGGCCCATCAGATTCATAAAAAATGTACACCACGACAATGGCAAACATTTTGACCGAAATGTACTTCAGTCTCTGAATGGAACATATGGCTTGCAAAATGAAGCAGCCTGCAGAGTCCACACAATGCTTATCTATATATATAACAACCAAGAGATAACATATATAGATTTACATCTGTTATGTACACAAATACATACATTTCCTGTGAAAAATTATATCCTTGTGGCCATGAACTGGTTAATGAGCTGCTTGGACGCTTCACATGGCAGATCTGTTTGCGGCTTGCAGTTGCTATAAAGCCTCTTGCCAGATTATCCTCCCAGTAAATGTTGATTGGGTCTACAAGTGAATTTATTGGTATTGATTTAACCTGACAGGCCATGCTAAATTTCCCTTTCCTGCTAAGTGCGCATTTTCCCGTTATGTGGATTTATATATTTATTTGTTTGGCTAACATCTTCCAAGTACATTTGGAAGATGTTTGCTTGGTGTATAGGATTAACAATAATAAATGCAGATATTTGGGATAATAATTGCAGAATTAAGTCCGTTGTGCACCTTTCTGTTTGATGGCAACTATAGCTTTTCTAAGCAATTTTTCTTAAATTCCAGTAGATATTATTTTATTGTATATAAATTAGATCATTTTATCAGTAAGTGATAACTGTAAATGGATGTTGGTATACGGAGTCCATAGATAGGAGTCACATAGAGGCCCCGGTGCCTGAGAGATCAAAACGTCATCGTCAGACACCAATATTATAATTGAGATCCGGTAGGGTTGAGACCCTGTAACCTAATTAGCATTGAACTGTAAAAAATTTCAGTATGGGGTGCTTCACACATAGCGACAACGACGTCGCTGTTACGTCACCATTTTCTGTGACGTAACAGCGACCTGGTAAGTCGCTGTTATGATCGCTGCTTAGCTGTCAAACACAGCGACGCAGCAGCGATCATAACATCGCTACATGTGCAGAGAGCAGGGAGCCGCGCATACTGCTTAGCGCTGGCTCCTTGCTCTCCTAGCTACAGTACACATCGGGTTAATTAACCCGATGTGTACTGCAGCTACATGTGCAGAGAGCAGGGAGCCGCGCACACTGCTTAGTGCTGGCTCCTTGCTCTCCTAGCTACAGTACACATCGGGTTAATTAATCCGATGTGTACAGCAGCTACATGTGCAGAGAGCCGGAGCCGGCAGCATGAGAGCTGCGGAGGCTGGTAACTAAGGTAAATATCGGGTAACCACCTTGGTTACCCGATGTTTACCCTGGTTACAGCTTACCGCAGCTGCCAGATGCCGGCTCCTGCTCCCTGCTCGCTTCATTTCATCGCTCTCTCGCTGTCACACACAGCGATCTGTGCGTCACAGCGGGAGAGAGCCTTTGAAGAAAACGAACCAGGGCTGTGTGTAACGAGCAGCGATCTCACAGCAGGGGCCAGATCGCTGCTCAGTGTCACACACAGCGAGATCGCTAATGAGGTCACTGTTGCGTCACCAAAACCGTGCCGTAGCAGCGATTTTGGGAGCGATCTCGCTATGTGTGAAGCACCCCTAAGGCTAGATTCACATGACAGTACTTTCAAAGCATTGTTGTCCGTAGAAAGAATTGACCTCACACGGACAGCACTAGGACTAATATTATTCAATTTGGTTGTTCAGATGAGTGTTTTATTTTATATTTACAAAGAGTTTGAGTAAAAAAAATTGAAGCATGCACTTTCTTCCATATTTCGGATGAAATTCACCTATTCAAGTCTATGGGTGCACAAAAAAAAAAATCGGACCCCATACAGATTAACAGTACTGCATCTGATTTTTACAGATACATTACCATTATTTACATAAGAAACTATTCTTGGTCTTGTAAATTTTAATTATTGCTGATATACCAAATGAAAAAACAGATGAAACATTTTTTTTTCTGGATGCCCTAAGTACCTAGTACATTTTTGGAAAATGGTGCGTCGGCCCTTTAATAGGAGGGCAGGTGTGAACATACGCCTCCTAAGAGCACTCCCAGGCGACCTGTGCTGCATGCACAAGCCCTGGTAGGAGGAAAAAGCAGGAGCACATGTGGACAGCTGTGGGACTGCAGGGGAGAATGCAGCCTGGCTGAGGTGGTGAACGAGTCAATATGTCTGCTGGGGAGGGCACAATAGTGCTGGGTCACTGATGCTACAATACTCTATATAGGGAGCTATGTAGGGGTTCATACTGTATGTAACAGGCTATCTGAGAGCTCACACAGTAAACAGGAGGCTATTTTAGGGCTCATCCTGTATAAATGGGGGCTATATGGGACATAGAGAGGTCTATGTGAGGGGTAATACTGTATATAGGAAGCTATTCAGGACTCATACTGTATATACGAGGCTCGGGGCTCATCTTGTACATAGGGGCTAAGTGAGTGCTTTCACTGTATATAAGGAGTAGAGATGAGCGATGTTCGAGGCTCGAGGTTCGCCAATTTCATATTCGAGTGATTTTGGGGGGTGTTCGAGTTACGTTCGAGAACGGTTCAAGCACCAAAAACGTGGCTTTTCACAGTAAGGCTATGTGCACACGTTGCTGTCTGCATGCGTCCAGCGTCCCCAGCACAATCCCTCTCTCTTTCCTACTCACCGTTCACGGGTGTCTCGCTGCACGGCTGTCACAAATCTCCAGCAGCACTTCCTTTTTTGAAAATGGCTGCCGCTTCATTATTCAATTAGTTATTCCGTGCTTTCCCCGGCCACCGGCGCCCATGATTGGTTGCATTCAGACACGCCCCCACGATGAGTAACAGCTGTCTCACTGCAACCAATCACAGCCGCCGCGCGGGCGGGTCTATATCGTGCAGTAAAATACATAAATAAGTAATAATAAAAATGCAGTTCCCCCATATTTGATACCAGCCAGGATAAAGCTGCACGGCTCGAGGCTGGTATTGTCAGGATGGAGAGCGCCACGGTATGGGGAGCCCACCACCCTAACAATATCACCCAGCAGCCGCCCGGAATGCTGCATCCATTAGATGCGACAGTCCGGAGACTCCACCTAGCTCATCCCGAATTGCCCTGGTGCAGTGGCAATTGAGGTAATAATGAGTTAATCATGCCAGGTGTCTCCCCGAGATACCTTCCATGATTAAACTGTAAGTGAAAGTAAATAAACACACACAACGAAAAATCCTTAATTTGGAATAAAAGACAAAAAACACCTCATTTACCTCTTTATTAATCCCAAAACAACAATCCAGGTCCGAATTAATCCACACGACACTGTCAACTCTGCTACATGAAGATTCAGGGAGCGATCTATGCCCTCTACACGTAGCACCTGAACTGAACCGCGCTGTAATCTGAGACTTCAGTCTGCAATGCAGAAGTCAAGATTACCAAATCTGCCTATGTTTGTCATTAGAGCCAGTAGCTCAATGGTTAGAGCGTTCGACTCAGAAGCATTAGTTCACGAGTTCTAGTCTCGGTGAAAAATTTAATTTAAATTAGAATTATTTATTTATAATTATAATTTAATTTAAGTTAATTATGGCCTGAGGGAAGGAGCCGAACATCAGCTGTGAGCCACACCTCTAAAATCGGAGCAGTTCACGGAATGAGGCTGCATTGCTCTCTCTCTCTCTCTCTCTGTCTCTCTCAGTCTCTCAGTCTCAGTCTCTCAGTCTCTCTCTCTCTTCTTCTCTCTCTTTTTTCTCTCTCTCTTTCTCTGTCTCTCTTTTTCTCTTTTTCCCTCTCTCTGTCTCCTCTCTCTCTCTTCTCTCTCTCTCTCCTCTCTCTCTTTTCTCTCTCTCTCCTCTCTCTTCTCTCTCTCTCTTCTCTGTCTCTCTCCTTTCTCTCTTTCCTCTCTCTCTCCTTTCTTTCCTCTCTCTTCTCTCTCCTCTCTCTCCTCTCTCTCTTTTCTCTCTTATTTTTCTCTCTCTCTCTTTTTTTTCTCTCTCTTCTTTCTCTCTCTCTCTCAGACCTGGCGAGGATCAGCTGATGCGGTTTCCTGACGGAATAAGCTGACACTATAAGTCAAGCGGTGAGCCCGGCTTTTTACCACCCGGCTAAACTATCAGCTGATGCTGTCGGAGAGGAGTCTGCACTGAAGTGGGTAGTTTGTTGGGTATTTTTGCACTGATGCATCATCTGATTGTATAAAAGCCGTTTATACAATCAGCTGCTGTGTCATGTGATTCAGGCCCTTGAACCTGACACATCATCTGATCGCTTTGCCTTCCAGCAAACCGATCAGATGATATTGGATCCAGATTGAACGACGCGGGACCCTTGACCCAGGATTACTGCGGAGGGGGGTTCTTTATTTTAATAAAGATGGAGTCACTAATTGTGTTGTGTTTTATTTCTAATAAAAACATTTTTCTGTGTGTTGTGTTTTTTTTATCTGTACTAGATATTCATGGTGGCCATGTCTAATATTGGTGTGCTACCATGAATTTCGGGCTCAGGGCCAGTTGATAATATACAGCTAGCTGCAGAACTACAACACTCAGCATACGCCATCCACTACTGTATGCAGGAGTTTTTTGCCCACCAAAAAAATCACGTGGGCTTCGCCATATTTTTGTATGCTAGGCAGGTACAGCAGGCAGGTACGGCTGCCCCCAACCCCCAGCTGCCTATTTGTACTCAGATGGGAACTAAAATAATAGGGAAGCCCTTTTTTTTATTTCATGAATTTCATGAAATAATTAAAAAAAAAAATCGACATGAGCTTCGCCCCATTTTTGTGTCCAGTCGGGTACAACTAGGCAGCTGGGGATTGGAATCCACAGCACAGGTTAGCCCGAGCTTTCTGGGCCCCTCTGCTGCGAGTTGCAGTCCGCAGGCGCCATAGAAAATGGCGCTTTCATAGAAGCACCATCATCTGGCGCTGTATCCAACTCTTCCAGCTGCCCTGAAGCCGGGTGGCTTGTTGGGTAATAATGATTTAATACTAGCTTTGTTTTACTAGCTAGTATTAAGCCAGAGATTCTTAATGTCAGGCAAGTTTGACACAGCCATTAAGAATCTCCAATAAAGGGTTAAAAAAATACCATACAGAGAAAAAATCCTTTAATATAAATAAATACACAGACACACTTAGAGACTCCATGTTTATTACTCCCTGTCAGCCCTCCACAATCCATGGTCTTCTGTCTTCTTTCTTCTTCAACCCATGTAGCTCTGCTACATCAGACAGTGCTGCATGGGAGGAAGATCCTGCTGCTCCCTGTGCAGTCTCAGTGAGAGTGAGAAGAGGCTGCAGGCTGTAAGCGGTGACGTCACCGCTGACAAGCGGGTTACCATAGCAACGGTGCTCCGATCACGTGATTCCCGGTGCCACTGCGGGCTGTAAGCGGTGACTTCACCGCTGACAGGCGGGTTACCATAGCAACGGTGCTCCGATCATGTGACTCCCGGTGCCGCTATTTACCGGCTGTGACAGCTAGTTCCTGCATGTGGGCTGACTCTGTAAAGAGAGCCCACATGCAGGAACGGGGAGTCAACCATATGTCAGAGCATTTCGCCGGTACACGGAGATGCTGGAACGATCACCACGTACCGGACAGATGCACTGACAGGACTTAGCACGACGTCATAGCCATGTGACCTGTCTGTAGCCAATGAGATAATAGACACGTGACTGGTCACATGCTATTTTGACGTCACGATAGGTCCTATCATCAGTGCTGGTTACCGGAAGGAAAAGCGGCGGGAGTCAGAGTGCAGGACGCATCGCGGGGAACTGTAAGTGTAATGGCAATGTTTATTAACTGTATGTGTACCTTTATAATCCAAAGATCTTTTTACACCTAGGCTGCGACTGGAACACGGGGGCATCCGCTACGTCTTGAGGAAAGAAGGTTTAATCATAATCACAGACGAGGATTCTTTACTGTACGAGCAGTGAGACTATGGAACTCTCTGCCGCATGATGTTGTAATGAGTGATTCACTACTAACATTTAAGCAGAGCCTGGATGCCTTTCTTGAAAAATTTAATATTACCAGTTATGTATATTAGATTTTATGACAGGGTATTGATCCAGGGAACTAGTCTGATTGCCGGATGTGGAGTCAGGAAGGAAATTTTTTCCCCATTGGAACTTGTTTGCCACATTGGGGTTTTTTTGCCTTCCTCTGGATCAACATGTTAGGCTATGGGTTGAACTAGATGGACTTAGAGTCTCCCTTCAACCTTAAAAACTATGATACTATGATACTATGATAATGTGTTTTTATGTGTTTGTGTTTGCCTGCCATTGTTTTCAATGGGGTTCGAGAGGTTCGTCGAACGGTTCGTCAAACCGAAGTCGAATGGGGCCTCCGTTCGCCGAACCGAACCGAACTGGAGCCTTCAGAGGCTCGCTCATCTCTAATAAGGAGCAATGTAGGGGTTCATATGTATACAAGGAGCTATGTAAGGGCTCATACTGTAAATAAAGGGCTATGTGAGGGTTCATATTGTATATAGGGAGGCAATGTATGGGCCCTTACTGTATATAAGGTGGCTATGTGAGGGTTTATACTGTATAAAGGGAGGCTATTTGAGAGCTCATAATGTATATAAAGGCTATGTGGGGGCTTATACTGTATATAAGGAGCTCTGTGAGGGTTCATACTGTATAAAGGGAGGCTAAAAGAAGGCTCATACTGTATATATAAAGCTACCAGCTGTAGTACCCGGGCGTTGCCCGGGATGGTAACTGTCTGTCTCTCTCCCAGTCTCTGTCTGTCTGTCTGTCTGTCTCTCTGGCTTTTTCCGTGTCTGTTTCTGTGGGTCTGTCTGTGTCTATGTCTCTGTGTCTATCTCTGTATGTCTCTGTATAAGTCTCTCTGTCTCTCTCTATCTCTGGGTCTGTTTGTGTGTGTATGTCTGTCT
This sequence comes from Anomaloglossus baeobatrachus, assembly GCF_048569485.1. Classification (NCBI taxonomy): domain Eukaryota; kingdom Metazoa; phylum Chordata; class Amphibia; order Anura; family Aromobatidae; genus Anomaloglossus; species Anomaloglossus baeobatrachus. The sequence goes on along the minus strand of NC_134358.1, from coordinate 99,613,318 downwards.
CTATCTCTTTCCCCATATGTCTCTTTCACCATCTGTCTCTTTCCCCATCTGTCCCTTTTCCCATCTGTCCCTTTGCCCATCTGTCCCTTTGCTCGTCTGTCCCTTTGCTCGTCTGTCCCTTTGCTTGTCTGTCTCTTTCCAGGTATGTCTCTTTCCAGGTATGTCTCTTTCCCAGGTCTGTCTCTTTCCCAGTTCTGTCTCTTTCCCAGGTCTGTCTCTTTTCCTGTCTGTCTTTGTCTCTGTCTGTCTATTTTGCTGCCTGTCACTTTCTCTGTCTGCCGGTCTCTGTTTCTATCTCTGTGTCTCTCCAGGTCTATCTCCTTCCCCATCTGTCCCTTTCCCCGTCTGTCTCTTTCCAGGTCTGTCTCTTTCCCTGTCTGTCTCTTTCCAGGTCTGACTCTTTCTCCCTCTGTCTCTTTCCCTGTCTGTCTTTTCCTGTCTGTCTTTCCCTGTCTCTTGTCTGTCTCTTTCCATGTCTGCCTGTCTCTGTCTGTCTATCTCTTTCCCCATCTGTCTCTTTCCCCATCTGTCTCTCTGTCTGACTCTCTGTCTGGCTCTCTCTCTCTCTCTCTGTCTCTCTGTCTCTTTCTTTCACCTCACATATAAGCTTGTTATACTATGAATGTCTTTTGTTCCTATAGCAACCAATCAGAGCTGCTAATAATAACCTGTAGCTTCCAGCTCCATTGACTCTAATGAAGGCAGGATTTTTGGAGAGTAACTGTAAAGCGTGGGGTTAAATTTTCCGGTCAAAACAGTCTGTGACGTTCCCTGAGTCACATGAGGCATCTGTGCAAAATTTCGTGATTGTAAATGCAATGGTGCGGATTATTTTAGCATACACACACACACACACACACACACACACACACACACACACACACACACACACACACATACACTCAGCTTTATATATTAGATTTGACCAATCAAACTGTATATAGGGGCTATGTTGGTGCTCATACTGTATGTAGGAGGTTCATACTGTATATAGGAGATAATGTGAGGGCTCAAACTGTATGAAGTGACTACATTGGGGTTCATGCTGTTTATAGGGGGATGTCACTACACTTAATTCTGCTCAATATTAAGTGATACACTTAATAATGACCTAAAATAACAATTTTAAGTTACATGTTAATAATAATATAGAGCAGAATTATTTCAGTCAATTGGTTGAGCCTCTCCAACAGTCATGGTCTCTCATACAGCCACTCAGGAAATTGAATTGCCCGCTTCTGCTCTATTATGTATAACACTGTGTTATGTATAGCACTGTACTTAAGACTCCACTATCGCTGTTGTGTGCCACTGTCTCTTTTGTTTTGCATCTACAGGTGTGCAACAAAGTTCCTGTGTGTTAATCACGTGACCTTTCACACAACCTATTAAAGGGGGTGTCATGTACACACTCTTCGGCACCTGACTGTCACAATGACTCTGGGATAGCTGGGAACTGGGGCCCCTAAGTTGTTCCTCAAGCTAGGGGGCCCTATGCGTTTCCTATTCTAAGGGATACCCCAAATAGTGGGGATGCCTGAGTCTCCTTCCTGACCCTGCTCCTGATCAGTCCTGATCTGTTTCCCCCTCTCCATCCTCCCAGGCAGGGATGGGACAGGAGTGTAATGAAAGTCACAGATATAGACAGACAAGGGAAAAACAAAACTCTTTGGTAAAGACAATAAGACATTAAGGAACAAACACAAGAGAAGGAAGTAAGTTACAAAACAACAAGGGTAAACGTCCACAACCGTAACAAGCAGGAGGTACACTGCAGTTCAAAAGTTTGGGGTCAACCAGACAATTTTGTCTTTTCCATGAAAAATCATACTTTTATTTGTCAAATGAGTTGCATAATGAATAGAAAATATAGTCCAGACATTGACGAGGTTAGAAATAATGATTTTTAATTGAAACTATAATTTTCTCCATTAAACTTTGCTTTTGTCACAGAATGCTCCCTTTGCAGCAATTACAGTTTTTCTGACCCTTGGCATTCTAGCTGTTAATTTGCAGAGGTAATCTGGAGATATTTCACCCCATGCTTCCAGAAGCCTCTCCCACAAGTTGGATTGGCTTGATGGGCACTTTTTGTGTACCATACGGTCAAGCTGCTCCAACAACAGCTTTTTAGGGTTGAGATCTGGTGACTGAGCTGGCCACTCCATTACAGATAGAATACCAGCTGCCTGCTTCTTCTCTAAATAGTTCATGCATAATTTGGAGATGTACTTTGGGCCATTGTCCTGTTGTAGGATGAAATTGGCTCCAATCAAGCGCTTTCCACAGGGTATGGCACGGCGTTGCAAAATGGAGTAATAGCCTTCCTTATTCAAAATCCATTTTACATTGTACAAATCTCCCACTTTACCAGTACCAAAGCAACCCTAGACCATCACATTACCTCCACCATGCTTGACAGATGATGTCAGGCAATCTTCCAGCATCTTTTCAGTAGTTCTGCGTCTCACAAATGTTCTTCTGTGTGATCTAAACACCTCAAACTTCGATACATCTGTCCATAACACTTTTTTCTATCATTCTCTGTTCAATGTCTGTGTTCTTTTGCCGATATTAATCTTTTCCTTTTATTAGCCAGTCTCAGATATGGATTTTTCTTTGCCACTCTGCCCTGATGGCCAGCATCCCAGAGTCACCTCTTCACTGTAGACGTTGACACTGGCGTTTTGCTGGTACTGTTTAATGAAGCTGCCAGTTGAGGACCTGTGAGGCATTGATTTCTCAAACTAGAGACTCTAATGTACTTGTCTTGCTGCTCAGTTGTGCAGCAGGGTCTCCCAATTATCTTTCTACTCTGTTTAAAGCCTGTTTGTGCTCTCCTCTGAAGGACGTAGTACACACCGTTCAGTTTCTTGGCAATTTCTCGCATAGAATATCCTTCATTTCTAAGAACAAGAATAGACTGTCAAGTTTAACATGAAAGTTCTCTTTTTCTGGCCATTTTGAGAGTTTAATTCAACCAACAATGCAATGCTCCAGATTCTCAACCAGCTCAAAGGAATGTCAGTTTTATAGCTTCTCTAATCAGCAAAACTGTTTTCAGCTGTGCTAACATACTTGCACAAGGGTTTTCAAGGGATTTCTAAATATCCATTAGCCTTCTAATACAGGTAGCAAACACAATGTACCATTAGAACACTGGAGTGGAGATTATTGGAAATGGGCCTCTATACACTATTATAGATATTGCATTCAAAACCAGACATTTGCAACTAGAATAGTCATTTACCATATTAAAAATGTAAAGAGTGTATTTCTGTTTAATTTAATGTTAGCGTCATTGAACAATATGTGCTTTTCTTTCAAAAATAAGGAAATATCTAAGTGACCCTAAACTTTTGAACTGTAGTGTATGCTGTCCACAAGGTGATGGTGCTCACCAAAACGTGCGTCGGGTTTTGGGCACCGCATACCTCCAGGATTCTGCTTCCAGGTATTTACCCTTTACATACTGCCTCCAAATGTAATTTGCATACGTTATACTGCACCTTTAGACATTGCTTAACTATTGAGCAGAACAGTGGCTGTATGCACAGCATAGTTATCCATTACATGTTATTACACTAATCATTATACTATGCCTCCACATCTACATTTGTTTGTGTGCTAGTTGCTGCATGAACTAGTGTACACATATACTCAGCCTGCCACTATACACATATTTTTGTTTCACTTCTTTTATACGCTAGTTACTCGTTTGCATGATACACTCACATCACTTTTATGTCTATGCACAAAGCACCTTACTACTCTTTTATCCCTTGATTCTTTGCACCATACTCTACACTTAGTTGACCGTTTTATGGTACACTATATGCACATGTCACTTTAATGTCTATATAAACTCTCTTTTCTACAACACTACTGTGTCCATTAGAGATGAGCCACCCCCCTAGAGTTCGAGTTCGGTTCGTCGAACGGTGCCCCATTCGACTAACCGTTCGAGGAACCTCTCGAACCCCATAGGAAACAATGGGAGGCAATCACAAACACCTAAAAACACCTGGAAAACACTCTCAAAGGTGTCCAAAAAGTGACAAACAACTCCCAAGATAACACAAACACATGGGAAAGTGACAAGGACATATACTACTGCGAAAACAAAAAAGCTGGACGAGGAAAAAGAGGACGAAGCACAGATATAGGCATGGCATGCCCTTCTAAAATCATGTAAAACACAGCAAGCGGACTCCAAGCAGAGTCTCCCTTTTTATTCCAAAAATTGGGCCACACTGACACCCCTTCAGTGGCAGCACTTGTGCCCCTGTTGTACACTTCACAGGTAGATTTGCATCAAGCACATTCAAAAATACGCCAGCCTTAGCTATCCCCAGGATGACACAGGGCTAGGTAGCTGTAATGCTGCCACCAGGGGGAGCCAGAGCTCTGTAGCATAATACACTACACAGAGCAATGAGAACCAGGAAGTGAATTCACAGCGGTCTCATGCATTACCTCAAAGCACAGCTGAGAAGCAGAGCTGCAGAACATGCAAGGAAAAGTCACACAGGCTGGGTCAAACACCATACGGGCAGAAGCAGGACCGGAGGGACAAGCAAAACCGGAGTCAAAGTCAGGCCAAGGTCAGTACCGAGGAAGCAACCGAGTGGGGAAATAGGAGAGGGGACAGAGGACAGGAGGGACGACCAGGGGATGGAACACAGACAAGGGCACGGGGGCACCGAACAGACAGATCAGGATATCACTCACAGGACCAGCAATCACAGGCAAAGCAGTGCTAAGCTTATAGCTGGCACTGGTTCACTGGAAATGCCAGCTTTTAAAGGCATCCAGGGTCTGGAAGTGAGGCTCGAGAGAAGGCTCCGCCCCATAGCCATGTGGACAGGGAGGCGAACCATGACAGTACCCCCTCCTCAAGGGGGGGCCACCGGACCCCCAGGCTTCCCAGGATACTTTTGGTGGAAAGCCGCAATTAACCGATCGGCCCGCACGGATCGAGCCGGCACCCAGGACCAGTCCTCCGGACCGTAACCCTTCCAATGAATCAGATACTGGAGGGAACTACGAACCCAACGAGAGTCGATAATACGCTGAATTTCGTACTCCTCCTCGCCGTCCACCAGTATCAGAGCCGGAGGGGTCTGAGAATCCACCACCGAAGGAACAAATGGCTTAAGTAAGGAGGTATGAAACACATTGGGAATACGCAAGGTCTGGGGCAGTTGCAACCGAAAGGCCACCGGGTTGATCACTTCGATGATCTCATAGGGCCCTATAAACTTAGGACCCAACTTAGCAGACGGAACCCTGAGCCTGATATTCCGAGTGGACAACCACACTTTGTCCCCCACCTGAAAGGGGGGTCCCAGAGAACGGCGTTTGTCCACTTGAAGTTTCTGGGACTGTTGAGCCGTCACGATGCACCGCTGTACCTCCTTCCACACCTCCCCCAGATGCTGAACGATGGAGTCGGCCCCTGGACACCCCGAATCCACTCTAGAGAAGGTCCCGAAGTGAGGGTGAAACCCGTAATTACAGAAGAAGGGAGAAGTTCCCGTAGACTGATGGACTCTGCTATTGAATGCAAACTCTGCAAGGGGCAAAAACGAACACCAATCTTCCTGCTGAGCAGAAACCAAGCACCGCAGGATTTGCTCAAGGGTCTGATTTGTCCTTTCCGTCTGCCCATTGGACTCGGGATGATAGGCGGACGAGAAGGACAACTCAATTCCCAACCGCCTGCACGAGGCCCTCCAAAACTGAGAAATGAATTGTACCCCCCTGTCAGACACAATATTCAGGGGCAACCCATGTAACCGAACCACCTGGTCAATAAAGTGGTTGGCAAGGGCCGCAGCAGAAGGTAGACCGGAGAGGGGAACAAAATGTGCCTGTTTACTAAAACGATCCACCACCACCCAGATCACAGTCATACCATTTGAGACAGGGAGGTCCATAATGAAATCCATGGACAAGTGGGTCCATGGTCTTTCAGGAACAGGTAATGGAACCAGTTTCCCGGCCGGCCGGTTACGACATACCTTAGCACGGGCACATGTAGCACAGTCAGACACAAACCGAGCAACATCTGAATGAAGAGATGGCCACCAAAACAGTTGAGCAACAGCCCTGCGAGTGGCTGTAACTCCAGGATGGCCACTAAGTACGGACTCATGGAACTCTTGAAGTACCCGTAACCGGAGGTGCAAAGGGACAAACAGTTTAGTGTCTGGAGCGGAAGATGGCACTGAGGACTGGGCCTCCCTGACCTCAGCTTCCAACTCGGATGACAAGGCAGCGACCACCACCCCTCGCGGAAGAATGGAGGAAGGAAGCTCTGGAGGTGACACCGGGTCCAAACTACGAGACAGTGCATCTGCCCTCACGTTTTTAGACCCCGGCCGAAAAGTAATACAAAAATGAAATCTAGAAAAGAAAAGAGCCCACCTCGCTTGTCAAGGTGTCAATCTCTTGGCGGACTCGATATACGCGAGGTTTTTATGATCAGTGATGACAGTAATACGGTGAACAGCACCCTCCAAAAAATGCCTCCATTCTTCGAATGCCAACTTTACCGCCAATAATTCACGGTTACCAACATCATAGTTCCTCTCAGCTGGAGTGAACTTCTTGGAGAAGAACGCACATGGTCGCAGATTAGTCAGAGTAGCAGGGCCCTGAGAGAGAACAGCTCCCACCCCCACCTCTGAGGCGTCCATCTCCACAATAAACGGCGCCTCGAGATCAGGCTGTACCAGGACCGGGGCGGACATGAACCGATCCTTTAACTCAAGAAAGGCCTGGACAGCCGTTTGCGACCAGTTCTGCAGATCTGCCCCTATCCGTGTAAGGTCAGTCAATGGCTTGGCAATTTGAGAGAACCCCTTAATGAACCTTCGATAATAATTTGCGAAACCCAAAAAGCGTTGTAGCGCCTTGATATCCCTGGGTTGCACCCAATCCATGATAGCCTGCACCTTTCCTGGGTCCATTTTAAACCCATCACGAGAAAGGAGTAACCCAAGAAAGGCTATTTCCTGAACAGAGAAAACACATTTTTCAAGCTTGGCAAACAGATGGTTATCACGTAATCTCTGTAATACTGAGCGAACATGCATAATATGCGTATCTCTATCGGCAGAATAAATCAAAATGTCATCGAGATAGATGACCACAAAACAACCAAGAAAATCAGAGAAGATATCGTTGATGAAATTTTGAAACACCGCAGGGGCATTTGTTAGACCAAAAGGCATCACAAAATTCTCGAATAACCCCTCTGACGTCAGAAAGGCCGTTTTCCACTCATCCCCTTCTCTAATACGGATAAGATTATAGGCCCCCCTGAGATCTAGTTTGGTAAACCACTGGGCTTCAGAGAGTTGGTTGTAGAGATCAGGGATGAGTGGAAGCGGATACGTGTTTTTCACAGTAATTTTGTTTAATTCTCGGAAATCGAGACATGGCCTTAATCCTCCGTCCTTCTTCTTTACAAAAAAGAACCCAGCTGCCACAGGGGAAGAAGAAGGACGGATATGCCCTTTACGTATACTATCAGATATGTATGATTTCATAGCAGCCCTTTCTGGACCCGAGAGGTGATATAAACGGGCCTTGGGCAATTTGGTATTGGGAAGTAAATCGATGGCACAGTCATATGGGCGATTAGGCGGCAAAACCTCGGCCTCTGTTTCCGAGAATACGTCTCCGTAGTCCCTCAGGTATTCCGGAAGACCCTCAGGACTTACGGAGAACACAGGTACAGATTGTAAACACCTTTTATGACAAGCAGGACTCCATTTGACTATGGTACGACACTCCCAATCAATAACGGGATTATGTAACCTTAACCACGGATACCCCAACACTAATCCAGCAGGGGGATTGGCCATTACAAAACAAGAAATAGTTTCAGAATGCAGAGACCTGATCACAAGAGTAAATGTTTCAGTAGCAAACCGAATGAGGTTTTGAGGCAGCGGTGTTTTATCAATTGCCAGGAGTTGAATGGGTCCTTCTAACCTCACTGTCCATAACTCTAATCTTTGGACCAACTCAGAGTCAATGAAGTTCATAGCGGACCCACAGTCAACAAAGGCAGTAGCAGACCAGACCGACTCCTTGACCCGGAGGTCGACATTCAGAAGTATCTTATTGGAGGAGAGTAAAGGTACCTGATAGTCTGGGCAACCTCCTCAACCGTTACCCAGACTTAGAAGTTTCCCGACGACTGTTTAGCGGAGGGGCAAGCCGGGCAGTCTTTCCTCCAGTGTCCATGGTGTCCACAATAGAAGCACAGCTTGAGATCCCGGCGTCTTCTCCTCTCCTTCTCATCTGGACTGATGGCTCCAACTTCCATCTGTTCCATAGCTGGCAAGGAAGGTGCCCTAGGTAGAGGGGGCAGAATCTCACACATGGTTCCCCTTCTTTCCCGTAATCTGCGGTCCATACGAACTGCCTCCGTCATCGCATCATCCAAGGTGCTGGGAGGAGGGTGCAGAGCCAAAGCGTCTTTCAGGGAGTCCGAAAGACCTCTCCGGAATTTGCACCTGAGTGCAGAATCATTCCATTGTACCTCAGTGGACCACTGCCGAAACTCTGAACAATATAGCTCAGCAGTGTGATTTCCCTGAGTGAGACACATGATCCTGTCCTCAGCCACCCGTACACGGTCTGGTTCCTCATATATCACCCCGAGGGAGTCAAAGAAGAGGTCAACCAAATGCCGTTCCGGGGCCGAAGGGGGTAGGGAAAACGCCCAGGTCTGGGGACCACCTCTAAGTAACGACATGATGATCCCCACCCGCTGGGTCTCATTCCCCGAGGACCGAGGCCGGAGAGTGAAGAGAAGCCTGCAACTCTCCCTAAATGTCCGAAATAGGTTTTTCTCCCCCGAGAATTTATCGGGGAGCATCACCATGGGTTCGGGGGAAGTCAGTTGGACATCAGTGGGACTATGCTGTCCTACGGTTTGTGAGGTAGCTGCCACTGAGGTGGCCCTCGCAGAAACGGAGACCTCACTCTGCAGAATGTTGTGTGAAGCTACCAGGGTGCGATGCTCTGCAGCCAAATCCTGCACCAGCTGCGTAAGGTTGGCTACTTGCTCGCACAAGGTACTGAGTGGATCCATTACAGTTTTTTATGCTGTAAAGTTGGATCCCACTACCAAGAAATAAATGTCTTTTTTTTTTGTCCTATGGGAGATAAAGCCTATAGAGGCCGGCTATACTGTAATGCTGCTACCAGGGGGAGCTAGAGCTCTGTAGCATAATACACTACACAGAGCAATGAGAACCAGGAAGTGAATTCACAGCGTTCTCATGCATTACCTCAAAGCACAGCTGAGAAGCAGAGCTGCAGAGCATGCAAGGAAAAGTCACACAGGCTGGGTCAAACACCGTACGGGCAGAAGCAGTACCGGAGTGACAAGCAAAAGCGGAGCAAAGTCAGGCCAAGGTCAGTACCGAGGAAGCAACTGAGTGGGGAAATAGGAGAGGGGACAGAGGACAGGAGGGACGACCAGGGGATGGAACACAGACAAGGGCACGGGGGCACTGGAACAGACAGATCAAGATATTACTCACAGGACCAGCAATCACAGGCAAAGCAGTGCTAAGCTTATAGCTGGCACTGGTTCACTGGAAATGCCAGCTTTTAAAGGCATCCAGGGTCTGGAAGTGAGGCTCGAGAGAAGGCTCCGCCCCCTAGCCATGTGTATAGGGAGGCGAACCATGACAGTAGCAAAGTCTTTGCTGAACCATGACTTGTTCATCTTGGCTCGTTTTTAAAAACACAGCAAGAGTTACTCCAAGCAGAGTCTCCCTTTTTTCCAAAAATTGGGCCACACAGACACCCCTTCAGTGGCATCACTTGTGCCCCATTTGCAAACTTGACAGGTAGATTTGCATCAAGCACATTCAAAAATACGCCAGCCTTAGTTGTCCCCAGAATGACACCGGGGTAGGTAGCAAAGTCTTTGCTGAACCATGACTTGTTCATCTTGGCTAGTTTTTAAAAACACAGCAGGGGGACTCCAAGCAGAGTCTCCCTTTTTTCCAAAAATTGGGCCACACAGACACCCCTTCAGTGGCATCACTTGTGCCTCAGTTGCAAACTTGACAGGTACATTTGCATCAAGCACATTCCAAATCCACAAACCTTTTCTCTCCCCAGGATGACACAGGGGTAGTAAAGTCCTTGCGGATCCATGACTTGTTCATCTTGATGAACGTTAGTCTGTCCACATTGTCACTGGACAGACGCGTGCGCTTATCTTTCAGTAAACATCCAGCAGCACTGAAGACAGGTTCTGAGACAATGCTGGCAGCTGGATACGACAAGATCTCCAAGGCGTAAGTGGAGAGCTCAGGCCATTTTTCAAGATTTGAAGCCCAAAATGAGCAAGGCTCCAGTTGCAAAGTCATGACATCGATGTTCATTTGGAGATACTCCTGTATCATCCTCTGCAGCCGTTGACTATGTGCCAGACTTCTTGTCTCTGTTGGCCTTGCAAAGGATGGTCTAAAAAAATTCTGAAATGATTCAATAAAATTGCTGTTACCAGCAACAGATACGGTGCTGCTGGTACGGTTAGACTGTTGACGACGAGACTGTCCCATGTTTGTCAAGTTACAACTGGGAGATTCACTCTGTGCACCACTGGTGTTTGGTGGAAAAGCCGAGCTAAGATTGAGTAACAGCTTCTGCTGATACTCCTGCATACGTGCGTCCCTTTCTATGGCTGGAATTATTTCACAAAATTTGGACTTGTACCGGGGATCTAATAGTGTGGCAACCCAGTAGTCATCCAAAGTTGGTGCTATCGATGTCTGAGAGAGCTGTACACCCGCACTTGTTTCCCCTTCCAAACAAACTGACGACCTGCCAAGCAAACTGCCTGTTGCGGTTACAGTGGTGGAAGGTGTGCGTGGAAAACCAGGTGTGACAGCTATCCCCACAGTCATAGAAGATGAATAGCGCGCGGATGCACTGGAAGGGGCACGCGGTGGTTGGCCCGCTACGCTAGGCCACAATGCAGCACAGTGAGCTTCCCACTGGGAATTATGCTTGGTATTCATGTGACGATTCATGGAAGAAGTTGTCAAACTGGTGAACTTTTTGCCTCTACTTATAGATTCCCGACAAATTTTACAGATCACATGATTTGGGAGATCCTTTCCAAGGTCAACAAAGGACCAGGCTAGGCAAGGCTTAGAGGACATGCGACCTGCAGAGCCACCCCGACTTGTGCTCAGAGGCAGAGTGGTGGCTGAGGATGCAGTTGTAGACGTGCTACCAGTACTCCGACTCTGTCCAGGAAGGCGCAAGGTAACTTCGTCGTCAGTTGCATCCTCCTCCACCACCTCTCTTGACCTCCTCAAGTGCCTGACTGTGGGTTGAGAGTAAGTGGGATCTAGAACTTCATCATCAAGCATTGTGTTTGAACTCCCCTCATCCTCAGACCTAGCCTCTTCCTGCCCTGACCGAATATTTAAGTTGTCATCCCAATCTGGTATCTGCGTCTCATCGTCATCAGTATGTTCCTCATTGTCTCCACCAACAGGGGTTACAGTTTGGGAATGAGGGTCTACATTATGCTCAGAAACCTGAATCTGAGTCACAAAGCTTCTGGGCATCACTGCAGAGCATTTCCTGGTCTGTACTCACTGTAGCTTGGGAGCAGACCTCTCATTCCCAGGCTATTGTGTGACTGAACAGCTCTGCAGACTCAGCCATACTCAAGGCAGATAATGGCGCCGTGAGGGAAAATGGCCGTATTTATAATGCAAGGACATGTGACATTCACAGCCTATGACACATGCCCTTGCTTGTCTGGCAAAAAGTCCACTTAGCTGTGTGTGTGTCTGGGATTGGCTGACATGCTGGCCCACCCCACTGCACGCGCGCTTAGGAAAAAAAAATGCCGATCACCATTCTCCCAGCAGCACAGATCTAAACGCGTACCCCCCCCACACTATACGCTGAAATTTGATAATAGTGTGAATCACAGAGTGACTCACTTTATTACAGTGAAAAGCCAGCTAGTAACTAGCTAGGCTTTTTGATGATCGAACCGTTATCGAACGTAACTCGAGCTGTCGAGCTTTTAGCAAAAAGCTCGTGTTCGAGTTCAATCTCGAGCACCCCCCAAAATCACTCGAACATGAAATTGGCGAACCTCAAACATCGCTCATCTCTAGGGTCCATAGTTTTAATGTGCATAGCAAGCTATCATATTCTGTGAGGCCATTTCTCTTAATAGGTGTTATACACAAGTTCCTACTAATATATATAGCTTTGTATTTTATTTTCCCACCTTGTACCTGTTTGTAAATACACCTTTTGGTCATTCAATGATTATTTTTTTTATTTATATATATATATATTTATATATATATATATTTATATATATATATATATATATATATATATATATATATATATATACAGTGTTTTGTACTCATTCAACACAATTGTATTGGTCCATGTGGGTTGTTTGCCCTTTCTCGTGTTGTTTAATTTACCACATCATTTTACTTGTAACCAATAAACATATGCTGGGGCATATAAAGATCACAGTAGACTCTGGGCCACATATATCACTGGGAGGCATAGACATCACTGAGGGGCACAGACATCACTGCAGGGTAAATACATTACTGGGAGTCATAGACATGACTGTAGGGCACAGACATCACTGGGGGTCACAGACATCATTGGGGTGGCACAGACAGCACTGGGGGGCACACACAGCACTGGGGGGGCACAAACAGCACTAGGAGGCACAGATAGCACTGGGGGCATATAGAGCACTGGGGGCCATGGATAGTACTGGCGAGGCACGGACAGCACTGGGGGAATTGGACAGCACTGGGGGACATGGATAGCACTGAGGAGAGCATGGACATCACTGGGGGAGTTTGGACATCACTGGGCGGTACAGACATCACTTGGAGCACGACTATGACTTGGGAACACGGAAATCACTGGGTGGGCACAGACTTCACTGGGGGAGCATGAACATCACTGGGGGGCACAGACATCACTGGGGGAAAGGACATCACTTGGAAGCATGGAGATCACTGGTGGAGCACACACAACACTAGAGACACGGACATCACTTGTAGACGATGGATATCACTAGGGGAGCACAGACATCACTGGGAAAAACAGACAGAATGGGAAGGTACACAGCCCTGGGGAGATACACAGCACTGGGGGCACATGGCACTGGGGGCCACAGAAAAGGTCATCGGGGTCATATGCGGCATTCGGGCTGAAGGTTCACTACCCCTGCTGTGGACTATTAGCCTATGAGGGCAAAGTCCTCTTCTCCCTGTTCCAGTCTGTCATTGTTAGTTTGTATATGTGTATATAAACAATTTCACATATACAGCACTATGGACTCAATGGTGCTTTAAAAATAAATAATAATTGTAATAATTAGTAATAATTTCCACACAGGGTACTGGGGCTTTACTTCAAAAGAATTTGGCTTCCACTGCAAGGGTGGCAGTACTCAGAATTGTCTGGATGGCAGCCTTCAATATTCAAAAATAGAGAAGTTCCAAATCATCTAGCAAAGTTAAAAGGTTAGAATAAATCTACAACCCACAATATCCTTTCTTCCAGAGCTCAGAGTCATCCTATGCCTGTCTGGTATTATGACACCTGTAGAAGAAAAAATAATCTAGAGATTTGATGATGCATCTCAAGAGATATCCACTAATAAAGAGAATGACGTCGCTTCATGCAGGCATTGCCCAGAAGAAATGTATTTGCTCAGACCCCATTGCGTTGTTGGTCCCAAGGTAGTCATTTGATTTTCAACTTTTTTGTTTGATATTATATATTGTACATTGTAGAAATGAAACATATAATTCTTCAGCGTGTGCATCGGTCCTTTCAAGAAATGCAAATATACGCTGCTCTACAAAGGTCAAACGATATTCTTAACATAAATCATGAGTAATGACCTAACATAAGAGTATAAGTGGATTTACCGCCGACTCTTAAAAGTTCAGTTTTTGCTTATTCCTTTACATATTCAAGAAATACACAAAATGAGAACAGGCCCTTGAAGAATTAACCATCAGAAGAACTCATTTTAATTTTAGATGCAGCTGGGGAATAATGACAGAGAGCTCATGCTCTTTCTTACGTGATTACAGTTTCTAAAAATATACACTCCATCACCGTAATGGGCAAGTCTTTAAAGAGTCGTACTAGTTTTTATAGAATGTCATAATGTCAGAAAATGTAGACTATCATTCTAGCAGACAAGAAAAAAATGAGCAGCCGGCAAGCTATATATTCATTTATTTCTCATTGTCTAAAAATGATGTTTCAATGGGTCATTTTTTACATATTTATTTTTTCCTTAGACTCCTAAATTCAATTTTAGATATTCCGCTAAAGTAGCTAGGAAATTGATGCAGCATTTAATTTATCTTTCGTTACCACGCACTTCCTCCTGTACAGAATAGAATCCTTTTAAATAACAGGCACAACTGTATATTATTTTGACCCAAAAAGTTAATTTAAAAAGTTAATTTTTTGCGGAATCACTTGAACTTAAAGGCTCTGATTCATTATTTGAGTTTTCTTTTAAAATCACTTTTTATGGCTTGATGTATTTTTTGGCATTTCTTTTTACACCAAATTAAAAAATGAGCGAAATGTGTACAAAGTAAAAAATCTTCTCTTTTTTTGCCTTTAAAGGGGTCTTTAAATGCTGCGACATCGGTAACGATATATCGTCGGGGTCATGTCGTTAGTGACGCACATCCGGCACCGTTAACGACATCGCAGCGTGTAACGCAAATTAGCGACGATCAACGAGCACAAAAACGTCAAAAACTGTTGCTCGTTGTCACGACGCTCATTTCCTTAATATCGCAGCAGTGACTGGTACGATGTTGTTTGTCGTTTCTGCGGCAGCACACATCGCTGTGTGTGACGCCGCTGGAACGACAAACATCTCTTTACCTGCCTTCACCGGGAAAGAGGAAGGAAGGAGGTGGGCGGCATGTTCCAGCCGCTCATCTCCACCCCTCCTTTTCTATTGGGCGGCGGTTCAGTGACGCTGCTGTGACGTTGCTGTGACACTGAACGAACCGCGGCCTTACAAAGGAGGCAGTTCGCCGGTCACAGCGACGTCGCACAGCAGGTATGTGTGTGTGATGCTGCCATAGCGATAATGTTCGCTACGGCAGCGATCACCACATATCGGCCATACGACGGGGGCGGGTGCTATCGCGCTCGGCATCGCTAGTGTGACGCCCTGGGCAAGCCAGGGGTCACAGGTCATCACACCACCACACCCTACACTCCAGTTAGGAACACCCAAGCTAACCAAAATCCTTGTTGCCTTCCTCCAGGGGCTGGTGTCCACACCAGGGGGTGGGCCAGGCAGTTGGCTCCGCCCACTGAGGAGTTCACAGCCCTGGAGGCGGGAGGAACCAGGCAGAACAGTTAGGGAAGTGAAGGAGTAAACAGTGGAGTGAGGAAAGTGAAGTGAAGTGGAAGGAAGTAGTAGTAAAGCTAAAGAGAGAAGCTGAAGTGACAGTAGTAAAGCCTGAAGTTGGTCCGGGTGTGTGCCCCGGACTGTGACAGCAAGGTCAGCAGACGGCGGTGATAGTCCGCAGGGGTGACTGCTCGGAGGTTGCTGGAAGGACCGCGGACGGGTAGTGGCCCGGCGGTCTGGAGCAGTATACGAAGAACAGTCAGCACCAGGGCAGGGGCCTTTCGGATCCCGGCAAGGCTAGGAGTCGCCATAATTTGCCAAATCCGTCAGTGAAGGGGACGTCTGTCTCCAAACAACCAAGTCCCCATTGAAGGCAACAGTCCGACCGTTACAGAGAGACACCGCCACCGCCAGGGCACCAGTTTCTCAGGGCCAGCGCCTGCGGGCAAAGTAGGGCTCCTCCGGCCCATATCCAAGCCGGGGAGTGGGTTACCGGTGGGAACCCATCGCAACCATCATCAACTTAGGTGCAGGACAGAGGGACCGTCACCGTCACCTACTGGGAGAGCAAGTGCAGCCGTCCGTGGGAACCGTCTTTCCAGCCGTGTGTTTTACCAAAAACTGTGTCAACATCTCAGGCTGAGTGAGTACCACAGTGCCGCAAGGCACAGCGCTGCCCCGCGTCCCTGCGCCCACCAAGCCCTGCATCACCCACCTAATCACTGGGCCCCGGGATCACCAACCCCTACCCACGGAGGGGCAACACAACAACTGGCTGCTCCA
Organism: Anomaloglossus baeobatrachus; assembly: GCF_048569485.1. Taxonomy (NCBI): domain Eukaryota; kingdom Metazoa; phylum Chordata; class Amphibia; order Anura; family Aromobatidae; genus Anomaloglossus; species Anomaloglossus baeobatrachus. Next base: position 99,597,087 of record NC_134358.1, on the reverse strand, counting down.
CACCATCCTCCCCAGGATCCCCATACAGAGCAGCGGTGGTGTCAACAAATCACCACAACCGTGGGTGGCGTCACGGACAATAACCAATCCCCACACCCAAAATCCCCTTTCACTCACGGGCGAGGAGCGCCGCTAGAGTCCCCGGGATCCGGCCCATCGCTCGAGCCACCGAGCAGCAGCAGGCCGCAGCAGCCGCGGCAGCCGGACCAGAGCAGCAGTGGGAGAGCGCGGCGTCCCCTCCTCCGCCCGCGACAACTTGGCGTCTCGAACAGGATCTTATCGCTCTGCCGTTGGGTAGAGGTGCGACTTGTGACCGCCGGAGGTATCCGGCTGAAAAATTTCAGAAGTCGCCATCTTTGGCGCGAAAAGTTCCCGCTCGAGCGTCTTCTCGAGTAGCAGAGGCGCGAAGGCCAAAACCCCGCCCCGATAGAGGAGGGGCCGGAAAGAAGCTAAGGGGGACGGGAACAAGATGTCTGCGCCCGACGGAGCCGCTGGAGGAGCGGCGGTCGCAGCCGCAGTGGCACCCGTGGATGGGAATGGGCCTGCCCAGGTCCCGGCCGCGCTGGCGGGAGGTGCCGCGGCCCCCGCACTCGCTCAGGTGATGCCGTTCTCTTTGCCCTATGCGCCCGGAGCTACCTGGCTACCGCAGTATGACGGGAAACCTGATGCTTTACAGGTCTTCCGGAAAAAGCTTAACCCGTTGCTAGAGCTGTACCCCCTGACCAATAAGCAACGTGCAGCGGTAGTGCTAGGCCAGTTAACCGGTGTGGCTGAGCAGGAGGCGGAGACCTGGGCCGAGGGGGATCGGCTCTCTGTAGCCACCATCTTTGAGAAGCTACAGACTGCCTTTGAGACCCGGACTGAAGCTGAGCTGAGGATGCAGTTTTACCAGTGCCGGCAACGGGCTGTGGATAGCATTCGGGACTATGCTTTACGTCTGCAAACCACCCTCCGCACGCTAAAGCGGGTGAATCTTATCAATGAGGCGGACAGCAACAAGATGTTAGTAGAGCAATTTGTGCAGGGGATGAGATCCCCTGAGGATCGCAAGCAACTCCGGCTGTGGGCCCTGGAACACCCTGATGTGGACTTTGCTGTGTTAAAGGAACGGGCCATTAAAGCACTACAGCCCCCAGCTTCAGAAGTCCTGGAGCCAGCCCCGTGGCCCATTGAGACGGCCCCCGTTGTGGTGGCCCCTGCCCTACCAACCTCTCCAACTCCTGCAGCCCCAAGCAGCACTATGGAGGAACTGACAGCCCAGGTCCGTCGCATGGACGGAGACCTCGCCAAGATTCTTGCTGCACTCCAACCTTTGACCATACCTCAGCCTTCAGCACAGATACAGCTTGCTGACAGCCCTGAGGATGTCCCCTGGATGCAGCGGAGAAGTAATAGCAACCCGCGGAGCAGACCTCCAACCTGCTACAAGTGCCGTAAGCCTGGGCATTACTTCCAACAGTGCCCGTTAAACGAGCAACCCCTGGGGCCCCGGGCCAATCCTCAGGAGTAGAACCCCGTGGCCCCCCGGACTGGCGGGACCGATATATCGGGGCCTGGCCCATCATCCCCGTGGCTGTGGACGGCGTCCCTGTGATGGCTCTTTTGGACACTGGATCACAGGTAACCACCATACCATACACATTGTACCAGCGGTATTGGGGAATGGACGAGCTAGCACCCCCAAATACTAGTAGAACACTAATTGCTGCCAATGGACTCCCATTGACCCAAGTGGGGTATAAACAGGTGGCTATGACAGTAGGGCAAGCTGAACTGAAACACCAGGGTATGATTGTGATCATGAATGAACCCAGTGATCATAACCCGAAGATAGTGCTAGGAACCAATGTGATGGAGCACTGTATGGGTGATGTGTTGGCCCTACTGCAACAGCTGGCCGCCACGGCGGCGGGGAGCCGACAGAGAGCTGTGCAGCGTGAGATCCGAGCCTTGATGTACCGCCAGCATGTAAACTCAACAGGAGGAGAGATTGGTGGAGTGAGAGTGATGGATGTTGCTCCGTTGATTGTGCCCCCTAGGAGTGAGATGATGATTTGGTGTAGGGCAGCAGTAGGGCCTCAGGGGCGTGACTACCCTGCCATGATGGAGCCCATGCCCTCCGAGCACTGGCCCACTGTAATGGCCGCCCGAGGGGTGGTAGATGTGAAGAAGGGGAGAGTGCCCGTGAGGGTGCTGAATTGTGGGGAGGAAGAAGTCAGGCTTCCCCGGTATGCCACCATTGCCAAGCTGCTCACCCTGGATCCCCACACCATCCACGAAGCCAGTCCCTCAGTCTCTCCACCTACTACCAGCACTTCCCCACCTCAAGGGGAGGTAAATGACTGGCACCAACAGCTACACGTGGGCACTGATGATACCCCTACACATCATAAAGCAGGAGTATACAGGGTGGTGCGGGAGTATGAACAGGTGTTCAGTAAACATCCACTAGACTTTGGGCAGATCAAAGGGGTCCAACACCATATCCCCACCGGTGAACATCCCCCTATCAAAGAGAGGTACAGGCCTATTCCCCCTGCACATTACCAGTGTGCCAAAGATATGTTGAGGAATATGAAGGAGGCAGGGGTTATTCGGGACATCTGTAGTCCCTGGGCCGCTCCGTTGGTACTGGTCAAGAAGAAGGATGGTACCATGCGGATGTGTGTGGATTACCGGAAGATTAATCAGATAACCCATAAAGATGCCTACCCACTGCCCCGTATTGAAGAGTCTTTGGCCGCACTGAGAACTGCAAATTACTTCTCTACCCTTGACCTCACCAGTGGGTACTGGCAAGTGGCCGTGGCCCCGGAAGACCGGGAGAAAACCGCCTTCACCACCCCGATGGGGCTATGCGAATTCAATAGTATGCCATTCGGGCTGTGCAATGCCCCAGGAACCTTCCAACGGCTGATGGAGTGCTGTCTGGGACATCTAAACTTCGAGACCGTCCTGTTATACCTGGATGATGTGATCATGTACTCTCAGATGTATGAAGCCCATCTGGAGCACCTGGCCGAGGTATTCGCATCCCTTGCCAAATACGGGATGAAGCTGAAGCCCTCTAAGTGTCACCTGCTGAAGCCCAGAGTGCAGTACCTGGGGCACGTGGTAAGTGCAGAAGGTGTCGCCCCCGACCCTGAGAAGATCACTGCCATCCAGGGTTGGCCGAGACCAACCACCGTGAGGGAAGTAAGGCAGTTTCTGGGTCTGGTGGGGTACTACCGGCGCTTTATCAAAGGGTACACGAAGATGGCTGCCCCCATGCAAGATCTCCTCGTGGGACAGACCAAAGGTGGTAGACCCATCGGAGCTCCACTGGTGTGGGAAGAAAAGCATGAGGAATCCTTCTGCCAGCTGAAAGCGGCCTTGACCGGAGAAGAGGTCCTAGCGTATCCTGACTATGGCTGCCCGTTCATCCTCTACACAGACGCCAGCAATGTGGGACTAGGAGCAGTCCTGTCCCAGGTCCAGGATGGGAAGGAGAAAGTGATTGCTTATGCTAGCCGGAAGCTTCGGCCAACTGAAAGGAATCCTGAGAACTACAGCTCCTTCAAGCTCGAGCTTCTGGCATTGGTATGGGCTATCACAGAGAGGTTCCGCCACTACTTGGCTGCAGCAAAATTCACCGCTTTCACGGACAACAATCCGTTGACTCACCTGGACACGGCCAAGTTGGGCACGTTGGAGCAGCGGTGGGTGGCCCGGCTAGCCAACTATGACTTCACCATCAAGTACCGTGCTGGTCGTGTCAACATTAATGCTGATGCACTCTCCCGAATGCCCCATTTGTCAGAGGAAGGGTGCGAGGATGACGACCTCGAGGAGATCGAGTTGCCTGCATTTCACCAGCCACCAACTGAGAAAGTACAGGTACACCAACAACGGGTGGATCTGGACCCACGACCCAGTCAAGAGTGGCAGGAAGCTCAAAACCAGGCGCCGGCTGTCCGCCTCGTCAAGACCCTGGTGGAACAAGGTGCTGTTGGAATGGACCCTGCCGCCCCAGCTGAAGCCCAGCGCTTGTGGAAGGAATGGAAATGGCTGTATCTACATCAAGGGAAGCTGTACCGTGAGCTGATCAACCCGAAGACTCATGAGAAGATCTGCCAGTTGGTTATTCCCCAAGCTGATGTGGCTACCGTTTTGCGGGCATACCATGATGGTGCTGGACACTTCGGGTGGAAAAAGCTGGAGATGCTGTTGAGAGAGCGGTTCTACTGGAGTGGGATGCGGGAGTCGGTAGAAGCCTGGTGCCGAGAGTGTGGTACTTGCACGCTGAGGAGGAAGGACGAGACCAGCCAGAGGGCGCCCCTACACCCAATCATCACACATCAGCCGCTGGAACTGGTCACCCTAGAGCATGTCAAGCTCACCCCCAGCCGAAGTGGGTACGCCTACGCGTTGACCATTGTCAACCACTATTCAAGATTCATGGTGGTTGTCCCCGTCAAGGACCTAACTGGTCGAACTGACGCACGAGCGTTCCAGGCTTATTTCTGCCGACCACATGGATATCCAGAAAAGGTGCTTACTGACCAAGGCCCGGCTTTTGAAGCTGAGGTGTTCCATGAGTTCTGCCAGTTGTACGGCTGTAAGAAGATCCGGACCACCCCTTACCATGCCCAGACCAACGGCATGTGTGAGAAGATGAACCACTTGGTCCTGGGACTCCTCAAGACGTTACCGCTGGAAGAGCGGAACCTGTGGCCGGAAAAGCTACCCGACTTGGTCGATATGTACAACAATATCCCGTCCAGTTCAACAAAGTGCACCCCAGCATATATGATGAGGGCTTGCCCCGGCCGCCTGCCGGTGGACCTGGAAATGGGGTTGGAGGCCCCAGAAGCACTCCCTTCGACAGCTGAATGGGAAACTCGGCGGAGAGTACAATACCGGCAGATTCAAGAATATGTCGAGAAGAACTTGAGTCGGAGTCGGGAACTGCAGGCGCAGCGCTTTAATCAAAAGGCGTCTGCTGGCCCTTTTCAGCCCGGAGATGTCGTACTGAAGCGGAAGAGGAGAACCCACAAGCTGGATGATCAATGGGAACAGAACCCGTACGTCATACAGCCCACATGATGGGAAGATGGGAAGGCCTACCAAATCAGTCGTGACCAAGGAGGCACTTTGGCCACAGATTCCCGGGACCATCTGAAAAGGTGCCCACCAGCCCTAAGAGCGGCGGCAGAAGTACCGGTTCCCCTACCAGCGGATAAGGCGAAAGAGGTGATCCACACTGTGATGGGAGACTTCCCAGCAGACTGGCCTACACAGAACGGTGCGGTGATTCTTCCAGTGATACTGTTCCCACAACCTGTGGAGGAAGAAGTGGTGGAAGCGGTCAACCGTGAGCCAGAACCATTGCCAGTGCCCAGGGATGAATCTGTGCCCAGCTCCCCTATGCCTCCGCCTGCCCTACACGATAGCCGGGAGGAGGAACCGATTGTTCCCTCTGCCCCACTGCCTAGCCACACTGACACCGGACCCCGGAGGTCCACCCGTCCCAACCTGGGTAGGCCCCCACTTAGGTACAGGGAAACCGTTCTTTAAAGGGGGAGGAGAAAGAAAACAGGTGTGTTAAATGTGTTTGTGTTTGAAAGTTAAAAATTGAAAATGAAGTAATCAACTGATGGAGTAACCTGATTAATCGTGATTGTGAGGAAACCGGCCGTTGCCGGCACCGTTGTCCCCGTGGGGACCGTTTAAAAAGGTTGCATGGAGAACTTTCCATGGACAAGCCCGTGAACTTGCAGGGCAACCACAGACGTTAGTGGCTTGTAAATAAGTTGTTTACCGTTACCATTTCCGCAGTTGCCGCCTCCGGAGAGGCAGGTTGGAGGGAGGGCCCTCAGCAGAGCAGGCTGGGGCCCAGCCACCACAGGAACCGGTGGCTACCCTCTGGAGGGGAAGGACAGATCCCGCTCGGGTAACTTGTGCTGGACTTGGGTCAAGGGGTGCTGCCTGGGTTTTAGGGGCAGCATCAGGGCCAGGTTGCTTGGGTGGGAGAGAGCGGAGACCGTAACCGTAAACCGTTTTGCAACGTTTAAGAAATGTGCCTCCCGTTGTGGGATGATGTTATGATTTATATGTTACCGTTTTACCTTTTATATAATTTCAGAAAATAAAACCGGTATTGGACGGGCAGCCCGCGGACGGTCTGCATTTTGCTAAGGGGGAATGTGACGCCCTGGGCAAGCCAGGGGTCACAGGTCATCACACCACCACACCCTACACCCCAGTTAGTAACACCCAAGCTAACCAAAATCCTTGTTGCCTTCCTCCAGGGGCTGGTGTCCACACCAGGGGGTGGGCCAGGCGGTTGGCTCCGCCCACCGAGGAGTTCACAGCCCTGGAGGCGGGAGGAACCAGGCAGAACAGTTAGGGAAGTGAAGGAGTAAACAGTGGAGTGAGGAAAGTGAAGTGAAGTGGAAGGAAGTAGTAGTAAAGCTAAAGAGAGAAGCTGAAGTGACAGTAGTAAAGCCTGAAGTTGGTTCGGGTGTGTGCCCCGGACTGTGACAGCAAGGTCAGCAGACGGCGGTGATAGTCCGCAGGGGTGACTGCTCGGAGGTTGCTGGAAGGACCGCGGACGGGTAGTGGCCCAGCGGTCTGGAGCAGTATACGAAGAACAGTCAGCACCAGGGCAGGGGCCTTTCGGATCCCGGCAAAGCTAGGAGTCGCCATAATTTGCCAAATCCGTCAGTGAAGGGGACGTCTGTCTCCAAACAACCAAGTCCCGATTGAAGGCAACAGTCCGACCGTTACAGAGAGACACCGCCACCGCCAGGGCACCAGTTTCTCAGGGCCAGCGCCTGCGGGCAAAGTAGGGCTCCTCCGGCCCATATCCAAGCCGGGGAGCGGGTTACCGGTGGGAACCCATCGCAACCATCATCAACTTAGGTGCAGGACAGAGGGACCGTCACCGTCACCTACTGGGGAAAGCAAGTGCTGCCGTCCGTGGGAACCATCTTTCCAGCCGTGTGTTTTACCAAAAACTGTGTTAACGTCTCAGGCTGAGTGAGTACCACAGTGCCGCAAGGCACAGCGCTGCCCCCGCTTCCCTGCGCCCACCAAGCCCTGCATCACCCACCTAATCACTGGGCCCCGGGATCACCAACCCCTACCCACGGAGGGGCAACACAACAACTGGCTGCTCCATACCATCCTTCCCGGGATCCCCATACAGAGCAGCGGTGGTGTCAACAAATCACCATAACCGTGGGTGGCGTCACGGACAATAACCAATCCCCACACCCAAAATCCCCTTTCACTCACGGGCGAGGAGCGCCGCTAGGATCGGGATCCGACCCATCGCTCGAGCCACCGAGCAGCAGCAGGCCGCAGCAGCCGCGGCAGCTGGACCCGAGCAGCAGTGGGAGAGCGCGGCGTCCCCTCCTCCGCCCGCGACACTAGCATCGGCTAGCGATGTCACAGCGTGTAAAGCCCGCTTAACCGTTTTTGTCCATTTATCAGTAGTTGTGTCGCGGACGGGTGCCGCCTCTGCTGTGGCAATCGGGGCTGCTTGAGTGACGCTCGTGTCCAGGATTATGTCTGGGCTCGAGTGGTGACCGGACCCGGGGCTCGTGCAACCGCCCATCCACGCACACAGTGAAAGAGGGGGGTATTTACAGGGGAGATTGTCTGTGACGCCACCCGTGAGTTGCGGTGATGGGATGGTGGCACCGCCGCTGCCTCTCGGGGCCGGCGTCCGGGACCAATGACGTGGGGGCAGCAAGGTGGTATCCCCTCCATGGGTAGGAGAGAGGTGTAGTCCCGGGGCCCAGGTGTAGGTAAGGAGCAGGGCTGGGGTGCTGTCGGCATGTTGTACCGGATGACATCGGTGTACTCACAATTAGGAAGAAATCACACCAAGTCCGTATTGTAAACCAAGGGCGGATGCCGGTTGACTCTGGAGGGGTGTGCTGGTCCCGCACATGGGTTGGCAGTGTAGGGGCCCTTTCTCCTGCACTCGTGTTTTGTGGAGTATGGATTAACCCCACGTGGAACGGGAGAAATCCATTCCTCTGCAGTTTTGGACGCAGAGGGAGCCGTTGCCCACAGACACTGACCCCCGCGTTGGGCTGCTGGGATCAAGGCCTGGTACATTGTCCTGCTGGTCAATTAACAAGGGGCTTGAAGCTTGCCTTGTCCTAGGGTTCAGGTACCCCGCCTGTGCACGACCTCCGGACCGGATTCCTGTTGCCGGTACCGGTGGGCTACAACCCTGCCCCGGTCCACTTCAGGTCTCCCGCCCTACTAAGCTGTCTGCCACCTAGTTGGTCCTCCCATGGTCCAAGGGCTCCAACCCTGACTACGCTGCACTTCAGCTCCACACCAACTTCAACTTAAACTTAAACTGCACTGAACTGACTAGTTCCCGCCCCTTGTCACCTCAAGACCCCTAGGTGGGTGTTCCCATCCGCCTGGTCCCACCCGCTGGTGTGTCCTGTGTGTCATAGGAGGGCGACTAGGATTTGTGGCTGGTGTTCCCATGTGTGGGCTGTGTGGTGTTAATTCCCAAGGAGGAGGCGATTCCTGTACCCTTGGTGGGGGGTACAGTCATCTGTGACTACCTGGTTTTGCCAGGGCGTCACACTCGCCCTTAAACACAGCCCGTCCGCGGGCTGTCCGGCACCGGTGTTTATTTTACTGCTTCTGCAAAAAAGGTAAAACACGGATAACATTTAAACATTTCTTCCCTTTATAGGAGGCACAGATCTTGAACGTTACGTAAACAGTTACTAACTACCCTTTTTCCCCGCCACCCAAAACACCTATACCCTCCCTTAGTGCCACCGCTAGTCAGGTGTCACATCATCCTGCGTTCTGGTGGGTGTTTCTGTTGGTGTCCGGGTCAAAGTTCCGCACGCAGTATCACCCCAAAGAGTCCTATGGACCGGAACCCTTTGGCCTGGAGGGTAGTCACCAGTTTCCGTGGTGACTGGGCCTCGGCCGACTCCAACGCAGGCCCTTCCTCCAACCAACCTCTCCAGCGGGTGCTGCCTCCTGGCGGTGAGTAACAAGAAGGTAGATGGGGGGTTATTTACATGACCCAAGAAAGTTTTTGGGGCGGTGTCACCAGTCCTGACACCATGGTCAATTTTTTTTGTTTTAACAGTTAACAGGGGTAAACTCCTGCTGCAGCTCCTCTCCACAACAACACGGGTCCCCAATGCTACCCTCACTCACGATGCTGCAGTGTCCTGTAGCCTCTCTCCGGTTGTTTGTGGTACGGGGCAGCTGCCCTCCCTCTTTCAACTTGATCTGGCTCCATCCTCCACCAGGGGCTCCGACCCCTGATGGCCTCTTCATCTTCAGCAGGCAGGGATGAAGACGTTCAACAAGAACGGAGCATCTAACTGTTAACATGCAAATGTCCTGCCACCCTCCACCTGGAGATCCAGATGGCCTCCTCTCGGAACATGAGGACGTTCAACAAGGGTTTGCAGTCTTTAAACTTGAAATTTGTCAACTTTTAACTTGTAACTCACTTGAGGGTTGCTGTCTCTTTAAGGCCGGGCGCCTCCTGGGCACATTCTGGCAAAGTGCCCCGGCAGACCACAGCGCCGGCAAACTGGCACCACCACTCCAACAGTGGCAGGTGGGGGCTAGTCCTCAGAGGTGGACTCTGCTTCCACTTCATACATCTCCAGTGTATGAAGCGCCCATGACGAAAAAGATACCCGGTAGCCGTTCCCGCCGAATCGAGCAACCCATGCAGCCTCCGGGGTACTGGTGCCAGAGTCACTCTTCTCATGCTCCGCTGACTCTGCATCCTCACCAGCCAATTCATCATCATCCGAGGCCGCAGATTCTGCTTCCAGCCCCGTAGGCAGTGCCTCTGCAATGTCCGTCACTACATGATGGGGAGGTAGTATCGCTGGGGTGCCTGCCAGAACCGCAGGCTCCACCGTTCCTGCGACCAGAGCAGGGCCTGCTGTTTCTCCGTCATCCTGCCCGGCTGCGGGCGCTGCGGCTCCACCATCACTATCAGGTGCCGATATCCTTCCGTTCTTTCCCCCTTGGTTTTCATCAGCAGTCTCGCAAGACCCACTGTCCTTTGCGACTTCCTGCTTTGGGAGTCACTGGGTTCCGCCCGCGTTCTTAAGGGGCGGGGCTTTGGCTTCGTGTCCTTTTCGGGGAAGACGATGACGCTGTTGTTGTTTTGGTGCCAAAGATGGCGGGCAAGATGGCAGCAGTTCAAGATTTTGGAGCGTTTCACGGACTTCAAAGCAAGGCGCACGGCTTCTACTGATGGGGTAAGAATCCTGTTCGTGATGCCAGTTGTTGTGTCGTCACGGACGGGTGCAACCTCCGCTGCGGCAACCGGGGCTGCTTGAGTGACGCTCGGGTCTGGGGTCGTGTCTGGGCTCGAGTGGTGACCGGACCCGGGGCTCATGCAACCGCCCGTCCACGCACACAATGAAAGAGGGGGGTATTTACAGGGGAGATTGTCTGTGACGCCACCTGTGGGTTGCGGTGATGTGATGGTGGCACCGCCGCTGCCTCTCGGGGCCGGCATCCTGGACTGATGATGTGGGGGCAGCAAGGTGGTATCCCCTCCACGGGTAGGGGAGAGGTGTAGTCCCGGGGCCCAGGTGTAGGTAAGGAGCAGGGCTGGAGTGCTGTTGGCATGTTGGACCGGATGACACTGGTGTACTCACAATTAGGAAGAAATCACACCAAGTCCGTATTTAAACCAAGGCCGGATACCGGTTGCCTCTGGAGGGGTGTGCTGGTCCAGCACATGGGTTGGCAGTGTAGAGGCCCTTCCTCCTTCACTTGTGTTTTGTGGTGTATGGGAGAAATCTGCTCCCTTGAAGTTTTGGACGCAGAGGGAGCTGTTGTCCACAGACGCTGACCCATGGGACTTCAGTGTGTTCTTGGTGGACACCCTGCCCCCCGCGTTGGGCTGCCGGTCTTCTTTATCTGGGCTTCTCTCTTCAGGATCAAGGCCTGGTACCTTGTCCCGCTGGTCAATTAACAAGGGGCTTGAAGCTTGCCTTGTCCTAGGGTCCAGGTACCCCGCCTGTTCACGGCCTCCGGACCGGATTTCCGTCGTCGGTACTGGCGGGCTACAACCCTGCCCCGGTCCACTTCAGGTCTCCCGCGACCGGATCTCCATCGCCTGTGGCCCTACAAAACTGTCTGCCACCTAGTCAGTCCTCCCGTGGTCCAAGGGCTGCAACCCTCACCACGCTGCACTTCAGCTCCACACCGACTCCAACTTAAACTTAAACTGCACTGAACTGACTGGTTCCCGCCCCTTGTCACTTCAAGACCCCTAGGTGGGCGTTCCCATCCACCCGGTCCCACCCACTGGTGTGTCCTGTCTGTCATGGGGGGGAGACTAGGATTTGTGGTTGGTGTTCCCATGTGTGGGATGTGTGGTGTTAATTCACAAGGAAGAGGCAATTCCTGTACCTTTGGTGGGGGGTACAGTCATCTATGACTACCTGGTTTTGCCAGGGTGTCACAGTTGCATGTAGCAAAATTTGCGCAAACAAATTCTGGTTTACAAAACAATTACTTCAATGAGTACATTGAATGAAAAAAAATTGAGAATTTTTAAAAAGTCACATTTGGTGAATTTGTCTTCTGGAAAAGCCACGTTGACGTAAAATTCAGGAAATGATCTAACTAGCAAAGGACAACTTTGAGAAAAGGCAGAAATCCTTTGAATCCGTCACAAATAAGAAACTTTCTAATTCAGAGGTATTCATGACAAAAAATGGCGAAAATGCAATAATGAATCGAGCCCTCAGTGTTTTTTTTAATAAAGGAAAAAACTTAAAGAAGAAAACTTTCAAAAAAGTAATGAGGTGACTGATAGAACTACTCTGAGAAAGTTTTACTAGAAAAGTTTTAGTGGAAGGAAGAATAATTAGTTTTAACTTTTAACTTACAATTGTTTGTAGTTAGAAAAATTGTAATTGGCAAAGCTCGTTAACAATTAATATTAGAAAAGTGCTAGAGCCAAAGTCTCTTCGCCCTAGAAAATATATTTTTAAATTGTGAAACTGATTTTTTTCATCCCTTCCCTTTTACCAAGAGTCATAACTTTTTTTTTATCTTTCTTACATCATAGCTGTATGAGGGCTTGTTTGTTGCGGGAGGAGTTGTATTTTTGAAAGTCATAATTCATTTTACCATAAAATGTACTGGACACAAGAAATAAATTCCATGTACAGAGAAATAGGGAAAAACTGCAATTCTATCATTATTTTTTGGGCTTTGTTTTTACGGTTTTCCAGGGGTGTACATAGAAATCATGGGGCCCCATAGCAAAAGTCTGAATGGCCCCCCCAATTAAAAAAAATAAAATAAAATATTAACATAATAATCATCATACATGTTACTGGGGGCCGGCACACGTTATTGGGGGCAGCTTATAGTCAGAAATAATACGTCCTACTACATAGTGTTACTGAACAACACCCACCATACTAAGGCCAATAATACATTGCAAAATAATACCGACACACCATCACCAAATATCACCCCACAGAGTGTGAATATAACCACCCTCCTGTTACTGAGCAAAGTCCACTGCACAAACACCAGTGAGTTCACACTGCAAATCCCCCAAAAATTTGCAATATGTGAACTCGGCCTAAAGTAGTGATGTCCTTCTTCGTGCCCTGCACTACACACAATATAAGTTTTCACATCTGTCTCCTAGGATCTATAGTAAAACTCTGCACAGTACAAGGATAACACACACACACACACACACACACACACACACGTCAGCACAGTACAGGGATAATACACAGTGATGTCACACTACATGGGCATCACACACAGTAATGTCACAGCACGGGGGCACTACACACAGTGATGTCACAGCACAGGGTCACCACAAACAGTGCTGTCACAGCACAGGGGCACCACACACAGGGATATCACAGCACAGGGGCACCACATACAGTGATGGCACAGCACAGGGGCAACATACTCACAGTGATGGCACAGCACAGGGGCACCATACACACAGTGATGGCACAGCACAGGGGCACCACACACAGTGATGGCACAGCACAGGGTCAACATAAACACAGTGATGGCACTGCACAGGGGCACCATACACAGTGATGGCACAGCACAGGGGCACCACACACACAGTGATAGTACAGCACAGGGGCACCACACACAGTGATGGCACAGCACAGGGGCACCACACACACAGTGATGACAAAGCACAGAGGCAACACTGACAGCACAAGGGCAACACAGTGATGGCACAGCACAGGGGCAAAACACACAGTGATGGCACAACACAGGGGCAACACACACAGTGATGTCACAGCACAGGGGCAACACAGTGATGGCACAAGGGCAACACAGTGATGGTACAGCACAGGGGCATCACAGTGATGGCACTGCACAGTGGCAACACAGTGACAGCACAGGGGCAACACCATGATGGTACAGCACAAGGGCAACATGCACAGTGATGGCACAGCACAGGGGCACTACACATAGTGATGGCACTGCACAGGGGCACCACACAAAGTGATGCCACACCACAGGGACACCACACACAGTGATGGCACAGCACAGGGGCAACACAGTGATGGCACAGCACAGTGGCAACAAAGTGATGGCACAGCACATCGGCAACACAGTGACAGCACAGAGGCAACACAGTAATGGCACAGCACAGGGGCAACATGAACAGTGATCGCACAGCACAGGGGCAACATGCACAGTGATAGCACAGCACAGGGGCAACAAACACAGTGATGGCACAGCACAGGGGCAACACACACAGTGATGGGACAGCACAGGGGTAACACACACAGTGATATCACAGTACAGGGCAGTTTACAGACATTTGCACATTATAATACTCACCTGCTCCTGTGACGTGAGAGATCAGGTTAGTGACTCTGGCCTCCATGCTACAGTTCCTGTGAGTCCTCCTGGCTGCTCCTCCTGTCCTCTGCTTTTTCTTTCTATTCCTTCTGATCTCTGCTTCTCACTGTTTTTCTGCTCTCTGTTTGCTCTTCTCTCTTTTCTGTGGTCTCTACTCCTTCTCCACTCCAGCACCATTTTGCTTTCCATATTTTCTTTCTCCCGCGCTGTACTGAACAAGCTCCACCCCCTCTCCTGATTGGTTGTTCACCTCCTGGCATCTCTTACAGCTCTCTGACTGGAAGAAGAAGCCGCCCGGTCACAGTGTGCAGTGTGGGCAAGTCTGCATCCCTGCGTTGGCCAGCCTGTAGCTATACAAACAGTGCCGGCACCCAGCGGCCTTAATCAGCTGCTTGGTGACAGCCCCGGGCTGGGGGGCATGATGCATGAAAGTGAAAACGCACACACCACGGGCAGCCGCCGTGGAACCCTCCAGATCACGGGCCCCATAGCAGTGGCGTGGTCTGCCTCTATTGACGGTACGCCACTGCGTTGTTCACTGTACATGAAAAAGCTATGTGATTGTTTTTTGTGTTGAGTTAATGTTCATATACATATACAAAAGCAATTCTATTTTTTTTTAATTTTAATCTTTACATTTAGATATATACTTATTTTTACAGATGCTGGGAAACCAAATATAGAGATTTTAATTTTTATATTTTTTTAACCCCTTCACGACCATGGACGGATATATCCGTCATGGAGCGTGTCCCGTTAAGCCCCGCCCCCTGCCGCAGGCAGGTGGCGGCGGTCGGCACACATATCAGCTGTTTTCAACAGCTGACATGTGTGCCTGCTAGCCGCGGGTGGAATCGCTTCTACCCGCGGCCATTAACCCCTTAAATCTTGCTGCCAAAGTCTGGCAGCAAGATCTATATGCGCGCGGCCATGTTTTTTACTTACCTCCGCCCCCACTGGAAGTCATGTGCGTGATCACGTGACTGTCGGTGGTTGCCATCGTAGCACAGGGTCATGTGATGACGCCTGCAGCTATGAAGTTTCACTTTCGTTTTCCCTCGGCCGTGAGCAGAGAGAAACAGAAAGTGACTGAATCTGCTGTTTACAGCTGTATAGCTGTGACCAGCAGATAGATAAGAGCGATCGGATTGCTGATCGCTATAGCCCCCTAGGGGGACTAGTAAAATAATAAAAAAAAGTAAAAAAAAAAGTTTTTAAAAAAAAAACAACAAAACCTAAAAGTTCAAATCACCCCCCTTTCCCACCCATTGAAAATTAAAGGGTTACAAAATAAATAAATACACACATATTTAGTATAGCCGCGTTCAGAAATGCCCGATCTATCAAAATATAAAATCAATTAATCTGATTGGTAAACGGCGTAGTGGCAAAATAATTCCAAACGCCAAAATTACGTTTTTTGTTCGCCGCAAGTTTTACGCAAAATGCAATAACAGGTGATCAAAACGTAGCATCTGCGCAATAATGGTACCATTAGAAACATCAGCTCGAGACGCAAAAAATAAGCCATCACTGAGCCATAGATCCCAAAAAATAAGAACGCTACGTGTTTCGGAAAATTGCGCAAAATGTGCGCCACTTTTATTGGACAAACTTGTGATTTTTTTTAACCCCTTAGATACAAGTAAACCTATACATCTTTTGTGTCTACAAACTCGCACTGACCTCAGGCATCATACCCACACATCAGTTTTACCATATAGTGAACACCATGAATAAAACATCCCAAAAACTATTGTACCATCACACTTTTTTTGCAATTTGGAATTTTTTTTGCTATTTTCCAGTACACCATATGGTAAAACTTATGGTTTCATTTAAAAGTACAACTTATCCCGCAAAAAACAAGCCCTCATATGGCAGGATTGACGGAAAAATAAAAAAGTTACGGCTCTCGGAAGAAGGGGAGCAAAAAACAAAAACGCAAAAATGGAAAGTGTCCCGGGGCTGAAGGGGTTAAAGTTTTTTTTATTTTTTTGTCCTCATATGGGACTTGAAGCTGTAGTCGTCTAATCACTTGTTCCATATGTTGCAATAATATGTTCCTGTGGATGGGTTTCACAGGAGTACCAATATGCCATCGGGGATTAAGCAGGTCCTTTGCTGTCATGTCAACATTGCAGGGGCAGCCAATGAATACATGAGTATACACCAGGGCAGGATCGAGTGCCAGAAATGACCTAGACTGAAAGCAGCATTTAAAAGTCTAACAGGAATGATTGGAGCTAGCTCCAGCTGCTGTTAGAAAGGGAAGGTAGATGTTTAATAGCAAAAGCATCTTCTGGGTGTGGAGCGAATGGATATAATGCCTCATATTAGAAGAAGTGAATAACTAAAAGACTTAAAGAAAAGTCAAGAGACTCAAAAGCCTTTAGGCACTTTTCTTTTCAAAAATCAGGGAGTAAAATGAGGGGTGTATCTTATAATCCATTTTATAATCCGAATGTACCTTACCGGGAGGTGGTGGAGAGGGGTAGCTGGAGGCAGGGTCGATGCTGAGGGCTGCGAGCGCTGCTGTGCTGGGGCTGCTTTGCTGTGGCTGCGGGCGCTGCTTTGCTGGGGCTGCTTTGCTGAGGCTGTGGGCACTGCTGTACTGGAGTGCAGGCTGCTGTGATGAGTGCTGTGGGTGCCTGTGCTGCGGCAGGGGCCATCCTGAAAATATCGTGGGCTTTAAATAATGGTGCTCAGAGTTGGTGCTTGTGCAGTTTGAGTTCTCAGCTCAAGATCTCATGTGCACACACGCCACGTACGGGTGTCATTTCTTTGAAGCCTGCACCGCTGACAGTTTGTGAATGTTACCTGCCTCACAGAGCCCATGTCGCGGGCGGAGGAGGGGACGCCGCGCTCTCCCACTGCTCGGGTCCGGCTGCCGCTGCGGCTGCTGCGGCCTGCTGCTGCTGCTCGGTGGCTCGAGCGATGGGCCGGATCCCGAGGACTCGAGCGGCGCTCCTCGCCCGTGAGTGAAAGGGGGTTTTTGGGTGTGGGGATTGTTTATTGTCCGTGACGCCACCCACGGTTGTGGTGATTTGTTGACACCACCGCTGCTCTGTATGGGGGTCCCGGGCACTGATGACAGGGAGCAGCAAAGTTGTTGGTTCTCCCCTCCGTGGGTAGAGGGTTGTTGTCCCGGGGCCCAGTGATGAGGTGGGTGATGCAGGGCTCGGTGGGGTGCAGGGACGCGGGGGCAGCTCTGTGCCTTGCGGCACTGTGGTACTCACTCAGCCTGAGACGATGACACAGTTCTCGGTAAAACACACGGCTGGAAAGACGGCTCCCACGGACGGCTGCACTTGCTTTCCCCAGTAGGTGACGGTCCCTTTTTCCTGCACCTAAGTTGATGATGGTTGCGATGGGTTCCCACCGGTAACACGCTCCCTGGCTTGGATATGGGCCGGAGGAGCCCTACTTTGCCCACAGGCGCTGGCTCTGAGAAACTGGTGCCCTGGCGGTGGCGGTGTCTATCTGTTACGGTTGGACTGTTGCCTTCAATCGGGACTTGGTTGTTAGGAGACAGACGTCCCCTTCACTGACGGATTTGGCAAAATATGGCGACTCCTAGCCTTGCCGGGATCCGAAAGGCCCCTGCCCTGGTGCTGACTGTTCTTCGTATACTGCTCCAGACCGCCGGGCCACCACCCGTCCGCGGTCCTTCCAGCAACCTCCGAGCAATCCCCCTGCAGACTATCACCGCCGTCTGCTGACCTTGCTGTCACTGTCCGGGGCACACACCCGGACCAACTTCAGGCTTTACTACTCTCACTTTTCTGTCCCTTCAGCTTTTCTCGTTAGCTCCACTACTACTTCACTTCCTTCTCCTTTCACTTCCCTCACTGTTCTCTCTGGTTCTTCCCACCTCCAGGGCTATGAACTCCTCGGGGGGCGGAGCCAACCGCCTGGCCCACCCCCTGGTGTGAACATCAGCCCCTGGAGGAAGGCAACAAGGATTTTGGTAGCCTAGGTGTTCCTAACTGGGGTGTAGGGTGTGGTGGTGTTGTGACCTGTGATCCCTGGCTTGCCCAGAGCGTCACATTCCCCCTTAGCAAAATGCAGACCGTCCGCGGGCTGCCCGTCCAACACCGGTTTTATTTTCTGAAAAATATATAAAAAAGGTAAAACGGTAACATAACAATTCATGACATCATCCCACATCTGGAGGCTCGGTTCTTAAACGTTGCTAACGGTTTACGGTTATGGTCTCCGCTCTCTACCACCCAAGCAACCTGGCCCTGATGCTGCCCCTAAAACCCAGGCAGCACCCCTTGATCCAAGTCCAGCACAAGTTACCCGAGCGGGATCTGTCCTTCCCCTCCAGAGGGTAGCCACCGGTTCCTGTGGTGGCTGGGCCCCAGCCTGCTCTGCTGAGGGCCCTCCCTCCAACCTGCCTCTCCGGAGGCAGCAACTGCGGAAACGGTAACGGTAAAACAACTTATTTACATGCCACTAACGATTGTGGTTTCCCTGCAAGTTCACGGGCTTGTCCATGGAAAGTTCTCCATGCAAAACTTTTTAAACGGTCCCCACGGGGACAACGGTGCCGGCAACGGCCGGTTTTCTCAATCACGGTTAATCAGATGAAGCTTCGGTTCCATTTTTGCTTATCATTTTCATTTTCAACTTTCAAACACAACTCAGACAAACACAGTCGTGGTCCCAACGGGGACTGGACAACGGTGCTCCGCTGCCCTACTCCAAGTCGTCAGCTTCATCTGAGGGAGGGGGCGCGGCGCTCACTCGGGACTCCTGGCTGCCCCTTAGCTTAGCGTCCAGCGCAAACCACCCCCTCTCCCCACAGTGCCGGGTGTATTGCACAATGTCGCCCGGCATTAGGTTACGGCCGGGATGCTCCTCAGGCAGGTGGGCATTCACATCCCGCCGGGCTACAAACACTTCGGCCTCCAGGCCCGGTTCATATATAAACCCATAGCCCCGGCGGACATCAAACCGCCTCACCTGCCCTTCGTACAGTGGGCCCCGGACACGGAACGTTGCTTGACGGAGGCTCTCTTTCTCTCTAATTGCTCGGGCCACCAGCTCCGCCTTCTTCCTCTCTCTCACTGATCTCCAGGCCCAGCGGTACCGGCTCCCTGTCCCAATACGGCGCTGCTGCGAGCTCCGGCGCACGGGTCGGGCCCCGCGGGACATTCTGGACGTTGCCCACTGTCAGGGATCTGGGCGGCAAGTCCCGCGGCGTCTTGGCCTTAGGCGCCACCTTGCAGCGACAACCCGGCGCTACCTCAGCCGAGGTGTGGGGGATGGGCACAGGGGCTTTCCGCAGCTGGGCCTCCGGCTCGGAACGGTTCATCAGCTCCGGCTCGGGGACTTTCTCTGGAGACGCTTCCGGTGCGGTTTTCGGAGCCTTCCAGGGCAACACCTCCGGTCGACTATGGGCTCCGGCTACAGGTCGGCCCGCCTAGGCGGGCATGCTGGGTATTGCTACCGGTTGCGGTGGTAGCGGGCCTAGTGGCGGGGTCACGGTTTCTGAGATGGGTGGCGAGGGAGGTAGCGGGGGAGAGGGCTTGGACCGGGTCCCGCAGCCGCGATGACCGGCCCTTCAAGGGCATCGGGGCGTGGGTCACTCACCCTCCCTTCCTCCACCTCCTCCTCGCGTCTCCGCACGGCTGCTATAACGTCCGCCATGTCGGTCTCCCACTCCTCCATGAGGAGCTGCATCCTGACCTGCAGCCGTTGGTAGAGCTGCGCGGTCCGGATCTCCACCCACGCCGCGGTTCCAGGCGCGGGGGCTACGGTGTCGCGGGACGGCATCCACATGCTGCTGGCGGCTTTTCCCAGGAACAAGATGTCTGCAGAGTCCTGGCGTCCCTGCTTTTATAGCTGTGCTCACATGCAGCCAGCCGCCATCGCGTCCCCCTTAGCTTCTTTCCGGCCCCTCCTCTATTGGGGCGGGGTTTTGGCCTTCGCGCCTCTGCTACTCGAGAAGACGCTCGAGCGGGAACTTTTCGCGCCAAAGATGGCAACTTCTGGAATTTTTCAGCCGGATACCTCCGGCGGTCACAAGGCGCACCTCTACCCAACGGCAGAGTGGTAAGATCCTGTTCGTGACGCCAAGTTGTCGCGGGCGGAGGAGGGGACGCCGCGCTCTCCCACTGCTCGAGTCCGGCTGCCGCTGCGGCTGCTGCGGCCTGCTGCTGCTGCTCGGTGGCTCGAGCGATGGGCCGGATCCCGGGGACTCGAGCGGCGCTCCTCGCCCGTGAGTGAAAGGGGGTTTTTGGGTGTGGGGATTGTTTATTGTCCGTGACGCCACCCACGGTTGTGGTGATTTGTTGACACCACCGCTGCTCTGTATGGGGATCCCGGGCACTGATGACAGGGAGCAGCAAAGTTGTTGGTTCTCCCCTCTGTGGGTAGGTGGTTGTTGTCCCGGGGCCCAGTGATGAGGTGGGTGATGCAGGGCTCGGTGGGGTGCAGGGACGCGGGGCAGCTCTGTGCCTTGCGGCACTGTGGTACTCACTCAGCCTGAGACGATGACACAGTTCTCGGTAAAACACACGGCTGGAAAGACGGTTCCCACAGACGGCTGCACTTGCTTTCCCCAGTAGGTGACGGTGACGGTCCCTTTTTCCTGCACCTAAGTTGATGATGGTTGCGATGGGTTCGCACCGGTAACCCGCTCCCCGGCTTGGATATGGGCCGAAGGAGCCCTACTTTGCCCGCAGGCGCTGGCCCTGAGAAACTGGTGCCCTGGCGGTGGCGGTGTCTCTCTGTTACGGTTGGACTGTTGCCTTCAATCGGGACTTGGTTGTTAGGAGACAGACGTCCCCTTCACTGACAGATTTGGCAAAATATGGCGACTCCTAGCCTTGCCGGGATCCGAAAGGCCCCTGCCCTGGTGCTGACTGTTCTTCGTATACTGCTCCAGACCGCCGGGCCACCACCCGTCCGCGGTCCTTCCAGCAACCTCCGAGCAATCCCCCTGCAGACTATCCCCGCCGTCTGCTGACCTTGCTGTCACTGTCCGGGGCACACACCCGGACCAACTTCAGGCTTTACTACTCTCACTTTTCTGTCCCTTCAGCTTTTCTCGTTAGCTCCACTACTACTTCACTTCCTTCTCCTTTCACTTCCCTCACTGTTCTCTCTGGTTCTTCCCGCCTCCAGGGCGGTGAACTCCTCGGTGGGCGGAGCCAACTGCCTGGCCCACCCCCTGGTGTGAACATCAGCCCCTGGAGGAAGGCAACAAGGATTTTGGTAGCCTAGGTGTTCCTAACTGGGGTGTAGGGTGTGGTGGTGTTGTGACCTGTGACCCCTGGCTTGCCCAGGGCGTCACACCCACAGTGAGCACCTGGGACATCCGCTGCAGCACCCACAGGACTGCCCTACTCCACCACTGACCCTGCCTCCTCTCCCCCCGCTCCACCACCACTGCTGCCCCTCCATTGAAAGACAACACCGGATTATAAGACGGATCACATTTTTTTAACCTTTTTTTTCTCTAAATTTGGGGTGTGTCTTATAATCCAGTGCATCTTTTTAAAAATACGAAAAGCATCTGACAGAGCAGCCTAACTCCGTCTCTCTCGTAGAGATCAGGAATGCTTTGCAAAGCAAGTGCTCCTTTGTGTAGAACAGTTGGAAAAGAAAATGGCCACCTAAATCCTTATTTGGCTTAAAGCTGTCTATTCTGTAATGGGCCTTTTAAAGACCCTACTTTACAATAAAGTTGCCAACAGTTTCTCTTATGGCTCAATTGGCTTTGAAAATCCACATACAAAAATAGTGGAACTTCTTTATGAATGATTTTGGTCGCTATTGATGACAATGTTGAATTAGTGACCTACAGTGCCTTGCGAAAGTATTCGGCCCCCTTGAATTTTTCAACCTTTTCCCACATTTCAGGCTTAAAATATAAAGATAAAAAATTTAAATTTTATGGTGAAGAATCAACAATAAGTTGGACACAATTGTGAAGTTGAACGAAATTTATTGCTTATTTTAAACTTTTATAAAAAATCATAAACTGAAAATTGGGGCGTGCAATATTATTCATCCACTTTAAGTTAATACTTTGTAGCGCCACCTTTTGCTGTGATTACAGCTCCAAGTCACTTGCGGTATGTCTTTATCAGTTTTGCACATCGAGAGACTGAAATTTTTGCCCCTTCTTCCTTTGCAAATAGCTGGAGCTGAGTGAGGTTGGATGGAGAGCGTTTGTGAACAGCAGTTTTCAGCTCTTTCCACAGACTCTCGATTGGATTCAGGTTTGGACTTTGACTTGGCCATTCTAACACCTGGATACCTTTATTTGTGAACCATTCCATTGTAGATTTTGCTTTATGTTTTGGATCTTTGTCTTGTTGAAAGACAAATCTCCGTCCCAGTCTCAGGTCCTTTGCAGACTCCAACAGGTTTTCTTCAAGAATAGTCCTGTATTTGGCTCCATCCATCTTCCCATCAATTTTAACCATCTTCCCTGTCCCTGCTGAAGAAAAGCAGGCCCAAACCATGATGCTGCCACCACCATGTTTGACAGTGGGGATGATTTGTTCAGGGTGATGAGCTGTGTTGCTTTTACGCCAAACATATTGTTTGGCATTGTACCCAAAAAGTTTGATTTTGATTTCATCTGACCAGAGCACCTTCTTCCACATGTATGGTGTGTCTCCCAGGTGACTTGTGGCAAACTTTAAACAACACTTTTTATGGATATCTTTGAGAAATGGCTTTCTCCTTGCCACTCTTCCATAAAGGCCAGATTTGTGCAGTGTACGATTGATTGTTGTCCTGTGGACAGATTCTCCCACCTCAGCTGTAGATCTCTGCAGTTCATCCAGAGTGATCATGGTTCTATTGGCTGCATCTCTGATCAGTTTTCTCCTTGTTTGAGATGAAATTTTTGAGGTACGGCCGGGTCTTGGTAGATTTTTAGTGGTATGATACTCCTTCCATTTCAATATGATTGCTTGTACAGTGCTCCTTGGGATGTTTAAAGTTGTGGAAATCTTTTTGTAACCAAATCCGGCTTTAAACTCTTCCACAACAGTATCACGGACCTGCCTGTTGTGTTCCTTGGTCTTCATGATGCTCTCTGTGCTTTAAACAGAACACTGAGACTATCACAGAGCAGGTGCATTTATACGGAGACTTGATTACACACAGGTGGATTATATTTATCATCATCAGTCATTTAGGACAACATTGGATCATTCAGAGATCCTCAATGAACTTCTGGAGTGAGTTTGTTGCACTGAAAATAAAGGGGCCGAATAATATTGCAAAAAGAGAAACTTTCAGCTCACCCATTCCATGTGCTCAGATTTCCTTCTGCTGCTCGGGCTGCAGGTGCAGTTACCCGTGTATAATGAAGAGGGAAGAGTTCTGCCCAGCGCAACAAGGAGAAATACGTCAGTATAATATTTACTACATATGTCATTCTATCATTTCTAAGGAACAGGGCAATTATGATAATGCATCTATATTGTGACACACTCTCTTTGGTAATAGTTCACGTCACTCTGATTGTTATACATCTATGTATTTTTCATGTAACTTTTATTATATGAATATTATAATGTAACATTCAAGCAGTGTCTCTTGATATGAGAGAATTGTTATATAATGTGCCTATCTTTTGTTTTTATATTCTATTTGAACCCATGTACCTGTAATGTGTTGTGATATGTCTTGAGCCAGTGGATCCATCATGGGTTAACTCTGAAGATTTCAGCAAGAACCTGCACCTGTTTGTTTGGAGGACTTTTTCATGTATGGGTATAAAGAGGACTCAATTCACATAGTAAAGCCACTTGACAAAGGCTACACTCCAGTAGCCGAAACGCGTCGCTGTTGTGTCAATATCCATGGAGGACTATGTCTTAACTGCTCATATGTTTAAATGACCGTTTTTATTGGAAAACAAGCAGAATAAAGCACCTGGAAATTTACTGACGTATTTCTCCTTCTTGCGCTGGGCAGAACTCTTCCCTCTTGAATAATATTGCACACCCCAATTTTCCGTTTATTCTTTTTTACAAAAGTTGAAAATAAGCAATACATTTTGTTCAACTTCACAATTGTGTCCCACTTGTTGTTGATTCTTCACCATAACATTAACATTATTATCTTTATGTTTGAAGCCTGAAATGTTGGAAAAGGTTGAAAAATTCAAGGGGACTGAATACTTTCGCAAGGCACTGCATGCTCATATTGTTTGTGTTCTGGTCTCCAGTAATGTAGGCAACTTTCTGGAGTTCATCTTTGACTATTTTAAATTATGTTCCAAGTCGACAAACTTTCTTAATTTTGGAGTTGCTTCCAGGATTTCAACAAATCTGTTTGCACCAAAGGGAGAGTTCTGCACAGTACATATTAGAATGGATACCTTTTAGATAAAATAAGAACAGCACAAGGGAAAATGGTGTAATGTGAGACTCTTAGTGAGGCCAGTACTGAAACATGAAAGGAGAAAAGGAAAAAAGAAGTAGAACCTGTAAAATAAACTAAATGAACTGTCAGAGGATGAAAACTGCAGCAGAACAGTGTTCCTAAAGCCAAAAGAGCTCAGGATGCCTAGTGGTAAAAAAATAGCTTCACAGGCTGTTCAAGTAACTACACTGTCTGCACAATTATTAGGCAGTGAGTATTTTGCCCATATCATTTTATGCATATTTTCCAACTCCAAGCTGTAACAGCTCAGAAAGCCATGGAACCCATAGGGTGGAGGGGCGACATGACTAGAGGGAAGGGAAGGAGTGATGGGGTTAATGGAAACAGGAATGGTTTGTTTATAAGGCAGAGTAAAGGGATTGGTGGGTAGGAGGAGTTCCCTGGAGGAAGAGGTGGGACAGTTGAGGGGTGTAAGTAAAGGACTTTGACTTACCCCCTCTCTCTTGACTTCCGGATATGGAACGATCTGACTGGAGAGGTTCCTATAAGGTGTCAGGACGTCACCTTCTATTTCTCCATGGAGGAGTGGGAGTATTTAGAAGGACACAAAGATCTGTACAAGGACGTCATGATGGAGGTTCCCCAGCCCCTCACATCACCAGACTTCCGGATATGGAACGATCCGGACGTGCGACAGGATGGCTGCTACCCGGGAGCAGCGGATTCATCATGGCAGTGCACGGGCCCCTGGCAGCGCGGTCCCACGTCTTGGCTGCTGGGGGTTAACCCGTTGGCACTTTCCCCTCGCTCCCCTGTCAGCTGCGGGCGGCGTCCCCCCTCCCTCATATCTCAGGTACTTGCCGTGTGCGGGGGGAGCGAGGAGGAGATGCGAGAGCCCCTTCGGGGACCCTCCGCGGTAGGACGTGGGCAGGGCAGTACTCGGCTGCTGCTCCGGCCGCGGGAGGAATCTCCGTCCGGGCCGCGGCAGCCGGGAGGGGGGCGTGGCTTGGCTGCGGCCTACTTCCGGTCCGAGCCGCGGCCTGGATTGCTGGATGCGGCGGCTCCCGGACGGGGAGAGCGCCCGGCGGTGACAGAGGCCAGCTTTACCCCTCGCGGAAGGCGGGGGGGGGCCGCGGAGCTGCAGCCAGTGGTGGGTCCGGCACCAGGGCAGGCGGGCCTGGGGCGACGGGTGCCCAGGAAGCGTCGGTGAGTGGGGGTGACGGCAGGGGCCCTGCAGTTCCTGCTTGGTCACCCAGATCAGGTTGCAGCTCCCGGCCGCGGCGGTCTCCCCCAGGAGGGGGAGGGCCCAGCGGACAGAGGCTTTCATGGGGCCCAGGAGGGCTGGATGCGGCGGCTCCTGGCCAGGAGAGCGCCCGGCGAGGACGGAGGCCAGCGTTACCCCCCCCCCCGCGGGTGGAGGGGGGGGGGGGCCGGGGGGCTGCAGCCAGCAAGGGGTCCGGCACCAGGGCAGGCGAGCATGGTGCGACGGATGCCCGGGAGGCGTCGGTACGTGGGGGTGACGGCGGGGGCCCTGCGGTCCCCGCCTGGTCACCCAGAGCAGGTGTGCAGCTCCCGGCAGCGGCGGTCTCCCCCAAGGGGGGGAGGGCCCGGCGGACGGATGCCTTCTGGGCCCAGGAGGGCAGGAGGCTGGCGGCTCTGGATGGGAGTCTGCTGGCAGCGGGTCGGGCCACAGGTACCCCCTGTCCTTGCAGGTAGCAAGGGGGGGTCAGGCCAGAAGATAAGGCCCGCGGTGGCAGCCCGTAGGACGGGACGGTTTCCGGGGTTGTCGCCGCGGGACAGAAGATGGAGCTTGGAGGATGGTGCCCACGCGGCGTACCAGGAGGACGGCCGTGGTGGTGGCAGCGCTTCGGCGGCGTCTGCATTACATGAGCCAGAGGCGGTCGGCTCCAGCGAGGAGGAGGAGGAAGCAGCGACGGATGAATCAGACGTCCGGATGGCGTGATTTTTATTCCAGGATATGCCGGGTCGCGGTCGGGTGAGACGGCCGTGGATTTGGCAGGGCTGGGGGGGGGCGGCTGCGGACACGGCAGCGCCGAGTGGGTTGGTGTTTTGACCAGGTATGGGGTTTACTGAAGTGGTGTATACGGTTGTGGAGAGTGCGCATGCACCGCCGGCGGCATGGACGGGATCGGTGGTTAGTAGGCGCAGGTGCGGTAGGCAGAGTGAGGGCGCATGAGGCGGCAGGGGAGCATTTTCGGGCAGAGGCGGCAAGGGCTGTGACAGAGTGAGTGGTGAGGAACGAAGAGGGGGATGAGGTGGTGCGTCTGGCTGACAGTGACCAAGTGTGAGAGGTATGGGTGCTTCAAAGGCCCGCTGGGGGGGCTCACTTGCTGGAGGATGTGAGGGATAAGATTTGAATGGGGAACGTGTAGCAATAGTTTCGCTGCTCCCCCGGGAACAGTTTCACCTGGATTAGGTTAAGCCAAGTGATTCCAGGAAGGATAAGTAGAGGGAGGGGAGCGCCGGTGGAGGCTCACCCTCGTACATTTGCAACGTGGCTGCGGGCATTTGCGTTTTTTGGCAAGGGTATCGGGGGAAGGAATTGGGTAATTGGTTCGGCATGGTTCGGTTATATGGATCCATTTGGGGTGGCTTGTTAGGTCATATGGCGGTTTAGTCTGGCTTCAGTACGCCGAGTAATTTCAGCAAGGGAAGGTGTTGCGTGCCAGTATGCGGTAGGATCATACGGGCACATCCTTATGGCTGCAGTGGATGGCGGCTCCTAGTCAGCCCCCCCCCCTTTTTGGGGGGTAGTTGGCTGTTCGGGGCTTGGAACCCCGGCGACACGGACGATGAGGATTTTTTGGGGGGAATAGAAGGATGGGTGGTGCAGATTTGGCGCGGACGGTTGTCTTAAGCATAAGTGTTGGGTTGTGGTAAGGAACATAGTAATTCTGCGTCATTCTATTTATATTGGTGGATCTTTGCCTCCTTATTGGAAGTTTGCGCTGGGCTAGGGGACACCTGGTGGTTGTCAGTGGAAAGAGGGGTCAGGAAGTGGTGTTGGGCAGGATGGGTGGGCCATTCGGGGCCCTCCTTGTCACGATTGGGTTTCTCTGTTGGGGGGTAGTGCCGGAAATGAGCCGTATATAGATGTATATATTTCGGCTTGTTCAAAACGTATCTTATCTGGAGGAGTCATCGGTGTATGCCTGCTTGGCTCCAGAATTGTCGGCGGTTTATTATGTGTCGTTTGACAGAGGGTGGGATTTGGTAAAGGCGGTGAGCCGGGGAGCATTGATGGCAAAGGCGAATTTGGAGGCGGCATTTAGGTTGTTACTGGTCCACCCTGCTAGCTAGCAGTTCTGGTGCTGCGGTGGGGAGGGGAGTTATTATTATGTTGATCGGTGGGTGCTAATGGGTTTTTTGTCCCATTTTATGTTCCTTTGGAGGCGGTTATTTCTTGGTGGAGTGGTTTGTGCGTGGTGTGTCCCAGCTTACACCTCTTATTCATTATAGGTTGATTCTCTTTACATCGGGTTGGCGGGTTGATGATTCGTTGAGGTTGATTGTTTTATTACAGATGGTGGTGGATACTCTTTTGGGCCTGTTGGCGCAGGCGAAGACTGAGGGTCCAACGCCAGTGATACGATTTGTGGGGATAAAATTTGATGTTATGGTCAGAGGGGTAGGATTCGTGGGTAATGGTGTGGTCCTATGGGCTGCGATAGAGGCAGTTAGGTCAGCTAAGACGGTGCGGTTTCAGGCGGTGCAGTCTTTGCAGGGGCGGTCGAACCACGGGTGCAGAGTTACGCCGCTGGGGTGCGTGTCTGCTGGACGGCTGGCGATGGCTGCGCCAAGGGTGCAGCCATCGGATCCTTTGTGTGTGGTCACGAGGGAGATCAATGATGATCTGATGGTGTAGGAGGTTTTTTTTCTTACGGCGATTTAGTGGCCGCGGATTGTGGCTGGGTAAGGTGCTACCTGATGGAACGTAGCTGCGGTACTCGGAGGCAGCGGGTCCAGTTGTTTTCTGGTTGGGCATTGTGGGGTAGCGCTTCCAATCGGTGGTAGTGGTCGGGTGGTGGAGGTTGGCAGTTTTTTTCCAAGAGGAAGGTGTGCTGTCATTCTGGCTATCAGTTGGTGGAGAATTCGATTAATAGTTGGTTTGCTAATCCTGGGGCCAAGGGTGGCGTACTTGCGACAGTTGGTTTCTCAATTGGATGTGTTTTAAAAAAAAAAAAAAAAAAATGTTATGCGTGGCGCAACCAGTACTGGGGTTCGCCAAGGGAATAGCAGCTGCTGTGTTTCCTTCCAGTTCTGCAGGTCTCGGGAGTTGAGGCCGGGTAGCAGACGAGGTGGGCACGGTGTGTCCGGAGGGCTTGTGGAGTCTGGTGTGGCTGTGTTGGGGAGCGGCTCGGTGCCCAGTGACTGAGGTTATTTGGGGCTGATATTCAGAAGTATGGGTGGCGCGGATAACGTTTGGGACAATGTGTGAGGAAGGCCCGGTGGAGTATTTGATGGTGGCGTTGGCAGTGGTGAGTAACGGTTTTCGGGCTGCTAGGCCGGCGTCCGCAGTGGAGCAGAGGGTGGCGGCTGTGGCTGTCTTGTTAAGGATTAGATGTGGAGAGATGTTTTCGCAGGATCTTAGGGCGCGGCAGGCCTTGAAGGGTTTGGTCGTAAGGGTGTGAGGGAGCGGGATACAAGGGTCCGTCTCCGTTGTTTTGTGGCAGGGTTTGGTGAGTGGTTTGTGGCGGCTATGTTCATCTGAGCACGAGCGGGTTTTTGTTTCCCTTGTCCAAAACGGTTTGTGTTAGCCTTTTGGGGGGCTTTGAGATTGTGGGGTTGGTCAGCCCATCTACGGTCAAGAGCGGAGGTTGGATGTTGGAGGATGTGTCCGAGGTGGTGCAGTGGGTTGAGCGCCGGCTTTGTCGCTCACCGAATTAGATTAGGCGGGTGGTGAAGGTTGGTGTTGTTATACGCGGTCCCGGGTGCGGAATTATGTTGTGAGGGCGCCCAGGCTCATTATTGTGTCGCGTTTGTTAAGGTACCATTTTGTGGCAGTGCTGCAGACTTGATTGCAGGTGGCGGGGGTGGGCGCCCGGAATACTATGGGTCGTATTCCTTCTGGATTGGGCTGCCACGGAGGCCCCTCGGTGGGCTCAGAAAAGGGGTTGTGAGAAGTATTGGGAGGTGGGAGTCCTCTTGTTTCGGTGTTACGTTTGGCCTCAGTTGTTATCGGGTTAAGGCAATGGGGGCATTTGAGTCTTTTGGGAGTGGAATGGGTTGGTGTTATCTGTGGGTTTATAACCCCTGGGTTTTTGTGGTGAGGGTGTGCCTCATTTGGATATTTGGGCATTCGTTGGTTCTCGGGGCCTCGACGGTCTGAGGCTCGCCTGAATGTTGCCAGTTGGGTCTGGACGGGTCGATGGTACTGGTCCAGTAAATTGGAGGCAGCGATTTGGTATCTCGAGAAGTTATTTATGAATGTTTTAAAAAAAAAAAAAAAAAAAATTGTTGGTTGTTGCATTGGGTAAGACATACCTGAGCTTAATCGTGGGGTAGTTTTGATAGTGTGAGCAGGTTGGAATGGCGTGTGGCTCGTGCGATAGGCAGTATCAATCGAGCCTTATTGGGGGGGCGGCGCCAAAAGTTGGTGGCGCTGAACTGGTGGTTTTGGGGATGCGATAGGGGTGCATCTTCACGTGCTTGGTGCTGTTTTGTGGACGCTGGGATTGCGTGGAGGTGTGGTACAAGCTTTTGGTGTGTGGCGGGTCCAGGCCACGTAAGGAGTCACGTGCCCTGTCCTGTGGCGGGGGGTAGGTCTGGTCCAGAGGCGGTTGAAGGCAATGGTAACTGGACAGAGAGACACCATCTTGGTATGGTGGCTCCAGGTTCCGGGATGTTGCAGGCACGGGGTTCTGCAAAGTTGGGGGGTTAATCCGTAGGTGATTAATACCTCATCTCTGGGTCGGTGTGTTGCGGCCAGGGATACTGGGGTGAGAAGTGGTTCCTGGACTGGGCCTACTCAGGGTTGTATATTTACTGTATTGGTTACTGTGTTACCTATTGTTATTTGTTGGGGTCGCCCGTTGGACGGCGCCCCCTTGTGTTAGTATGTAAATAATAGGTAATAAAGGCTGCTGTGGCCAATTTTAAACCAAGTCACATGCAGTTCGTGTATTATTTACAGATGGTATTGGTGGGTAACACACATACAGCACGACTGGAGAATCCTTCCTCAATGGTCAAGAAAGCCATGGAACCCATAGGGTGGAGGGGCGACATGACTAGAGGGAAGGGAAGGAGTGATGGGGTTAATGGAAACAGGAATGGTTTGTTTATAAGGCAGAGTAAAGGGATTGGTGGGTAGGAGGAGTTCCCTGGAGGAAGAGGTGGGACAGTTGAGGGGTGTAAGTAAAGGACTTTGACTTACCCCCTCTCTCTTGACTTCCGGATATGGAACGATCCCCGCCCACCCTCCCTTGTGTTTAATGCCGAGGGGAATTTGGTCTGGGTTGTTTCTTTGTCACAGCAGCGGGGGGTAGGTCTGGTCCAGAGGCGGTTGAAGGCAATGGTAACTGGACAGAGAGACACCATCTTGGTATGGTGGCTCCAGGTTCCGGGATGTTGCAGGCACGGGGTTCTGCAAAGTTGGGGGGTTAATCCGTAGGTGATTAATACCTCATCTCTGGGTCGGTGTGTTGCGGCCAGGGATACTGGGGTGAGAAGTGGTTCCTGGACTGGGCCTACTCAGGGTTGTATATTTACTGTATTGGTTACTGTGTTACCTATTGTTATTTGTTGGGGTCGCCCGTTGGACGGCGCCCCCTTGTGTTAGTATGTAAATAATAGGTAATAAAGGCTGCTGTGGCCAATTTTAAACCAAGTCACATGCAGTTCGTGTATTATTTACAGATGGTATTGGTGGGTAACACACATACAGCACGACTGGAGAATCCTTCCTCAATGGTCAAGGTGATGTGTATTTGTGTAATGAGGGAGGATGAGACTTAAGTACAGGTGTATCTCAATAAATTAGAATCAACAAAGGAAAAAAGCAGCAACTCACTGGGGGATGAGATCAGGTCTTCTTTATTGTGCAAACACGGGTAACATGTAGTGAAGGAGGGGGGAGCCGAAGCCAACAGTGACCGTTTTACGCTAGTGTGGCGCTTCTACGACCCAGTCATAGTTGTCAGTCAAGGCCTTAAAGACGACAAGGTAATGACATGGCCCCTTCCTTACTTGACCTAAACCCTATTGAAAACTTGTGGGCTCTTTCTAAATGAGAGATTTACAGTAAAGGAAAACAGTCACCTCTCTGAACAGTGTCTGGGAGGCTTTGATTGGTGCTGCCCAAAAGGTTGACCATCAACAGATTAAGAAACTAATACTCTATTTATGGCTGACTGTATGTGGGCGAAGAGCCAAGCTGCAAATCATTGACTTCCATTATACTTGTTACTCGACTAGAGCCCATTAGTCCTTGACTTCTATGGGGTTTGGGCTTTGGGACCAAGTTCATGTCAAGCCTGGATCCCGAATTGAAATTTTAACTAATGTCATTATCAAGCAGGTGAACGTGAACTGCCACGGGTACGCTCATCTCTACTTATGAATGTTATTGGAAGGTAGAGCAGCTATTTTGGTCACTTCTAAATACTGTATAAGTTTTAAAATGTCATAAATGTATTTTTGTATATTTTAAGTTGTTTCATTATTATTCTCACGGCAACAGATGAAAATAAACAATTAATATGGGAAAATGTTGTTGTATATCAATTTTGTACACTAACAATTTCCCCATATAATTATACACAGAATTTCTCCAGGTTTCACGTTTATTAACTTTTTGGACTTACCAATAGCACTGTAATTGTTCAATAATAAAATTATTCATGTAAAATACAAGATGCCTAATAATTATGCACATAGTATATATGGCTCTAAAGAAAATCATTGAATGTAGTTCTTTTTCACCATGATCATTGTTTCCACTTTGTTTTGGTTTATGCATCTTTGCTTCTGAGCTTGAAGATGTTGTAGTCATTGTCTGAAAATACAATACATCCAACTCTGTCCTGTGTATTCTCATTTCACCTCTGCGACTTGTTTATCTAGAAAATAAATCACTGTAGTAAGGCTGGCCAAATATGTTAAAGGGAACCTGTCACCAGATTTGGGGCCTATAAGCTGCGGCCACCACCACTGGGCTCTTATATACAGTATTCTAACATATATCTGTATATAAGAGCACAGGCTGCTGTGAAGAACATAAAAAACACTTTAGAATACTCACCTAGGAGGTCGCTCTGATGCAGACTGGTCAAATGGGTGGCACTGTTCTCCGGGACCAGTGCCTCCTCTTTTGGCCATCTTGGTCTTACTTCTTCTGAAGCCAGCATGCATAACGCATCCCGTCATACACACTCGCCGGCACTGGTACTTTGATCTGCTCTGCTCTGGGCAGATCAAAGTATTGTAGTGCGCCTGCGCAGGACCTCAGTACTGGCCTGTCTACATGACGTAGGATGTGTCATGCACACCGACTTCACAAGAAGGAAGACCAAGATGGCCGAAAGAGGAAGCGCCGGTCCCGGAGAACGGAGCCACCCATTTGACCAGTCTGCACCAGAACGACCATTTAGGTAAGTATTATAAAGTGTTTTTTATGTTCTACACAGCGTCCTGGGCTCTGATATACAGCATATTAGAATGCTGTATACATGAGCCCACTGGTGGTGGTCGCAGCTTATAGGCCCCAAATCCGGTGACAGGTTCCTTTTAAATGGGTGACGCCTGAATGATACTTTGAACGATCGTTCAGCCAACAGCCATCTCAGCCAACACTTCTATACACAGGAACCTTTGCTCAGCTGAGCACTCTTGTGTTATCTATGATGTAACCACCAACCGACAATTTGGCCAGCGGCTTTTCTCAGGGAGAACAATGCAATCGGCAGTTTGAAATCAGACATGTGCAATTGACATCTCTTCTGATCATCATTAGACTGCTGGCTTAATCAATCAATATATTCAGGTTCAGCATTAGTTTCATGAGTTTGGGGATCTTAATTTAGGGCACTAAAGACCTGGAGCTAGCTGCAAACCTCAAACCTCAGTTGCCAGAAGGGGAGGGAGGTTACAAAAACACCTCAGTGCAGCTTCGCTACTGTTTTCGTAAGTCCCAAAGAAATCGGAGTGACAGTAAGAGCACATAGCACAACTATTTGTTATTTTGTCAGCTAGCACTTGGCAATGTTATGCTAAGGGACAGTCCCACTCAGCCCCTTTTTTCTCATGCTGAATCGCCATGAGATAAAAAATCGCTACATACTGCAATTGGCAGCGTACATTGGATGGTGTACACCCAATTAAGTCAATGGGTGCATCCATAACATCAGACTGCACTCGGATGACATCGGAGTGCAGTCCGATATACGCTGATACACCTGTCAGTGTATATCTTCTTTTCAACTGTGCTCCAATTCTTGTATATGAGAGAATCGGAGCACAGTAAATGACAGTGAGCTAAAACTCTAATCAGAGTTAGAGTTCAGTATCATTAACATAATCAGCCTGATTCTCTCGCATGGGAGAAGATACGGCCGTGTGAGCGATTCCTAACAGTAGCTCATTTTGTGGTGCTGTTTCTGTAAAGGCCCCGTCACACGCAGCAACGTATCTAACGATATATCTCCGGGGTCACGGATTCCGAGACGCACATCCAGCATCGTTAGCGACGTCATTGCGTGTGACACCAATGAACGGCCGTTAATGATGGAAAATACTCACCAAATCGTCCATCGTTGACACGTCGTTTATTTTCAAAAAATCGTTGATTGTTGAGGACGCAGGTTGTTCGTCGTTCCCAAGGCAGCACATATCGCTACGTGTGACACCTCGGGAACGACGAACTACAGCTTACCTGCGGCCGCCGGCAATGAGGATGGAAGGAGGTGGGCAGAGTGTTACGGCCGCTCATCTCCGCCACCCCGGTCCTATTGGGCGGCCGCTTAGTGATGCTGCTGTGATGCCGCACAAACCGCCCCCCTTAGAAAGGAGGCGATTCGCCGGCAACAGCAACGTCGCTAGGCAGGTAAGTCCGTATGACGGCTCCTAATGATATTGTGCGCCGTGGGCAGCGATTTGCCTGTGACGCACAAACGACGGGGGCGGGTACGCTCGCTAGCAAAATCGCTAGCAATATCGCTGCGTGTGACGGGGCCTTAACACCCAGAACCTATAAGCAAATATTCCCATCTAGATGATGGAAAGCAGAAATTGGAATAACCCTTTAAAAAGATTTCATCCTTTAGCATGTGAAATAAAATTCAGACTTATGGGTTGCACAATTCACATCTGTATGGACTGTTTTAAAGATCTATGGCTATGATTCATCAAAATGCTTAGAGTAAACATTTGTGACTTTTGGCCAATCCCAGCCAGCTTTCCCAAAGTAAGAGCATATGTGGAATGGCGTGTGGCAACTGCCAACCATCAAATTCATCTAAAAGTTACATTATTTTAGTATTGTAACACGTCACTAATGTTACTCCAGTCCCTGACTGGAGTAGCATTTCTGCTCACGATGGATGGCACTGTTTAAGCCACTGGGCCACTTTATTAAGACTGGCTTGTACAATGGCAGTCTCATGGAATTGGCCCCTACGTGTTCAGATGCAGAGACATTCTGTAGCTATAGGGGACAGCGACTGTTGGTGCTTCTGTTGGTGACTGAGGGTATCTAAATTGCTGTCTGTTCCATAAGAAAACTCTAGCATTTTTCATGGTATATGGCACTATAGATTATTGGAGCTTTCAAGTTATACTTTTCTGACATATTGCTCTTTTGGGTTACATCAGTATAAATGTGCATAAAATAAAAATGGCAGGTTAAAGTGATATTTAATATTATTGTCATGTATCGTGGGCATTGTAAAATAAGTTAAGAAATATAAGAGGTAACCTTTGTTCTTTGTGCCAATATATGCCAAGCAATTTTTTACTTTTCTGGTAGCAGATACTTGTCTAGTGAATCATTTACTAACCTCATCAACTGGAGCACATAATACATTGTTGAGTTCAGTCTGCTGAGGACAAGATTAATATATTTTCCTGTAATATCATTGCTCTAAAAACAATCCATATCTGGCATTAGAGCACTATGGATAGTATAAAATGTCACCCATCTTAATGAATTTATGGTTGCAGTGAAAGCACAAAAAAAGAATGATAAAGTGTTTGGAGAAGCCACTTTCCAAATCACGGTGTCATACCTTGTATGTTCTGGGATATATGAGACACTGTAAGTTATCACAGGAGCCACATAACAGTGTCTTTTGATTACTTTTAATTATAAACATTGATTTTTTTTAGTTCCTAATTTATTGTTAATCCTGCCATTTACAATATTGTTTTTTTTACAAGCATGTAAATATTAAAATTAATTTCCATTAAAAATGCAATTAAACTAAAATGGTAATCCTGGTTTTTGGTTAGTGCATGCACAGCTGTTTAAAAGTGTTGTCTCATCTGCAAAGTGCTTGAAAAATCAAGCAACCTCTTCTTAGAAATCCTCTTCACTCTCAAGAATTTTAATACTGCGGGGATACATTTATTCACTCATCTGTTAGGACCCATCAAAAGAACCCATATTACTTTACAAACAAACCATGACACATCTTACGAGTTCAGTGATTTGGCCAGGCTTCAACATAAGACCATTCTTAAGGCCTCCTTCACACGTCCATGTCTCCGGTACGTGTTTGCTTCATTTCCTCACGTGCCGGACACATGGGCACACATAGACACATTAAAATTCAATGGGTCTGCGCACACGTGCGTGTTTTGCCATGGACCATGTCTACGTGTGGAGCATACATGTGCTCGTGTGATCCACACGTAGACATGTCAGTTTTTCTCTGGCATCACGGGTGTCACACGGACCGCACACGGACCGCACGGATGTGATCCGTGTGACACACACCAGAGAAAACACACGTGTCTGTGAAATAAAAAGACTTTCTATACTCACCTTCTCCAGCACTGCTGTCTCTGCCACTGCTGGCACTTGCTTCTGACCCCCGCTCATTATGCTCATTGCATATTCACTCCACTGCAGGCTGGAAGTAGCAGCAGCGGGGAGTCGGCGGGGCCGGAGACCAAAGATCAGCACCACAGAGAGCAACGCCAGGGACAGGTGAGCAGAAAGTTGCCATTCTCTGTGTGTTATCACGGATAACACACGGAGAACACACGTAGGCCATGCACACAGCACCCAGATGGAAATACGCACCTTCGACACATGCGTGGAAAATGTGCATAATTTTCATGGACGTGTGAAAGAGGCCTAAAATTCATACTCAAAGAATTGTCCATACCGTAACATCAAATCTTGATTTCTTTAATGAATGTATCCAAAAGTTCTTGATGATAGTAGTCGACTTGTAGACCATCTATGCTGTTTTTTCCAGGCACAGACTCCCACCAGTGTTCGTCAGCCAATCACAGCCTCCGTAAGTCCGGGGAGGAGGCACCACCCCTTCTGAGGTCAGGTACAGGTCACCTCCTCCCCGAATCTGCGGTTTGTGTGAACCAATTGCACTCACCGGGGGCTCTGGTGCCGCGATTCCGCCATGACGGACCAAAGATCCGTCATTGGTCTTTAAGTACCAGGGCACCATGACGGATCTTTCCATCCATGGTTCGTGAAGTGGTTAATAACACGGTACTTAACATATACATTTTTGCAAAAAGGTAAGAAGCTGTCCCACCTCGTCAAGGTGTACCCATCTGGGACAGTCCCTAACCAACTAAAGTTAAAACCATTGTATATACCTGACTTGTGTCTATCAAAACTGCAATGTGAATGGTAACAAGTGGTCAGCTGGGTCCCAGATTAAATACACAGCAAAGTGGGAAGCAATTGGTTGTTCAGCCTCAGTATAAGAGGGCTGCACCCCCAACTTGCAATAAAGCAAGATAGCAGACAAAAAACACCAAAAAACTGAGCTGTAGCAAAAAAACAGTAAACATGCAACGTTCTAAGCATATAAATGACAGCCTCAAGACAAGAAAAAAAACAGAGAGAAAAATTGTGTGAAAAATACCCTAAAATACTTCTTATCTTTTTCAAAAATGTATATACTACAGTAAGTACCCTGTTATTAAGCACTTGCATTTTATTCATTATTATACAGGGTATTTTTCATACAATTTTTCTCTTTGTTTTTTTTTCTTGTCTAGAGGCTGCCATTTACATGCTTGGAATGTTGCATGTTTACTGGTTTTTTGTTACAGCTCAGTTTTTTGGTGTTTTTTGACCGCTCTGAATATTGCAGCTACAAATGAAGCAATCATTAATCTCTAGCACGTGAATTGAAGAAGGTCAATAAATTAACCGAAACATCTTCACAACTGGATTGAAAATATAAAATAAATATTATCAGATTTTTTCTATTGGAATGCCTGGTTTACTGATTATTAATACGGCTTTGGAACCTACCTGCGCACCCACAAATAGCCAGAAGTGACGTGTATTTTGTACATAATATATTATATAGCTAAACCCCATTACGCATAAGTAGGTCCTTATTGTTGCCTTCTAAATACAACCAATGACACCACATGTTTTGATGTTCTCGTGTTCAGCCATTTTACACATCCTTCAAGTGGCTCACAATCCATTGAACCTTCCCAATGTTTTTTTCTGGTATTATCTCTGACTAAACTAATGTCAACTGTGGAATAAATCAGAAAAACTATTAAAATCCTGTCTCACTAACAAAATAATCTGCCTCAACTTTATTCTCAACAGATCATGATCACGTGCACTGCAAACGTAACAAGTGTCTGGTTCTGCTGAGCAACAACAACGTCTGGCAGCATCTGTCTTCAACTGACACCCCCCTTAGTGTTTATCTCCCAAAAATGTCTGGCTCTGCAAAACCTTTTCCCAGCCCAGAATACATATGAATGTCATAATGTCCAAACTTGTGCTTCTTTAGGCCTCTGCCACACTCACGTGAAAATCTGGCACGTGCCGAGAGACACGTATGTCCCCTGCGTGTTCCGTGCAGGTAAGTACGTGTCTCTGGTACGTGCGGGCCACGTGTGTTCTACGTGTGCTATCCACGATAACACACGTAGAACCAGTAATTTACATACTCACCTGGTCCTTCCTGCTGTCCGCGCTGCTGTACGTGGTGCTGATCTTCGGTCTCCAGCCCTCCCGTCTCCCCGCTGCTGCTGCTGCCAGGCAGTGAAGTGAATATTAAATGAGATTAATGAGCGGCGGTCGGCAGCAAGTGGCAGCAGCGGCAGAGACAGGAGGGCTGGAGAAGGTGAGTTAATGTTTTGGTTTTTTTTCTCTGACATGTGTGTTTTCTCCGGTGCGTGTCACACGGCACCGCATCCACACTACACCCGTGTGGTACGGGTGCGGGCCGTGTGACACCCGTGCTGCGGGAGAAAACACCGACATGTCAGCGCTTTGAAAAACGCACACACGTACAAACGCACACGAACACACGTTCCGTGTGGTTTTACGTGTGTGTGCCTGCGACAATAGGGTAGCATTGGTGTATGTGTCTCCGTGCCGCCGGTACGTGTAAAAAATGACAAACACGTGCCGGCGGCACGGATGTGTGTTGCAGGCCTTACAATGCATGACAAAAAAGGAAAATCAAATAATTAAGGAGTCAATCTGGTCTAACCACCGATAGACACTGACATAAAAGGGCTACTGTGCATATATGAGCCCCTTGCAGTTCAATAGTTTATCATACTGCCAAATTCCTCGTGCTTTGTTGGTAGAAATTTGTCCCTGTCCAGGCATGGCCAAAAGTGTTGGCACCCTTAAGTTTGTTCCAGAAAATTAAGTATTTCTCAAAGAAAATGACTGCAATTACACATGCTTTGTCAAACACATGTTTATTTAATTTGTGTGTATTGAAACAATACATAAAAAGTGAGGAAAAAAAAGACAAAAAGTACATAATTTTACACAAAATGCCAAAAATCGGCAGGACAAAATTGTTGGCATTTTCCAAAATAGCATGTGATGCTCATTTAAACTGTGGACAATATGAAATCACGCCTGAAACCAGATAAAAAGGGAGAAGTTGACTCAGTCTTTGCATTGTGTGTATGCGTGTGCCACACTAAGCTGGACAACAGAAAGAGAATATAACTATCTGAGGACTTGAGAAGCAAAACTGTTTAAGAATATCAATAATTTCATGGCTACAAGTCCATCTCCAGAGATCTTAATGTTCTTTTGTCCACGGTGTGTAGCATAATCAAGAAGTTTACAAGCCATGGCACTGTAGCTAATCGTCCTGGACATGGACAGCAGAGGAAAATTGATTAAAATTTGCAAAGCGGGATAGTCTACATGATGGATAAGCAGCCCCAAACAAATTTCCAGGAAATTCAGGCTATCCTGCAGGTTTAGGGTGCATCAGTGTAACCGTGAACTATCAGTTAACACTAGAGATGAGCGAACCGGTCGCGGTTCGGCTCGAGGTCGGTTCGCCGAACGGAGGTCCCGTTCGAGTTCGGTTCGTCGAACGTTCGACGAACCGAACTCGAACTGCATAGGAAACAATGGCAGGCAATCACAAACACATAAAAACACCTAGAAAACACACTCAAAGGTGTCCGAAAGGTGACAAACAACTCACAACACAACACAAACACATGAGAAAGTGACAAGGACAAATTCTCATGTGAAAACAAAACAGCGCTACGAGGAAAAAGAGGATGAGACACAGATATAGGCATGGCATGCCCTTCTAAAATCATGTAAAACACCGCAAGGTGACTCCAAGCGGAGTCTCCCTTTTTTTCCAAAAATTGGGCCCCACACACACCCACCCATTCAGTGGCAGCAGTTGTGCCCTAGTTGTACACTTCACAGCTAGATTTGCATCAAGCACATTCAAAAATACGCTATTCTTAACCGTCCCCAGGATGACACCGGGGTAGGTAGCAAAGTATTTCCTGATACCAGCTCTGTTCATCTTGGATCATTTTTAAAAAACACAGCAAGCAAGGGTTACTCCAAGTGGAGTCTCCCTTTTTTTTCCAAAAATTGGGCCACACAGACACCCTATCAGTGGCAGCACTTGTGCCATAGTTGCAAACAGGATGTTTTGATTTCCATCAAGCACATTCCAAATCCACAAGCATTTACTCTCCCCAGGATGACAAAGGGGTAGTAAATTCCTGGTGAATCCATGACTTGTTCATTTTGATGAACGTTAGTCTGTCCACATTGTCACTGGACAGACGCGTGCGCTTATCTGTCAGCACACACCCAGCAGCACTGAACACACGTTCAGAGACAACGCTGGCAGCTGGACATGACAAAATCTCCAAGGCGTAACTGGAGAGCTCTGGCCATTTTTCTAGATTTGAAGCCCAAAATGAGCAAGGCTCCATTTGCAAAGTCATGGCATCGATGTTCATTTGGAGATACTCCTGTATCATCCTCTCCAGCCGTTGACTATGTGTCAGACTTGTTGTCTCTGGTGGCCTTGCAAAGGAGGGTCTAAAAAAATTATGAAAAGATTCCATAAAATTGCTGTTACCAGCACCAGATACAGTCCTACTAGTACGGGTAGACTGTTGAAGATGACGAGACCGTCCCATGTTTGTCAAGTTACAACTGGGAGAATCACTCCCTGCACCTGCACGGTTGTTTGGTGGAAAAGCCGAGCTAAGATCGAGTAACAGCTTCTGCTGATACTCCTGCATACGTGCGTCCCTTTCTATGGCTGGAATTATGTCACAAAATTTGGACTTGTACCGGGGATCTAATAGTGTGGCAATCCAGTAGTCATCATCACTTCTAATTTTGACAATACGAGGGTCATGTTGGAGGTAGTGCAACAAGAAGGCACTCATGTGTCTTGCGCAGCCATGCGGACCAAGTCCACGCTGTGTTTGTGGCATAGAGGTGCTACCCGTTCTTTCTTCCTCTGACATCTCCCCCCAACCTCTTTCAACTGAAATTTGACCATGGTCTCCCTCATCTGCTGAGACTTCCATGTCCATGGACAGTTCGTCCTCCATTTCTTCATGTTCTCCTGCACCTTCCTCAACATTTCACCTGCTACTATGTGCCCTTGTTGATCCCTGTCCCCCATGGTCCCATGCCTGCTGCGTTGGTGATGATGAACGTCTGGACCTTGGTGATGTTGTTGTCCCTTGCGCATATGAATCCTCCTGTAGTTCCTCCCCTTCCTGTTGTCCCACCCCCTGACTCCGAATAGTGTTTAGCGTGTGCTCCAGCATGTAAATGACTGGAATTGTCATGCTGATAATGGCATTGTCAGCGCTAAACATATTCGTCGCCATGTCGAAACTGTGCAGAAGGGTGCATAGGTCCTTGATCTGAGACCACTCCATCAGGGTGATCTGCCCCACCTCTGCATCTCGTTGGCCCAGGCTATACGTCATGACGTACTGCACCAGGGCTCGGCGGTGCTGCCACAGTCACTGTAACATGTGGAGAGTCGAATTCCAGCGTGTCGCCACATCACATTTCAGGCGAAGAACCGGCAGGCCGAAAGACTTCTGGAGAGATGCAAGTCGCTCAGCTGCGGCGGTTGAACGGCGGAAGTGAGCAGACAGTTTTCGTGCCCTGGTCAGAAGGCCATCTAGGCCGGGATAGTGTGTTAAGAATTGCTGGACAACAAGGTTCAACACGTGAGCCATACAAGGCACGTGTGTCACCTTGCCCAGGCGAAGGGCCGCACCCAGGTTTGCAGCATTGTCGCACACGGCCTTACCAGGCTGCAGGTTGAGTGGAGACAACCATTTATTAATCTCGGACCGCAGAGCTGACCACAACTCCTCAGCTGTGTGACTCCTATTCCCAAGACATGTCAAGCTAAAGACCGCCTGTCGCCGTTGCGCTCTGCTGCCAGCACAGTAATGAGGCGTGCGTGATTCCTTCTGCGCAGTGAGAACGCTGGTGGCCTGACCAGGCAGGCTTGGGGCGAAGGTGGAGGACCCAGATGAGGTGGAGGAGGCAGAAGCAGTGGCAGAACTTGGACAGACAGAGGATTGACACACAAGTCGTGGGGACGGCAAGACTTGTGCTGCAGACCCTTCACCATCTATCACCATAGTTACCCAGTGCCCAGTCAGCGACATGTAACGTCCCTGTCCATGCTTACTGGTTCAAGTATCGGTGGTGAAATGCACCCGTTCACACACAGAGTTTCTCAAGGAAGCGGTGATATTGTGTGCGACATGCTGGTGTAGCGCGGGCACACCTTTCTTAGAGAAGTAGTGGCGACTAGGCATCTGGTACTGGGGCACAGCGACAGACATAAGGTCTCTAAAATCCTGTGTGTCCACTAGGCGGAAAGGCAGCATTTCGGTAGCCAAGAGCTTACAGAGGGATAGAGTCAACCTCTTAGCTTTGTCATGGGTCGCAGGAAATGGCCTTTTATTTGACCACATCTGAGGGACAGAGATCTGGCTGCTGTGTGTAGACGGTGTTGAGTAGGGTGTCCCTGGAAAAATGCAGGTTTGTGAGGAAAGTGCAGGCGGAGACATGATGTTGCCTTCATCCAACGTTGGTGCTATCGATGTCTGAGAGAGCTGTACACACTCACTTGTTTCCCCTTCCAAACCAACTGACGACCTACCAAGCAAACTGCCTGTTGCGGTTACAGTGGTGGAAGTTGTGCGTGGAAAACCAGGTGTGACAGCTGTCCCCACAGTCCTAGAAGATGAAGAGCGCGCAGATGCACTGGAAGGGGCAGGCCGTGGATGGTTCGCTCCGCTAGGCCGCATTGCAGCACGGTGAGCTTCCCACCGGGACCTATGATATTTATTCATGTGACGATTCATGGAAGAAGTTGACAAACTGCTGAGGTTTTGACCTCTACTAACAGAATCATGACACATTTTACACATCACATAATTTGGGCGATCTTTTTCTATGTCAAAAAAGGACCAGGCTAGGCAAGGCTTAGAGGGCATGCGACCTGCTGAGCCCCCCCGACTAGTGCTCAGAGGCAGAGTGGTGGCTGATGATGCAGTTGTAGACGTGCTACCAGTGCTCCGACTCTGTCCAGGAAGGCGCAAGGTAACTTCGTCGTCGGTTGCATCCTCCTCCACCGCCTCTGTTGACCTCCTCGAGTGCCTGACTGGGGGTTGACAGTAGGTGGGATCTAGAACTTCATCATCAATTGTTGTGTTTGCACTCCCCTCCCCCTCAGACCGAGCCTCTTCTTGCCCTGACCGAATATTTAAGTTGTCATCCCAATCTGGTATCTGGGTCTCATCGTCATCAGTATGTTCCTCATTGTCTATAACCACAGATGTTACAGTTTGTGACAAAGGGTCAACATTACGCTCAGAATCTTGGTCCTCACGGCCTGAATCAGAGTCACAAAGTTTCAGGGCATCACTGCAGACCATTTCCTGGTCTGTACTC
Source organism: Anomaloglossus baeobatrachus (assembly GCF_048569485.1). Classification (NCBI taxonomy): domain Eukaryota; kingdom Metazoa; phylum Chordata; class Amphibia; order Anura; family Aromobatidae; genus Anomaloglossus; species Anomaloglossus baeobatrachus. Next base: position 99,553,421 of record NC_134358.1, on the reverse strand, counting down.
ACTGTAGCTTGGGAGCAGACCTCTGATTCCCAGGCTATAGTGTGACTGAACAGCTCTGCAGACTCAGCCATCTCAGTTCCACCATACTGTGCAGGGCTGATGGAGACTTCAGAGCTGGGAGAAAGCAAGTTTGATTGGGATGACAACTCAGAGGACTATTGTTTTTTGGATGCGGTACTTGAAGTGGCTGAGAGGGTACTTGTTGGACCACTTGAGATCCATTCAAGCATTTTCCTTTTTTGGCCATCACCTAGCTTTGTTCCTGTTGTTCGTGTTCGTAAAAAAGGGAGCACATCGGATTGTCCACGGTAAGTAGTAGACATCTTACTTTTGCTGGTAGATGGTCTATCTTCAGCAGATGATAATGGAGCTTTGCCACCTTCCCCACGGACAAACCCTTTTTTTCCTTTTCCACCACGCCTCTTCCCCTTTCCACCAGCATCTGTCATTTTGCCACTCATGTTGATTGCGACAAGATTGTGCACTGAAAATGTGGTAGTAAAAATTGAGAGGTGATGTAGATTGCAGCGGTGGTCTAGCTTTATTAACAGCAGAATAATAAAGAATAAATATCCCTGACAATGCAACTACGGCCCTTAAACTGGCAGCATAAATTGCTAGTATAATGGCTTAGTTATAATGAGTTGGAGTGTGCAATGCAGGCAGACGTGCTGCAAATATCTTTGCACTAGTGGGACTATACAGAAGTCCAATAGCCACGTTTAGGATGACACTAAGTTCACTCAGTGTTTGCTAGTATAATGGCTTAGTTATAATGAGTTGGAGTGTGCAATGCAGGCAGACGTGCTGCAAATATCTGTGCACTAGTGGGACTATACAGTAGTCCAATAGCCACGATTAGGATGACACTAGGTACACTCAGTGTTTGCTAGTATAATGGCTTAGTTATAATGAGTTGGAGTGTGCAATGCAGGCAGACGTGCTGCAAATATCTTTGCACTAGTTGAACTATACAGAAGTCCAATAGCCACGTTTAGGATGCCACTAGGTTCACTCATTGTTTGCTAGTATAATGGCTTAGTTATAATGAGTTGGAGTGTGCAATGCAGCCAGACCTGCTGCAAATATCTGTGCACTACTGGGACTATACAGAAGTCCAACAGCCACGTTTAGGATGCCACTAAGTTCACTCAGTGTTTGCTAGTATAATGGCTTAGTTATAATGAGTTGGAGTGTGCAATGCAGGCAGACGTGCTGCAAATATCTGTGCACTAGTGGGACTATACAGAAGTCCAATAGCCACGTTTAGGATGACACTAGGTACACTCAGTGTTTGCTAGTATAATGGCTTAGTTATAATGAGTTGGAGTGTGCATAGGACAGGAGGGTACAGTGCCAGGGTTGTGGGGCTCTGGGTAGAGGAATGGAAGCCTGCCTTTCTATCCCTCCTAATGCGGAAATGCAGCGAGGAAATCCCTGACCTTAGCTACACAGACGCTGTCATCTTGTGTAGCTGTTAAACTCTGTTTTCAGGACCTGTCACCTATGGCTCTGACCCTGCCGGTATGAGCCCTTAAAAGGACTGATAGAAAGTGTTATCCCTAAGCTGTCCAGCGCTGTGTATGGAGCGCATACAGCAGTATCGGCGATAGGACTCAGGACGGAGCTGCGCCAGTGATGTCTGACACCAAGGACGCAGAAGAGATAATGGCGTCCGGACGGGCAGATACTCGTTTTTATAATGCAGGGACATGTGACATGGACATCCTATCACACATGCCGTTGCTTCTCTGGCTAAAAGTCCACTTAGCTGTGTGTGTGTCTGGGATTGGCTGACATAATGGCCCTCCCCACTACACGCGCGCGCTTAGGGAAGGAAGACAAGGAAAAAAAAATAGCGATCGCCATTATTTATACAGCAGTGATCTGAATGCACTGTTCCCGCACACTATACACTGAAATTTCATAATAGTGTGAGTCACAGAGTGACTAAGGGTATGTGCGCACGTTGCGTACTTCACTGCAGAAATTTCTGCAGCGATCTGAAGAGCACATGTGCTCTTTAAATCGCTGCAGAAATGTCCGTAGTGAAGAAAAAAAAAAGCCGATTCCATGCGCTCTGCCTGCAGCTCCTGCCATAGACAGAGCAGGAGCTGCCGGCAAAGCGCAGGAAAGAAGTGACATGTCACTTCTTTTTGCGCAGCGCTTCGGCAGTAGCCGAAGTGCTGCGCTCTTAAACGCCACGTGCGCACGGCCCCTGCACAATCTCTATAGACTGTGCAGGGGACGCAGGACGCATGCAGTTACGCTGCGCTGCAAAGCGCAGCGTAACTGCATGAATTTACGCAACGTGCGCACATAGCCTTACACTATTACAGCGGAAAGCCAGCTAGGAATTATCTGGGTTTTTTGCTGCTAGAACCGTTCTCGAACGTATCTAGAACTATCGAGCTTTTGCAAAAAAGCTCGAGTTCTAGTTCGATCTAGAACAGCCCCCAAAATCACTCGAGCCGCGAACTGGAGAACCACGAACCTAGAACCGCGCTCAACTCTAGAGAGGAGTAGGAAGCTTGTTGATGGTTATAGGAAGCAATTGATTGCAGTCATTTATTTCAAAGGATGTACAATCAAATATTAAGATTGCGTGTGCCAAAACTTTGGTCCTGCCCAGCAGTTTTGGAGTTTTGTGTGAAATTATGTCCAATTTTCTTTTTTCGCTCAGGTTTTTTTTTTGTGGTGCTCCAAAAAGCACATAGTAAATTAACGTGTATGAGAAAGCATGTGTAATTACAATAATTGTCTGGGAAATATACTTTATTCTCTGAAACTGTTTCAAGGGTGCCAACACTTTCAACTATGACCATACATAATGGGCTTCTGTGGGCTGCAAAGACGGCACAAATTCTATTTCCACCCCTGGGTCTAATAAAAACACAAAAACATTTAGATCTCCAAAGAAAGAGTCTTTTAACCTCATCTGGATTCAGCATAAAAGGATCTGCTGTTGTTGTCGTCCCTATCTAAAAAGAATACATACCTAAATCGGGTGAGTTATGCCTCAGTTGCGACAAACACACTTCAGAAAATGCTAAGAATTGAAAATGAGTAAGAAAAAACCTGAAATGTACTAAAAATGATTTAACAGCAGAAACTGAATTTGCAAGTTCCATGACTGTCTGAAAAGGGGATTATTCTCGACGAAGGGAACCTATCATCAACCATGTTCATCTCCCAAAATACTATCTTAAAATTTGCTAGCTGATATTACTAATATGTAGAGCTGCAAAAAAGGCCAAAGTAAAATCAACCCGAACAAGAGCATTTCTGACCTGTCGTTGTGGACTACCTACCAAAAATAGTTTCTTGTTTGATGGAACCTACTGGTGCCATCATTGGAAAAAGCTCAAGCAATGACATGTTTATTGTCTAACCCAGGTCCTGCCAGGTAACCGGCCAAAAAACCAATGCACCACTTTTCATCCAATATGACCTTGAATCCAAAGCTACCTGGTTCATGATTGGAAAAATAAAATTTAAAATTATGTACCTCCTCCTAACTAATTGCCTGTCCATTACAGGGGTATTCTCAGGATCCTAATTAGTAAGACAGCATGAAAATAAGGAAGTTTGCCTTTTATAGTACAGAACTCATTTCCATGGAGCCCAGTCTCTAGAGATACGTATATTCCAGGAGAGATATTAATTCTTAACATCCCAGCCATTACTCTTCAGACCACTGATTTCCATATCTGCTCATCTCCTTCCCTCTCCCTTTCTTGCAACATTGCCAGACTAGAGTTTTCAGAACAGGTCTAACCACACTCTCTATTCACTATTCAGAACCATGAGCTTATTCAAATGCCTTGTTATCTCTATGTGTAAATATGTGAGCAGTGTAGACTAAAGGTGGTGTCACACACAGCGACGACGACAACGACGTCGCTGCTACATCACCATTTTCTGTGACGTTGCAGCGACGTCCCGTCGCTGTCGCTGTGTGTGACATCCAGCAACGAGCTGGCCCCTGCTGTGAGGTCGTTGCTCGTTGCTGAATGTCCTGCTTCATTTTTTCGTCGTCGCTCTCCCGCTGTGAAGCACACATCGCTGTGTGTGACAGCGAGAGAGCGACGAAATGAAGCGAGCAGGGACCAGGAGCCGGCGTCTGGCAGCTGCAGAAAGCTGTAACCACTGTAAACATCGGGTAACAAAGGGAAGACCTTTCCCTGGTTACCCGATATTTACCTTCGTTACCAGCCTCCGCCGCTCTTGCTGCTAGTGCCGGCTCCTGCTCTGTGCACATGTAGCTGCAGTACTTATCGGGTAATTAACCCTATGTGTACTGTAGCTAGGAGAGCAAGTGTGACGCGAAATGTGTACAAAGTAAAAAATCTCTTTTTTTGCCTTTAAAGGGGGCTTTACATGCTGCGACATCGGTAACGATATATCGTCGGGGTCATGTCGTTAGTGACGCACATCCGGCACCGTTAACGACATCGCAGCGTGTAACGCAAATTAGCGACGATCAACGATCACAAAAACGTCAAAAACTGTTGCTCGTTGTCACGACGCTCATTTCCTTAATATTGCAGCAGTGACTGGTACGATGTTGTTTGTCGTTTCTGCGGCAGCACACATCGCTGTGTGTGACGCCGCTGGAACGACAAACATCTCCTTAACTGCCTTCACCGGGAAAGAGGAAGGAAGGAGGTGGGCGGCATGTTCCAGCCGCTCATCTCCACCCCTCCTTTTCTATTGGGCGGCGGTTCAGTGATGCTGCTGTGACGTTGCTGTGACGCTGAACGAACCGCCGCCTTAGAAAGGAGGCAGTTCGCCAGTCACAGCGACGTCGCAGAGCAGGTATGTGTGTGTGATGCTGCCATAGCGATAATGTTCGCTACGACAGCGATCACCACATATCGGCCATACGACGGGGGCGGGTGCTATCGCGCTCGGCATCGTTAGTGTGACGCCCTGGGCAAGCCAGGGGTCACAGGTCATCACACCACCACACCCTACACCCCAGTTAGGAACACACAGCTAACCAAAAATCCTTGTTGCCTTCCTCCAGGAGCTGGTGTCCACACCAGGGGGTGGGCCAGGCGGTTGGCTCCGCCCACCGAGGAGTTCACAGCTCTGGAGGCAGGAGGAACCAGAGAGTCAGCTCAGGGAAGAGCTTGAGTAAGGAGTTCAGTTCAGGAGGTGAAGGAGTAAACATGGAGAACAGTTAAGGAAGTGAAAGTAGAAGGAAGTGAAGTGGTAGAGAAGCAAAGGAGAAAACTGGAGTAAAGGAGTAAAAGTGACAGTAAGGAAGCCTGAAGCTGGTCTGGGTGTGTGCCCCGGACTGAGACAGCAAGGTCAGCAGACGGCGGTGATTGTCCGCAGGGGTGACTGCTCGGGAGTTCCTGGAAGGACCGCGGACGGATGGTGACCCGGCGGTCTGGAGCAGTGTACAAAGAACAGTCAGCACCAGGACAGGGGCCTCTCGGACCCCGGCAAGGCTAGGAGTCGCCACAATTTCCTGAATCCGTCAGTGAAGGGGATGGCTGTCTCCCAACAACCAAGTCCCGATTGAAGGCAACAGCCCAACCATTAAAATAAAGACACCGCCACCGCCAGGGCACCAGTTTCTAAGGGCCAGCACCTGCGTGCAAAGAGTAGAGCTCCTCCGGTCCAGCTTGAAGCCGGGGAGCGGGTTACCGGTGGGAACCCATCGAAACCATCAACAACATTAGGTGCAGGAAAAGGGACATCACCGTCACCTACTGGGGAAGCAAATGCAGCCGTCCGTGAAAACCGTCTTTCCAGCCGTGTGTTTTACCGAGAACTGTGTCATCGTCTCAGGCTGAGTGAGTACCACAGTGCCGCAAGGCACAGCGCTGCCCCCGCGTCCCTGCGCCCACCAGGCCCTGCATCTCCCACCTCATCACTGGGCCCCGGGATCACCAACCCCTACCCACGGAGGGGCAACACAACAACTTGCTGCTTCACACCATCACTCCCGGGATCCCCACACAGAGCAGCGGTGGTGTCAACAACTCACCACAACCGTGGGTGGCGTCACGGACAATAACCAATCCCTACACCCAAAATCCCCTTTCACTCATGGGCGAGGAGCGCCGCTCGAGAACCCCCGGGATCCGGCCCACCGCTCGAGCCACCACTGAGCAGCAGCAGCCGGACCCGAGCAGAGGGGTGAGCGCAGTGCTGACACCCTCCTCCCCGCCCGCGATAACTTGGCGTCACGAACAGGATCTTACCGCGCTGCCGTCTGGTAGAGGTGCGCCTTGTTACCGCCGGAGGTGTCCGGCAGAAAAATTTCAGAAGCCGCCATATTTGGCGCGAAAAGTTCCCGCTCGAGCGTCTTCTCGAGTAGCAGAGGCGCGAAGGCCAAAACCCCGCCCCGATAGAGGAGGGGCTGGAAAGAGCTAAGGGGGACGCGATGGCGGCTGGCTGCATGTAACCACGCAGCTAAAAAGACGGGGACACGAATGGAGAAATGGCAGCATCCTCAAATTGGAGTGCGGGAATCCGCGCAACCGGAGCACCCCAGCTCTGGAGGAAACGAGGAGGAGTAGCCTTTGAAGACTGCGGCCCGGGTGAGCTCCCCGCCGGGACCGCTAAGTGGCTGGAGTGGGAGTTGGGTCGGTTCTGCTTGAAGGTGAGGGCGCAGAGCTTACAGCAGTTGATGTATTGGAAGGCAGAGATGCGAAGGATGGTTGCCGTAGTGGGGGCCCGTGAGCAAGGGGCCGCTGCAGCCGTGCCGCGTCGCGATCAGTCCACCCAAACCCCAGAACCGGCCCTGATTGAGTGGGAGACAGACATCAGCACCGCGGCTGGAGGTTCGGAGAGAATGTCGTTGATAGAGGGAGAGGTCCCAAGTATGCCGCCTCCACCGCCATTCCTAACGGCTGTCAGTGGTTCGGGGTTGAACTGCCAGTGGGAGGAAAATCCCATGTACCGCTCGGTCCCGGAGTGGGCCGACCCCCTGCGGTGGAAGCCGCCTCGAGGGCAGCGGATGCCCGCTGCAGCAGTCCTCGTTGGGACCACCGAAGTTTGTTTGAGTTTGTGTAAAAGTTTATTGAAAAATGATGAAAAAGATTACCGAACAGTAACCTGATTGTCCTACCGTGATTGAGGAAACCGGCCGTTGCCGGCACCATTATCCCCGAGGGGACCGTTTAAAAAGTTTGCATAAGGGACTCCTTATGGACAAGCCCGTGAACTTGCAGGGCAACCACAAACGTTAGTGGCTTGTAAATAAGTTGTTTACCGTTACTGTTTCCGTATTGCCGCCTCCGGAGAGGCAGGTTGGAGGGAGGGCCCGCAGTAGAGCCGGCTGGGGCCCAGCCACCACAGGGACCGGTGGCTACCCTCTGGATGGGAAGGACAGATCCCGCTCGGGTAACTTGTGCTGGACTGTGGGTCAAGGGGTGCTGCCTGGGCTTTAGGGGCAGCATCAGGGCCAGGTTGCTTGGGTGGGAGAGAGCGGAAACCGTAACCGTAAACCGTTTGCAACATTTAAGTAAAGTGCCTCCCGTTATGGGAAGAAGTATTAAAAATGTAAATATGTTACCGTTTACCTTTTATGCATTTTCAGAAAATAAAACCGGTGTTGGACGGGCAGCCCGCAGACGGTCTGCATTTTGCTAAGGGGGAATGTGACGCCCTGGGCAAGCCAGGGGTCACAGGTCATCACATCACCACACCCTACACCCCAGTTAGGAACACACAGCTAACCAAAAATCCTTGTTGCCTTCCTCCTGGAGCTGGTGTCCACACCAGGGGGTGGGCCAGGCGGTTGGCTCCGCCCACCGAGGAGTTCACAGCTCTGGAGGCAGGAGGAACCAGAGAGTCAGCTCAGGGAAGAGCTTGAGCAAGGAGTTCAGTTCAGGAGGTGAAGGAGTAAACATGGAGAACAGTTAAGGAAGTGAAAGTAGAAGGAAGTGAAGTGGTAGAGAAGCAAAGGAGAAAACTGGAGTAAAGGAGTAAAAGTGACAGTAAGGAAGCCTGAAGCTGGTCCGGGTGTGTGCCCCGGACTGAGACAGCAAGGTCAGCAGACTGCGGTGATTGTCCGCAGGGGTGACTGCTCGGGAGTTCCTGGAAGGACCGCGGACGGGTGGTGACCCGGCGGTCTGGAGCAGTGTACAAAGAACAGTCAGCACCAGGACAGGGGCCTCTCGGACCCCGGCAAGGCTAGGAGTCGCCACAATTTGCCGAATCCGTCAGTGAAGGGGACGGCTGTCTCCCAACAACCAAGTCCCGATTGAAGGCAACAGCCCAACCATTAAAATAGAAACACTGCCACCGCCAGGGCACCAGTTTCTAAGGGCCAGCGCCTGCGGGCAAAGAGTAGAGCTCCTCCGGTCCAGCTTGAAGCCGGGGAGCGGGTTACCGGTGGGAACCCATCGAAACCATCAACAACATTAGGTGCAGGAAATGGGACATCACCGTCACCTACTGGGGAAGCAAGTGCAGCCGTCCGTGGGAACCGTCTTTCCAGCCGTGTGTTTTACCGAGAACTGTGTCATTGTCTCAGGCTGAGTGAGTACCACAGTGCCGCAAGGCACAGCGCTGCCCCCGCGTCCCTGCGCCCACCAGGCCCTGCATCTCCCACCTCATCACTGGGCCCCGGGATCACCAACCCCTACCCACGGAGGGGCAACACAACAACTTGCTGCTTCACACCATCACTCCCGGGATCCCCACACAGAGCAGCGGTGGTGTCAACAACTCACCACAACCGTGGGTGGCGTCACGGACAATAACCAATCCCTACACCCAAAATCCCCTTTCACTCACGGGCGAGGAGCGCCGATCGAGAACCCCCGGGATCCGGCCCACCGCTCGAGCCACCACTGAGCAGCAGCAGCCGGACCCGAGCAGAGGGGTGAGCGCAGTGCTGACACCCTCCTCCCCGCCCGCGACACAAGGAGCCAGCGCTAAGCAGTGTGCGCGGCTGCCTGCTCTCTGCACTGTGACATGTAGCTGCAGTACACATCGGGTTAATTAACCCGATGTGTACTGTAGCTAGGAGAGCAAGGAGCCAGCGCTAAGCAGTGTGCGCGGCTCCCTGCTCTCTGCACATGTAGCAACGTTATGATCGCTGCTGCGTCGCTGTGTTTGACAGCTAAGCAGCGATCATAACAGCGACTTACAAGGTTGCTGTTACGTCACAGAAAATGGTGACGTAACAGCGATGTCGTTGTCGCTGTCGCTATGTGTGAACCCAGCTTAAGGGTAAGTTCACAGTGCGTTTTTCGCGGCGTTTTTGCACAGTTTTCGGGTGCGTTTTTGCTCAGAAAACTGCATGACTTTGCTTCCCCAGCAAAGTCTATGAGTTTTCATTTTTGCTGTCTGCACACAGTGTTTTTTTTCAGTTGTGTTTTTCTGGTGCCACAAAAACGCAGCATGTCAATTATTCCCGCGTTTTTCACTGCGCTTTTCATCCATTGAGTGCAATGGGATGTTGAAAGACGCAATGAGAAACGCAAATAGGTGCGTTTTGGTTCGTTTTAGTGCGTTTCTAAGACCAAAAACGCAGCTATAAACGCAGGAGGTGGGTAGTAAAGTGACATGTACAGGAAGAGGATTCCTTCTGTCAGTAAACACAGAAGCGTGAATCCTCCCGGTACCGTCACCGCCGCTTCCACCTCCAGTCCTGGGCATGTATGCTGCCGTGCGGCGCCATGTCTGGGCAGGAGGTGGAAGCGGCTGCGAAATCAAAAGTGAACAGTAGAAAAAAAAAAGTCATACTCACCTGTCTGCAGACTCCCGGTGCCATGCCCGCTCCCAGATGCTCCTCCCGGTATCGCCGCTCCGGGTGTGGGCAGTCTCACTGGGTACGTATGCCTGCAGGATGCAGGACCTGGCGATGATCACCTGATGCAGTCATCTGACACGTCAGCTGATCGTAAGTCTCGGGCTGACGCCGGCGCCCGGCTGGTTATCAGCGGATGCGTCAGGAGACTTCATTCCTGATTATCGGCAATTGCTGCAGCGATCGGACGGGATCAAACTCCACTCCAGGAGCTGCCAGTAATCAGCACATAAGTGAGTATTTTTTTCTTATTTTTTTTTTGCACCGATGCATCTTCTGATTGTATAAACGGCTTTTATACAATCAGCTGATGTGTGATGTGATTCAGGCACTTGATACTGACACATCATCTGATCGCTTTGCCTTCCAGCAAACCGATCAGATGATATTGGATCCGGATTGGACGGCACGGGACCCTTGACCCAGGATTACTGCGGAGGGGCATTCTTTATTTCAATTAAGATGGAGTCACTAATTGTGTTGTGTTTTATTTCTAATAAAAATATTTTTCTGTGTGTTGTGGTTTTTTTATCTTTACTAGAAATTCATGGTGGCCATGTCTAATATTGGTGTGACACCATGAATTTCGGGCTTAGGGCCAGCTGATAATATACAGCTATCCCTAACCCCATTATTACCCAGTGAGCCACCCGGCATCAGGGCAGCTGGAAGAGTTGGATACAGCGCCAGAAGATGGCGCTTCTATGAAAGCGCCATTTTCTGGGGTGGCTGCGGACTGCAATTCGCAGCGGGGGTGCCCAGAAAGCATGGGTACCCTGCACTGTGGATTCCAATCCCCAGCTGCCTAGTTGTACCCGGCTGGACACAAAAATTAGGCGAAGCTCACGTCATTTTTTTCTTTTAATCATTTTATGAAATTCATGAAATAATTAAAAAAAAAGGGCTTCTCTATATTTTTAGTTCCCAGCCGGGTACAAATAGGCAGCTGGGGGTTGGGGGCAGCCCATACCTGCCTGCTGTACCCGGCTAGCATACAAAAATATGGCGAAGCCCACGTCATTTTTTTTGTTTGGGGGGGGCAAATAGTGTATGCCCTCCTGCATACACTATTGGATGGAGGATGCTGAGCCTTGTAGTTCTGCAGCTGCTGTCTGCTCTCCTGCATACACTATTGGATGGAGTATGCTGAGCCTTGTAGTTCTGCAGCTGTCTGCTCTCCTGCATACACTAGTGGAGAATGAAGAACATATTGAAGAAGGAAATGACATCAGACCTTTTTTTTTTGTTCACTGATAAAAAACGCATAAAGACGCAGTGAGCAAAAACGCAGCCAAACACAGCAAAAAACGCACCAAATCGCGGCAAAACGCACGCGTTTTTTGCCGCGGGTGCGTTTTTGTGCGTTTTTTGCCGCAAAAAACGCACAAAAACGCAGCGTCAAAAAAACGCAGTGTGTGAACCTAGCCTTACAATAAACCATTGGTAGCTGCAGGGGCGGTAAGAATCGTGGTCGAGCCCAGGGATACAGGGGCCTGACGACCCCAGCATTTACTTCATCTGGATGTGCATCTGAGGATACTCATCCAACTGAAATGCATCTCGGCAAAAAGACATGCTGGGTTCTTGCATTGCTATCCATGCTGCCAAACAGTGGCTGGCAGCTCACTTATGTACCGTGACTGGGGGCAGTGCATGAAAGTGTTGTCATGTGCCATGGCGCATACTCCAATATCAGCTTCCGGCCACTGTGCGCTGGCTACAGAGGACAACAGGAGACTTGGGAGCATAAGAAAGGTGAGTAGAATGTTTGTTTGTTTTGATGGGTTCGAGGCAGAATAGAGACATGTGTGGCGCCCCAGGACCTGGTCGCCACAACAGCATTGCCCTTCCAAAGGGTTAATGCTGAGCCTGGAGGTAATGGGGAGGTCCATTGGCCAGCAAGTTTAACATCCACCGCAGTTCTCCCTCCGGCCAGCAGGGGGAGCTCTGAACCTGGAATTCCAGGGAGCCTTCCTCAAGTCTGACCTGAGGGAGGAAGTAGAGTCAGTCTGTAGGGAGGAGTGACAGTGAGCAGACGCAGAGTGTGCTGTCCTGTGGATCTGGGGCCTAGAGCTAGAGTAGCTTGGCCCAGGGAAGCAGGAGTAGCAGAGAGGCAGCGAAGAGACTCGGACATCGGAGTCTGCGGCCACCAGGGCTTAAAATACTCCCTGGTAGCCGAATCCGAAGGGCAGGAGAGCTGCAAGCACCTGGCCCATAAACAGCCCGAAGGTACAGCTGCAGCATCAGGGCCCGGTGTGGACTCCAGCAGAGAAGCACCAGAGAGGGCCTGCGCAGCCTACTATAGAGGGAAAGGGACGTACCATCAGTCCCAGCAGCAAAGAGGGCCATTGCTGGATTCAGAGAAGCAGGGTCCTATCATAACAAAGAAAAGCACAGAAGTAGGCCTCATACTCAGCTGGCCAGAAAGATCACCCCAAGTACTTCCAGGCCGACCGGATCCCCATCACCACCTGTAACGGTCTCCCAGGACTGGACTGTTCCCAAAGTAAAAGAGGAAAAGGTAAAGTGACTGTTGTTTGTGCCTGGTTCTTTCATTGCCTGTCGGCCCTGCACCGTGTTAGCCACACAACACCATAGACTTTCACGAGCACTAACAGAGTTCCCGGGGTTCCGCTCCACTTGTGGGGCGCAGTACCACCATTGCTGCCATACCATCACCCCGGGGGCCTCACACAGCAGCGGCGGCTTAATAGCCGCAGACCACAGGTGGCGTCACGAACACAAACTTTAATTCAAGCCACATATTTTACTGACACCCACCAGGGCCACGGAGCCGGGCCCAGCCACCACTGACTACCACCGGACTAGTCCGGCCCGGCACCGGGTGTCCCACAGCCCTGGGGTGGGTGACTCAACTTTGGCGTCACGAACAGGATTTCGTGCCCGGTCCCACCGGGTACTGTGCGCCTGCAGAAACTGTGCTTAAAAGACTGTTACTGTTTGCAAGCTGCCGCCGCCATTAGCCTCGCATGAGCGCAGAAGGGGGGCGTGCCTGACAAAGAGCGCGAAGGGAGCGCGCCATCAGAGCAGAGCACCGTTAACCCCGCGCGACCCAGAAGGGAATTTGAAAAGTGAACGGAGCCTGGTAAGGTTCACTAAGGGGGAGGAAGATGTCCGACTCGGAGGGAGGGCAGGTGGCTGCCATAGCCCGAGATGCCGCGGCACCAGCCGAAGCAATCCCAGTCACCGTCGCCCTAGCCCCTGCTGTAGCACCGGTAATGCCGATCACAATGCCGTACATCCCGGGAGCAGAATGGCTGCCGCAGTACTCCGGGGAGTCCCATACCTTGAGCGACTTCAGAGAAAGTCTGCACAGCTTGTTCCGGGTGTATCCGCTGACTGAGAGCCAGAAGGTGGGCATATTAATGGGGCAGCTAGCCGGCGCGGCCCAGCGTGAAGTGAAGTCCTGGCCTGATACAGATAAAGGGACAGCAACCCAGATACTGGCCAAGCTAAAGAGTACTTTTGACACCCGCACCGCAGCAGAAATAAAGATGAGATTCTTTGGGTGCAAACAACGGGCCACAGACAGCATAAGGGACTATGCCTTAAACTTGCAGGAGGCCCTGAAAGCAGTTAAACAGGTGGACCCAGAGAGTGTACGTGAAGAACACAAACTCCTAACTGAGCAGTTCATAGAGGGGCTCCTGTCAGACGCCCACAGGACACAGCTGCGTATCATGGACCTGCAGAACCCTGCTCTGGACTTTGCAAAGTTTAAGGACCAGGCCATCCGGGTACTGAGAGAATCTAAACCGAATGACACAGTACCCCTCCGGCCTCTTGCTATCACGTACCCAGGGGTGGTGCCTGCGACATGAGCCACTGCAGGGGCTGAGGCGCAGTCCCTGGATAAGGATCCCACCGCAGAGCTCAGACAGCAGGTCCAGGAGCTGACCAAGACTGTAGCTGCCCTTGCCAAGACCGTGCAGTCTCTGCAAGTGACCCCATCGCCTGCAAGAATCGAGTTGGCCTCCAGCCTAGATGATGTCCCATGGATGCGACAGAGGAGGATTCCGCCGACCCGAGGAAAAGATACAGACCGGTATGATTCAACGGGACAACCGATCTGCCGCCGCTGCAGTCAGGCGGGCCATATTGCAAGACACTGTCCTTTAAATGGGCCGAGCCTGGGGCCAGGAGCCAACCCCCAGGTGTAAGGAAGCCCGGCTCAACCCCCAGTCGCAGCAAGTATGTGGGAGGATGCCCGGTCCTTCCTATTGTGCTGGATGGGATCCCTTTGAATGCCCTCCTGGATACGGGGTCCCAGGTAACAACCATCCCTTATAAACTGTACAAAAGATATTGGGCTGATTCAGACATTGACCATGGCCCAGATGATGATTTAACAATTGTGGCCAGTAATGGTCAGCCCTTACCTCAAATTAGGTATAAAGAAGTAACCATTAAAGTGGGGCGGGTAGAATTGCCATGTCAGGGGATGATAATTGTAGATATTGATCGCAAAGAATCTGACCCACTGCTAACCATTGGTACAAATGTGATAGAAAATTGTATTGCCGAAGTGATAATTTTGTTGCAACAGGAATCTGAAACTGCCAGCTCCGGGCAGCAGCGTGCCCTACAGAGGGAGATCAGAGCCCTGATGAGGAGGCAGCAGGTAGAGCTGGCCGGAGGAGAAATTGGCAGTGTGAGGGTAAGTGACCCCCTCCCCATTGCAATACCCCCAAGAAGTGAAATGTTGATATGGTGTCGGGCAGCAATAGGCCTCAAGGGTCAGGATTACCATGCCTTGGTAGAACCGGTGTATTCAGACAGTAGGCCTGGAGTCCTGATAGCCAGAGGGGTAGCAGACGTTCGCAAGGGGAGAGTGCCCATCCGTGTCCTGAATTGTGGGGAGGAGGAAGCCAAATTGCCCCGGTACGCCACTGTAGCAAAACTGTACACTGTCAGCAACAATACCATCAAAGAGGTGGAACCCTTGATCCCATCCGATCAGGTTGAAGACAATGGCTCCAAGGGGCAGCTGGAAGACTGGTGCCAAAAATTACATGTGGGCACCGACTCCACCCCCTCACACCAAAAGCATGGGGTTTACCGGGTGGTACAGGAGTACGAGCGGGTCTTCAGCAAACACCGCCTAGATTTTGGGAAAGTGAAAGGGGTTAAACATCAAATCCCCACGGGTGATCATCATCCCATTAAAGAGAGATACCGCCCTGTACCCCCCGCACAGTATCAGCGTGCCAAAGAAATGTTACGGGAAATGAAGGAGGCTGGGGTTATCAGAGATAGTTGTAGCCCCTGGGCAGCTCCACTAGTGCTCGTAAAGAAAAAAGATGGTACAATGAGAATGTGCATAGATTACAGGCAAATTAACCGCATTACACATAAAGATGCTTATCCACTACCCCGAATAGAGGAGTCACTAACAGCCTTAAAGTCAGCTAACTATTTCTCCACCTTGGATCTCACCAGTGGGTATTGGCAGGTTCCCGTGGCAGAGGCGGACAAGGAGAAGACTGCATTCACGACACCAATGGGCCTCTGCGAGTTCAACTGTATGCCATTCGGGCTCTGCAACGCCCCAAGGACATTCCAAAGGTTGATGGAGTGCTGCTTGGGCCACCACAACTTTGAAACCGTGCTGTTGTACCTGGATGACGTCATAGTCTACTCCAAGACTTATGAAGACCACCTGAGGCACTTAGCAGAAGTGTTTGAGTCCTTGTCGAAATATGGCCTGAAGATAAAGCCGTCCAAATGTCACCTCTTGAAGCCAAAGGTACAGTACCTGGGTCATGTGGTCAGCGCAGAAGGTGTGGCACCTGATCCGGAGAAAGTCACCGTAATCAAGGACTGGCCAAGACCCACCACGGTAAAGGAGGTGCGGCAGTTCCTTGGGCTGGTGGGCTACTACCGAAGGTTCATTGATGGTTTCACAAAGATAGCAGCGCCCTTTCAAGATCTCCTGGTGGGCCAGCCAAAGCAGGCTAAGAAGCAGAGCCCTCCATTTGAATGGAGCAGCCAAATAGAAACATCCTTTGTCCGGCTGAAAGGGGCTCTCACGGGAGAAGAAATTCTGGCCTACCCTGACTACAGCCAGCCATTTGTACTGTGTACAGACGCCAGCAACGTGGGACTGGGAGCAGTTCTGTCCCAGGTGCAGGGAGGCAGAGAGAAGGTGATAGCTTACGCCAGTAGGAAGCTTCGGCCCACAGAAAGGAATCCAGAAAACTACAGTTCCTTCAAGCTGGAGTTCCTCGCTATTGTTTGGGCAGTGACTGAACGCTTCAAGCACTATCTGGCATTGGCCAAGTTCACCATCTTCACGGACAACAATCCGTTGACACATCTGGCAACAGCCAAGTTAGGTGCGTTGGAACAGCGATGGATGGCCCGGCTGTCTAACTTTGACTTTACCATCAAGTACCGGGCTGGCAAGAAGAATAACAATGCTGATGCGCTGTCCAGAATGCCTCACTTACCCGAGTCTGGAGAAGACCTGGATGAACTCGAAGAGATAGAGTTACCGGCTTTCCATCACCAAGGTGTTTCCCAGTGTGAGCATGCTGTAGGAGTGAAGCGCTCGAGCCAGCACGAGGTCTCGGTCAACCCATTACTCCACCATAATTGGGAAGAGACAAAGAACGGTGACCCGGCCGTGCGATTGGTCAAAGAAAAGCTAGCACAAGCGGAGACCCATCTTGGCCCAGATGCTCCAGAAGAAGCCCAGCAGCTGTGGAAGGAGCGGGGACGACTGTTCACGTACCAAGGCAAGCTCTGCAAGAGATATGTCAACTGGCGAACAAATGAACTAGTCTGGCAGATAGTGGTCCCACAGAGGGATGCTCCAATGGTCCTAGCAGCTTACCATGATAACGCAGGACACTTCGGGTGGAAGAAGTTTGAGACCCTACTCCGCGATCGGTTCTACTGGGTGCACATGAGAAAGACAGTCGAGAAGTGGTGCCGAGACTGTGGTCCGTGTAACCTGAGGCGGAAAGATGATGCCAGCCAGAGGTCCCCCCTACAGCCAATTGTTACGAAGCAGCCCCTGGAGTTGGTGGCCCTGGACCACGTGAAGTTAACACCAAGCCGGTCAGGCTATGTGTACGCCCTCACCATTGTGGACCATTACTCTCGTTTCCTGGTAGTAGTGCCTGTGAAGGACCAGACAGCCAGAACAGCAGCTAGAGCATTTCAGGCCTACTTTTGTCGACCTCACGGTTACCCTGAGAGGGTACTGACTGATCAAGGTCCTGCATTCGAGGCAGAGGTGTTCCAAGAGTTCTGTAACATGTACGGTTGTAAGAAAATCAGAACAACACCGTACCACCCCCAAACTAATGGATTGTGCGAGAAGATGAACCATTGGTCATTGATATGCTCAAGACTCTACCTCTGTAAGAAAGAAATCAATGGCCGGAGAAGTTACCAGATCTAGTAGACCTGTACAACCATATCCCAGTAAATTCGACCAACTGCAGCCCTGCCCACCTGATGCGAGCAAGACCTGGCAAGTTACCTGTAGACTTTGAGATGGGGACTGTGTCACATGAAGCGGTTCAGGAGATAGAAGATTGGGATACAGAGCGACAACAGCAGTACCGCAAGGTCAAGGAATCCGTAGAAAGGAGCCTGTCCCAAGCAAGAACGAGACAAGAGCAGCTTTACAATCAAACAGCTCCAGCAACTCCTTTAGCACCTGGAGAACAGGTCCTCAAGAAAAAGTGGAGGGCGCATAAATTAGATGATCAGTGGGAGAATGAACCCTACACCATTATTCCCTCCAACTTTGACAATAGTAAGGTATGCCTCATAAGCAAAGATGAAGGCAAGACCTATCAAGCAGTTTCTCGAGACCGCCTGAAAGCATGCCCCGAACGGTGCAGAACCCAAAAAGAAGTAGAAGAAGTACAAGAAAGTCCCCAAAGTCAAGAAAAAGAGGGAGAGATGATCCAAACAATCCTTGGGAAATTCCACAAAACTTGGACCCGAATAAACAATGCCATAGTGGTACCAGTGTTGACGTTCCCGCAGTTGGTCGAGCCAGAAACAGAAGAGGTTCCAGATCTACCTAAAGAACCGTCCGCTCCAACACGAGATGACACGCCAGCAGTGGAACAGGAGAATCAACCCCCTGTCAGTGGTGAACCTGTCATACCCTTGGCGACTCTTGGACCACATAGGCACTAGTGATGAGCGAGCATGCTTGTTACTACTCGGTACTCGCACGAGTATCACTGTACTCGGTCTACTCGGCGGGGACCGAGTAATCTCGCGATACTCGTGCTGTACTCGTGGTCTTCATTTCTGCATGTTGGCGCTCTTTTGAGAGCCAGCCCTCATGCAGGGATTGGCTGGCAGACCACTGCAATGCCACAGCCCTGTTAGTTGTGGAATTGCAGTGATTGGCCGGCCTGCACAGCGTGACCGAGCCTTTATACCGGCCAGCGCGCTGTGCTCTGCTCACAGCTATCCAGACAGTCAGTGCAGGGAGAGTGTCGCTGATTCAGGGAATATATAGTTAGTTCCGGAGCAGGGCTGCAAACAGTGTGACCAGAAGTCCTTCTCAGGACTATTCTAGTTGTATACAGGCAGGCAGGGTATAGCCAGGTCGGAGTACAGTAGCAGAGTCCTTCTCAGAACTATTGTTGCTATATACAGGCAGGGTATAGCCAGGTCGGAATACAGGCTAGTGACCAGAAGAGTCCTTGTCAGGACTATTGTAGCAGTATACAGGCAGGCAGGCAGGCAGGGTATATAGCCATTCCTAGTGGTGACCGTATACCAGCCTTCATCATATCTGGGGCTGGTGTACACAGTGTAAAACAGTCCAGATAGTGTAAGACTTCTCAGTAATTGTCACTCCTAAAAACCAGTTAGGTTCTTATTGCGTCCGTGCTTGCATTTAAAAACAGCACGTGTGTGTCTGTCGGTGGCAGCGTACAGGTGCGCGTTTTGCACAAACTATTATATAACGCACAAGTCTAGTGTATAATACACGTCAGTCAGCAGTGTCTGATAGTGTCAGACTTCTCAGTAATTGTCGCTCCTAAAAACCAGTTAGGTTCTTATTGCGTCCGTGCTTGCATTTAAAAACAGCACGTGTGTGTCTGTCGGTGGCAGCGTACAGGTGCGCGTTTTGCACAAACTATTATATAACGCACAAGTCTAGTGTATAATACATGTCAGTCAGCAGTGTCTGATAGTGTCAGACTTCTCAGTAATTGTCGCTCCTAAAAACCAGTTAGGTTCTTATTGCGTCCGTGCTTGCATTTAAAAACAGCACGTGTGTGTCTGTCGGTGGCAGCGTACAGGTGCGCGTTTTGCACAAACTATTATATAACGCACAAGTCTAGTGTATAATACACGTCAGTCAGCAGTGTCTGATAGTGTCAGACTTCTCAGTAATTGTCGCTCCTAAAAACCAGTTAGGTTCTTATTGCGTCCGTGCTTGCATTTAAAAACAGCACGTGTGTGTCTGTCGGTGGCAGCGTACAGGTGCGCGTTTTGCACAAACTATTATATAACGCACAAGTCTAGTGTATAATACACGTCAGTCAGCAGTGTCTGATAGTGTCAGACTTCTCAGTAATTGTCGCTCCTAAAAACCAGTTAGGTTCTTATTGCGTCCGTGCTTGCATTTAAAAACAGCACGTGTGTGTCTGTCGGTGGCAGCGTACAGGTGCGCGTTTTGCACAAACTATTATATAACGCACAAGTCTAGTGTATAATACACGTCAGTCAGCAGTGTCTGATAGTGTCAGACTTCTCAGTAATTGTCGCTCCTAAAAACCAGTTAGGTTCTTATTGCGTCCGTGCTTGCATTTAAAAACAGCACGTGTGTGTCTGTCGGTGGCAGCGTACAGGTGCGCGTTTTGCACAAACTATTATATAACGCACAAGTCTAGTGTATAATACACGTCAGTCAGCAGTGTCTGATAGTGTCAGACTTCTCAGTAATTGTCGCTCCTAAAAACCAGTTAGGTTCTTATTGCGTCCGTGCTTGCATTTAAAAACAGCACGTGTGTGTCTGTCGGTGGCAGCGTACAGGTGCGCGTTTTGCACAAACTATTATATAACGCACAAGTCTAGTGTATAATACACGTCAGTCAGCAGTGTCTGATAGTGTCAGACTTCTCAGTAATTGTCGCTCCTAAAAACCAGTTAGGTTCTTATTGCGTCCGTGCTTGCATTTAAAAACAGCACGTGTGTGTCTGTCGGTGGCAGCGTACAGGTGCGCGTTTTGCACAAACTATTATATAACGCACAAGTCTAGTGTATAATACACGTCAGTCAGCAGTGTCTGATAGTGTCAGACTTCTCAGTAATTGTCGCTCCTAAAAACCAGTTAGGTTCTTATTGCGTCCGTGCTTGCATTTAAAAACAGCACGTGTGTGTCTGTCGGTGGCAGCGTACAGGTGCGCGTTTTGCACAAACTATTATATAACGCACAAGTCTAGTGTATAATACACGTCAGTCAGCAGTGTCTGATAGTGTCAGACTTCTCAGTAATTGTCGCTCCTAAAAACCAGTTAGGTTCTTATTGCGTCCGTGCTTGCATTTAAAAACAGCACGTGTGTGTCTGTCGGTGGCAGCGTACAGGTGCGCGTTTTGCACAAACTATTATATAACGCACAAGTCTAGTGTATAATACACGTCAGTCAGCAGTGTCTGATAGTGTCAGACTTCTCAGTAATTGTCGCTCCTAAAAACCAGTTAGGTTCTTATTGCGTCCGTGCTTGCATTTAAAAACAGCACATGTGTGTCTGTCGGTGGCAGCGTACAGGTGCGCGTTTTGCACAAACTATTATATAACGCACAAGTCTAGTGTATAATACACGTCAGTCAGCAGTGTCTGATAGTGTCAGACTTCTCAGTAATTGTCGCTCCTAAAAACCAGTTAGGTTCTTATTGCGTCCGTGCTTGCATTTAAAAACAGCACGTGTGTGTCTGTCGGTGGCAGCGTACAGGTGCGCGTTTTGCACAAACTATTATATAACGCACAAGTCTAGTGTATAATACACGTCAGTCAGCAGTGTCTGATAGTGTCAGACTTCTCAGTAATTGTCGCTCCTAAAAACCAGTTAGGTTCTTATTGCGTCCGTGCTTGCATTTAAAAACAGCACGTGTGTGTCTGTCGGTGGCAGCGTACAGGTGCGCGTTTTGCACAAACTATTATATAACGCACAAGTCTAGTGTATAATACACGTCAGTCAGCAGTGTCTGATAGTGTCAGACTTCTCAGTAATTGTCGCTCCTAAAAACCAGTTAGGTTCTTATTGCGTCCGTGCTTGCATTTAAAAACAGCACGTGTGTGTCTGTCGGTGGCAGCGTACAGGTGCGCGTTTTGCACAAACTATTATATAACGCACAAGTCTAGTGTATAATACACGTCAGTCAGCAGTGTCTGATAGTGTCAGACTTCTCAGTAATTGTCGCTCCTAAAAACCAGTTAGGTTCTTATTGCGTCCGTGCTTGCATTTAAAAACAGCACGTGTGTGTCTGTCGGTGGCAGCGTACAGGTGCGCGTTTTGCACAAACTATTATATAACGCACAAGTCTAGTGTATAATACACGTCAGTCAGCAGTGTCTGATAGTGTCAGACTTCTCAGTAATTGTCGCTCCTAAAAACCAGTTAGGTTCTTATTGCGTCCGTGCTTGCATTTAAAAACAGCACGTGTGTGTCTGTCGGTGGCAGCGTACAGGTGCGCGTTTTGCACAAACTATTATATAACGCACAAGTCTAGTGTATAATACACGTCAGTCAGCAGTGTCTGATAGTGTCAGACTTCTCAGTAATTGTCGCTCCTAAAAACCAGTTAGGTTCTTATTGCGTCCGTGCTTGCATTTAAAAACAGCACGTGTGTGTCTGTCGGTGGCAGCGTACAGGTGCGCGTTTTGCACAAACTATTATATAACGCACAAGTCTAGTGTATAATACACGTCAGTCAGCAGTGTCTGATAGTGTCAGACTTCTCAGTAATTGTCGCTCCTAAAAACCAGTTAGGTTCTTATTGCGTCCGTGCTTGCATTTAAAAACAGCACGTGTGTGTCTGTCGGTGGCAGCATACAGGTGCGCGTTTTGCACAAACTATTATATAACGCACAAGTCTAGTGTATAATACACGTCAGTCAGCAGTGTCTGATAGTGTCAGACTTCTCAGTAATTGTCGCTCCTAAAAACCAGTTAGGTTCTTATTGCGTCCGTGCTTGCATTTAAAAACAGCACGTGTGTGTCTGTCGGTGGCAGCGTACAGGTGCGCGTTTTGCACAAACTATTATATAACGCACAAGTCTAGTGTATAATACACGTCAGTCAGCAGTGTCTGATAGTGTCAGACTTCTCAGTAATTGTCGCTCCTAAAAACCAGTTAGGTTCTTATTGCGTCCGTGCTTGCATTTAAAAACAGCATGTGTGTGGCAGTCGGTGGCAGCGTCAGGCTCCATATTGTCCCTGGATAGAGACGTGCATGATGGCCTGTAAACATGAAGTGCCCATTGTAAGGAAGTGGGTCTATTGTAGTATAGCCCTTAGGCAGGGCAGCCAAAAATTGGCTCCACATTGTCCCTGGATAGAGATGTGCATGAGGGCCTCAAAACATTGTTCCCATTGCAAAGGAGCGGGTCTCCTGTCGTTGTAATGCCCATTCAGAAAGAATGGGCGAAAAAATTTACCACTGGGGGTATACCTGAAACAACGGCTTAACTATTGTAACGGTCACCATGATGGCGCATGAGGAGAAGGAGGAGCAGTCCAGCGATTAGCCAAAGTCCAGAAGTGTGTTACCATGGGTGAGTGGAGGTACATGGCAAATTCCCGTTACAAACTTTAAATTCCGCTGTAATTTGCTGTTGGTGTGTGTGGTGAAGTCTGGCCAAATCCAACCCTTGTTCATCTTGTTCAGAGTCAGCCTGTCAGCATTTACAGTTGACAGGCGGGTGCGTTTATCTGTAATGATTCCACCTGCGGCACTAAAAACACGCTCTGACAAAACGCTAGCGGCAGGGCAGGCCAGGACTTCCAAGGCGTAGAGAGCCAATTCATGCCACGTGTCCAGCTTGGATACACATTAATTGTACGGCACAGAGGAATGTCGGAGTACAGTTGTTTGATCTGCAAGGTACTCCTTGAGCATCTGGCCAAACTTAGGATTTCTTGTGTCACTACCCCTCACCTCAGGGGCTGTGGTATGTGAGGGGCTGAGAAAACTGTCCCACATCTTAAAGACTGTTCCCCTACCTCTGGCGGATTGGACTTGTGCCCCTCTCGGCTGTACGCCTTGGTTGTCCAGTGATTCCTGACCTATGCCGCTAGCGTTTTGTGAGGGGAATGCTTTGCCTACTTCCGTGACTATGGCCTTCTGGAACTGCTGCATTTTGCCTGACCTCTCCGCCTCGGGAATAAGAGACATAAAGTTCTCCTTTTAGCGTGGGTCTAACAGTGTTACCAACCAGTAATGATTGTCGGCCAAGATGTTCTTAACGCGAGGGTCACGAGACAGGCAGCTTACCATAAAGTCAGCCATGTGTGCCAGACTCTTAACAGCCATCACTTCAGTATCCTGACCAACACGATGACTGAACATGCTGTCCTCCTCCTTTGGTGGAGTCCTCAAAGTTTTGGCGGATGGTGCATAGGTCGGACATCCATCTCCACTCCTCAGGTGTTATGTGTGGAGTTTGACCCATTTCCCGACGGCTTAGGTGATGCAGGTACTCAACAACTGCCCTCTTCTGCTCACATATCCTGACCAACTTGTGCAGAGTTGAATTCCAACGCGTGGGGACATCACACACCAGTCTGTGTGCCGGAAGATGCAAACGGCGTCTTAAGCCGGCAAGGCCGGCTGAAGCAGTAGGTGACTTTCGAAAATGTGCAGACAGGCGGCGAACTTTTACCAGCAGATCAGACAGCTCTGAGTATGACTTTAGAAACCGCTGAACCACGAGGTTGAGCACATGGGCCACGCATGCAACATGTGTCAGCTGGCCTCGCCTCAAAGCCGCCACCAGGTTCCGGCCATTGTCACACACGACCTTTCCTGGCTTTAGGTTCAGAGTTGTGAGCCAGTGATCTGCCTGCTGTTTCAGAGCTGTCCACACCTCTTCTGCATTGTGGGGTTTGTCACCTATGCAGATTAGCTTCAGCACTGCCTGTTGCCGCTTCGCCGAGGCAGTGCTGCAGTGCTTCTGTGTCGCCCTGGACAAGCCAGGGGCCACAGAGCACAACACTTAAACACCCCACACTCCCTGCAGGCATATCATAGTCAAAACACAAAATCCTTGTTGCCTTCCCCAGGGGCTGTTGTCCACACCAGGGTGTGGAGCCAGGCGGTTGGTCTCCACCCACCGAGGAGGAGGGAAAACACAGGCAGTGAGAGTTAAGCTAAGTAAGTGGAAGGAGGAAAGTAGTAGAGAGGAGAAAAGTGACAGCAAAGAGCCTGAAGTTGGTCCGGGTGTGTGGCCCGGACAGGACAGCAAGGTTGGCAGGATGTGGTGACCGTCTGCAGTGGAGGCCGATTGGAGTCTGCCGTAAGGACCGTGGACGGGTGGTGACCCGGCCGTACTGGACCGGTATACAAAGAGAAGCCAGCACCATTGGCAGAGGACTTTCGGATCCCGGCAAGGCTTGGTGTCGCCGTGAATTTGCCAAATCCGTTAGTGAAGGGAACCTCAGGGTTTCCAAACAGCCAAGTCCAGATAGAAGGCAACCGTACAACCGTGAAGGGGAGACACCGCCACCGCTAAGGGCAACCGTCTCCCAGGGCCAGCGCCTGTGGGCAAAAGGGGCTCCTCCGGCCCATATCCAGGTCGGGGAGCGGGTTACCGTTGGGAAACCATCACTACCAACACTTAACTTAGGTGCAGGGAGAGACAGTCATCACTAACCTGCAGGGAGGAACAACCGCAGCCGTCCGAGTGACCCGTCCATCCAGCCACTTGTTTTACCGTGAACTGTGTCATCATCATTGGGCTGAGTGAGTACCTCCGTGCCGTGCGGCACAGCGCTGCCCCTGCGACCCTGCACCTCATCAGGCCCCGCAACCCGCCTGTCATCCATCTCTACCCCATCACCAGGCCCCGGGACAACCAACCCCCCTACCCACGGAGGGGAGAAATAACAACAAAGCTGCTCCCTGTCACAGGCTCCCGGGATCCCCGTCCAGAGCAGCGGTGGTGTCCACACACAATCACCACAACCGTGGGTGGCGTCACGGACAATATCCCCAAAACCCAAACCACCCCTTTTCACTCACGGGCGAGTAGCGCCGCTCGAGTCCCCGGGATCCGGCCATTGCTCGAGCCAACGAGCAGCAGCAGCCGTAGAGCAGCGTCAGCCGGACCCGAGCAGTGGGAGAGCGCACCGTCCCCTCCTCCGCCCGCGACACTTCCAGCTTGGGACTGGTGTGGAGGGTAAAGTGGATCAGGATGCGCAGGAGGAGGAGGAGGCTGAGGAGCATGACATTCCGGAGCTGTAGAGTGTGTGTGAAACCCTGACTGAGGTAGGGCCTGCAAAACTTGGTGTGTGAAAGACGTGTTCTGTCCCTCGCTCAGACTGGGTCCCAGCTTGCACAATATTAACCCAGTGTGACGTCAACGAGATGTAGCGGCCTTGCCCACATGCACTTGTCCACGTGTCTGTGGTTAGGTGGACTTTGGCTGAAACAGCGTTGTTCAGGGCACGTGTGATGTTTTGTGACACGTGGTTATGCAATGCGGGGACGGCACACCGGGAGAAATAGTGGCGGCTGTGGACCGAGTAACGTGGGACAGCTGCCACCATCATGTCGCGGAATGCTTCTGTCTCAACCAGCCTAAAAGGCAACATTTCCAGCGCAAGCAGTCGCGAAATGTTAGCATTTAGAACTGTGGCATGTGGGGTGTTGGCAGTGTATTTGCGCCTGCGTTCAAAGGTTTGCTGAATGGATAACTGAACGCTGCGCTGGGACAAGGACGTGCTTGATGATGGTGTTCTTTCTGCGTAGGCAACTGCAGGTGCAGGAGTGGAGGAGGCTTGTTCGCAGGCAGCATGGACAGGGGATTGGCTCGCATGCACAACCAGCGAAGACGTAGCAGTGACATCAGCAAGCACTGCTCCTCGACTCTGTTGTACTTCCCACAAAGTCGGGTGCTTGGCTGACATGTGCCTGATCATGCTGGTGGTGGTCAGGCTGCTAGTTTTGGTACCCCTGCTGATGCTGGCATGGCAGGTGTTGCAAATGGCCTTTTTAGAATCATCTGGAGCCAACTTAAAAAACTGCCAGTGTCAGAGTTCCGGGTTTTCCAGTTTTCTTTTGAAAGAGCTTGCCCTTTGTTAACATGGAGTTTTCTGTTCTGTTGCCCTACTTCCTGTCCATCTGTTTAAAAGCCGCCCCTAAAGCTTAGTCCAGTGCCTGAGTATACTGCTTCCTGTGTGCTCCTGCCCTGCTGCTTTTGGTTCCTGATTGTTATTCGGATCCTCTTGGAAAACAACCGACACCGACTCTGGACTTCATCTGGTATCATCTAGCTGTGCCCGGACTCCGTTTGCCGTCTTTGGTCGGCACTTCTGCCCGGTTCCTTCCGTTTAATACCACTCTGGACTCACATCACGTACAGACATTTTTGGACTTACCTATTGCCCTTTTGTGTCCCGGCTGCTGCGCATTTAGGGCTTCTGGGGTGATTGCCAGACAGTCCCTGTATAGGGGTTCGCTCTTGGTGGTCTCCCTGGGGGAGTCCGGTGCGCGGTCCCGGGAATTCCCTTTCGCTCCGTCCCTGGAAGGTATTTCCTGTATTTATGTTCTACTGTGTTTTTGTTCCGTTTATGTACATATTTGCTGGTTGCATATTATAAACGTCTTGCACCAAGAACTCGTCTCTGGTTGTCATTGCCCTAACGCAATCGAAATCCTCAATACATACAATAGTATTACAGCCAGACTCGGGAAGACCTAACATTTGTACAGGCACCTTGTGTCGTGTTGTTCCGGGGAACAGTTGCCTGACGTCTGCCTGGGGCCACCACTCTGCTTCTTACTGCCTGTTGGGATGCTACGCCTCCCTCCCCCTGTGCACTGCTGTCCTCGCTCTGCATATCCTCCTGCCAGGTTGGGTCAGTTACTGGATCATCCACCACGTCGTCTTCCTCTTCCGCACCCTGCTCCTCCTCCTGACTTCCTGACAATTGTGTCTCATCATCGTCCACCCCTTGTTGAGACACGTTGCCAACTTCGTGAGAACGTGGCTGCTCAAATATTTGGGCATCTGTACATACAATCTCGTCATGGCCCACTTCAACAGGAGCTGGCGAGAGGCCAGAATTTGTGAATGGAAACGTGAACGAACAGCTCTTCCGAGTGTCCAAGTGTGGGATCAGTAATGTCCGTGGACGTGTACTCGGCCTGGTGGTAGGAAGGAGGATCAGGTTCTGAAATGTGCGGTGCAGTATCACGGCTACTGACACTTGACCGTGTGGAAGACAGAGTGTTTGTGGTGGTGCCAATCTGACTGGAAGCATTATCCGCTATCCAACTAACAACCTGTTGACACTGGTCTTGGTTCAAGAGCGGTGTACTGCTGCGGTCCCCAAGAATTTGGGACAGGACGTGCGAGCGACTAGATGTGGCCCTTTGTTGTGGCGAAATTAGAGCTTGCACACAACCTCGGTCTCTGCCTGCACCACCATCACGTCCACTTCCTTGTTCGTTGACAACGCCCTTGCGCATTTTGCAATGCTGTGCTGATGTGTATTCACTAGACTTGTGCGTTATATCCAAGTTTTTGCAAAACTCACACAAATGCAGCGGAAAGCTGCCACCAACAGGCACACACGTGCGGTTTTTAAATGCAAGCACGGAGGCACTAAGAACCTAACAGGTCTCTATCCAGGGACAACGTGGAGCCTCCCAATTTTTGGCTGCCCTGCCTAAGGGCTATACTACAATAGACCCACTTCCTTCCAATGGGCACTTCAGGTTTACAGGCCCTCATGCACGTCTCTATCCAGGGACAATGTGGAGCCTCCCAATTTTTGGCTGCCCTGCCTAAGGGCTATACTACAATAGACCCACTTCCTTCCAATGGGCACTTCAGGTTTACAGGCCCTCATGCACGTCTCTATCCAGGGACAACGTGGAGCCTCCCAATTTTTGGCTGCCCTGCCTAAGGGCTATACTACAATAGACCCACTTCCTTCCAATGGGCACTTCAGGTTTACAGGCCCTCATGCACGTCTCTATCCAGGGACAACGTGGAGCCTCCCAATTTTTGGCTGCCCTGCCTAAGGGCTATACTACAATAGACCCACTTCCTTCCAATGGGCACTTCAGGTTTACAGGCCCTCATGCACGTCTCTATCCAGGGACAACGTGGAGCCTCCCAATTTTTGGCTGCCCTGCCTAAGGGCTATACTATAATACACTCACTTCCTTACAATGGACACTTAATGTTTTGAGGCCCTCATGCACGTCTCTACCCAGGGACAACGTGGAGCCTCCCAATTTTTGGCTGCCCTGCCTAAGGGCTATACTATAATACACCCACTTCCTGACAATGGACACTTAATGTTTTGAGGCCCTCATGCACGTCTCTACCCAGGGACAACGTGGAGCCTCCCAATTTTTGGCTGCCCTGCCTAAGGGCTATACTATAATACACCCACTTCCTGACAATGGACACTTAATGTTTTGAGGCCCTCATGCACGTCTCTACCCAGGGACAACGTGGAGCCTCCCAATTTTTGGCTGCCCTGCCTAAGGGCTATACTACAATAGACCCACTTCCTTCCAATGGGCACTTCAGGTTTACAGGCCCTCATGCACGTCTCTATCCAGGGACGTGGAGCCTCCCAATTTTTGGCTGCCCTGCCTAAGGGCTATACTACAATAGACCCACTTCCTTCCAATGGGCACTTCAGGTTTACAGGCCCTCATGCACGTCTCTATCCAGGGACAACGTGGAGCCTCCCAATTTTTGGCTGCCCTGCCTAAGGGCTATACTACAATAGACCCACTTCCTTCCAATGGGCACTTCAGGTTTACAGGCCCTCATGCACGTCTCTATCCAGGGACAACGTGGAGCCTCCCAATTTTTGGCTGCCCTGCCTAAGGGCTATACTACAATAGACCCACTTCCTTCCAATGGGCACTTCAGGTTTACAGGCCCTCATGCACGTCTCTATCCAGGGACAACGTGGAGCCTCCCAATTTTTGGCTGCCCTGCCTAAGGGCTATACTACAATAGACCCACTTCCTTACAATGGGCACTTCAGGTTTACAGGCCATCATGCACGTCTGTATGCAGGGGCATTGGTGAACCTCACAATTTTGGACTGCCCTGGCAAAGGAAAATACTACAAAGACTCACTTCCTCAAAATGGGCACATTAGACTCAAGAGGCCTTCACGTACGTCTCTTCTCAGGGACATCGGAGTGCCACACAATGTTTTCACGTAAAATCTTTCATGTATTAATCTCAAAAAGTAACATACACCAGCTCTATCTCACTATTGGGTATGTGCCCTTAACATTTCCGCCATGAAAAATCATTTTGGGGTCATTTTGGAAGGTTTTCTGGTGAGTCCGTAAAAATGGCGTAAAACGCGGACAAAATTGTTCACTGCTGTGACTTTTCAGTGATAAATGCTTCAAGGGGTCTTCCCCATGCTGTTGCCATGTCATTTGAGCACTCTTCTGAGACTTTTGTGACATTTTTAGGGTTTCTCCATGCTGCCGGGGGGTCATTTCACAAAAATACTCGGGTCTCCCATAGGATAACATTGGGCTCGTTGCTCGGGCCGAGTACACGAGTATCTTGGGAGGCTCGGCCCGAGCTTCGAGCACCCAAGCTTTTTAGTACTCGCTCATCACTAATAGGCACTCATCACGCATACCTATCAGGGTTAGGCCTACCTGTAGTGCTGAGGTAGAAGACACACCAAGTAGTCAGGGGCAGACACCAGAGTTACGCAGGTCCCAACGCAGCACTCGGGGACAGCCCCCTCCAAGGTATAGAGAGTAAAAAGAAAGAGTACTTATTAGAATGTAAATAGTTAGGTGAAATGTCTGTAATGTTGTGTATAAAATGTTTTTCTTTTTTGATTGAGAAAATGAACAATTGGGCCACTGGACTATGGGTGGCCAACACCTAGCTGTACATAGTTAGCACCAGTGTGCTCAGCACCCCTGAAGAAAAACCCGTCCGGCGTGCATAGAGTGGGGTCATCAATGCTCTGACGCACGCCCAGAGCCTACGTTGGGGGTTTTATCGCGGCGGGTCCCCCATGGAGCAGTGTAATGGACACCCGGCTGGGAGCCACACTGGACTCTTAAAGTTGTTTAAGGTTGTAACATGTATGTCTTGTTTTGTTTTCTACAGTCCGGGAGTACTGAATTTAACTAAGGGGGAGTGTGGCGCCCCAGGACCTGGTCGCCACAACAGCATTGCCCTTCCAAAGGGTTAATGCTGAGCCTGGAGGTAATGGGGAGGTCCATTGGCCAGCAAGTTTAACATCCACCGCAGTTCTCCCTCCGACCAGCAGGGGGAGCTCTGAACCTGGAATTCAAGGGAGCCTTCCTCAAGTCTGACCTGAGGGAGGAAGTAGAGTCAGTCTGTAGAGAGGAGTGATAGTGAGCAGACGCAGAGTGTGCTGTCCTGTGGATCTGGGGCCTAGAGCTAGAGTAGCTTTGCCCAGGGAAGCAGGAGTAGTAGAGAGGCAGCGAAGAGACTCGGACATCGGAGTCTGTGGCCACCAGGGCTTAAAATACTCCCTGGTAGCCGAATCTGAAGGGCAGGAGAGCTGCAAGCACCTGGCCCATAAACAGCCTGAAGGTACAGCTGCAGCATCAGGGCCCGGTGTGGACTCCAGCAGAGAAGCACCAGAGAGGGCCTGCGCAGCCTACTATAGAGGGAAAGGGACGTACCATCAGTCCCAGCAGCAAAGAGGGACATTGCTGGATTCAGAGAAGCAGGGTCCTATCATAACAAAGAAAAGCACAGGAGTAGGCCTCATACTCAGCTGGCCAGAAAGATCACCCCAAGTACTTCCAGGCCGACCGGATCCCCATCACCACCTGTAACAGTCTCCCAGGACTGGACTGTTCCCAAAGTAAAAGAGGAAAAGGTAAAGAGACTGTTGTTTGTGCCTGGTTCTTTCATTGCCTGTCGGCCCTGCACCGTGTTAGCCACACAACACCATAGACTTTCACGAGCACTAACAGAGTTCCCGGGGTTCCGCTCCACCTGTGGGGAGCAGTACCACCATTGCTGCCATAACATCACCCCGGAGGCCTCACACAGCAGCGGCAGCTTAATAGCCGCAGACCACAGGTGGCGTCACGAACACAAACTTTAATTCAAGCCACATATTTTACTGACACCCACCAGGGCCACGGAGCCGGGCCCAGCCACCACTGACTACCACCGGACTAGTCCGGCCCAGCACCGGGTGTCCCACAGCCCTGGGGTGGGCGAGTCACATGCATACTAGCATGGGGCCATATATACCAGGAGGTGGACCACAGACAGTATATCAGGATGGGAACTATGTATACCAGGATAGGGGCCATATATACCAGGAAAAGGACCATATATACCATGTATACCAGGATGGAGACCATGCATACTAGGGTGGGAACATAAACACCAGGATGGGTACCATGTATACAAGAATGAGGGCAATATATATTCCAGGAAGAAGAGCATATATACCAGGATGGGAACCATGTAAACCAGGAGGGGGACCATATATAATAGGATGATGGCTATATATACCAAATAGTGAGAAAAATAAATATTTGATACACTACCGCTTTTGCAAGTTTTTCCACCTACAAAGAATAGAGAGGTCTGGAATAATATTGTAGGTACACTTCAACTGTGACAGACAGATTAAAAAAAAAATCCAGAATATCACATTGTATGATTATTATATAATTAATTTGCATTTTATTACATGACATAAGTATTTGATTACCTATCAACCAGCAAGAATTGTGGCTCTCAGACCTGTTATTTTTTTCTTTAAGAAGCCCTCCTGCTCTGCACTCATTACCTGTATTAATTGCACCTGTTAGAACTCGTTACCTGTATAAAAGACACCTGTCCACACACTCAATGAATCACACTCCAACCTCTCCACCATGCCCAAGACCAAAGAGCTGTCTTGGATTAAAATCCTGCAGGACACGCAAGGTCCTCCTGCTCATGCAAGCACATGTCCAGGCCCGTTTGAAGCTTGCCAATGACCATCTGGATTATCCAGTGGAGGCATGGGAGAAGGTCATGAGGTCAGATGAGATCAAAATAACACTTTTTGGTATGAACTCTAATTACCATATTTGGAGGAAGAAGAAGGATGAGTACAACCCCAAAGTACACAGTCCCAACTGTGAAGCAATGGGGTTGTAAATGATACTTTGGGGAGCTTTTCTGCATAGGAGACAGGACGACTGCACTGTATTAAAAGGAGGATGGATGGTATCATGTATTGCAAGATTTTGACCAACAAACTCCTTCACTCAGTAAGAATATTCTATATGGGTTATGTCTGTGTCTTTCAGCATGATATTGACCCAAAACACACAGCTAGGAATAATTTCAAGGTCCTTGAGTGGCCTAGCCAGTCTCCAGACCTGAACCCTATAGAAAATCATTGGAGGGACCTGAATCACAATGTTGCCTAGCAAAAGCCCCAAAACCCGAAAGATCTGGAGAAGATCTGTAGGGAGGAGTGGGTAAACCTGTTCAAGAACTACAGGAAACATCTGACCTCTATAATTTCAAACAAAGATTGCTTTATTAAATATTAAGTTATGTTTTCCTATTGTATCAAATACTTATTTCATGCAATAAAATTAATTATTTAAAAATCATACAATATGATTTTCTGTGGAAAATCACTGGACTTAATCTGTGGACGTTATACGGATTGTGCTGCTGCGAGAGTATGCGGTTCCCCAAAGTAGCAAAGCAGAGTTGTGTCACAGCTGGCGCCGCCTAGCGCTGAGGCCTGGTAAGGTTAACTGTATGCTTATGTGAGGTTACTGTGTTGTTGTTGCACCCCTGAGTTGTCAGTCGCCACAGGGTACTGCACCTCACTTAAGATGTAGTACTCATCCCGGGTAAGGAGAGGTTAATCGCTGGTGTTTCTCATATTCACACACCAAACCCAGTTAGGTGCTTTCCCACCAGGTACTCCGGGAGTGGCAACCGGGACTGTGAGTAAAGAAACCTTGAAACCGCAGAGACTGTGTATGCCTGTCCTTGCTGGCGTCGGCGCCCTGCACTTCGGCGCCTACGGCTACTACTACCCTCATCATCCTCCCCGGGGCCTACCCCACCTGTGGGGAGCAGACACATCTTAGCTGCTACAACCATCAGCCCCGGAGGACAGCAGCGGCGGCTAATCCCAGGCCGCGTACCGCAGGTCGTGTCACGAGACAAACTATCCCCATCATCTCATCCACCATCATCCTCCCTTTCTTTTATTCTATGCCTCAGGGTCACAAAGCCAGGTAGGGCCACCCATGTCATCCCCAGACGCTACATCACTAGTCTCGGTGACGAGTAAACAATTGACCCCTTGCCCCGTGGGTGCTACATTGTAAATGTACCGCCCCGAGGCTCGGCCGGCTGCCGTGCCGCTCGGATCCGTGCTCGTCGGTGGGTGGCTCGAGCTCCTCCTGGACCCGGGGGTCACGTTGCTCTGAAGGGAAGCTGGCGCTACGTGTAGGGATTTCGGTGGGGAAGGTTCACGGCCGAGGCTGTGGAGTTTAGGGTTGTAAGTTCGTGACGCCACCCACGGGTTGTGGTGAATATGGACACCACCGCTGCCATTAACTAGGCTCCCAGGGACGGTGTTTGCAGCCTGGTGTTGAC
The DNA here is from genome assembly GCF_048569485.1 of Anomaloglossus baeobatrachus. NCBI lineage: Eukaryota > Metazoa > Chordata > Amphibia > Anura > Aromobatidae > Anomaloglossus > Anomaloglossus baeobatrachus. The sequence continues at coordinate 99,519,792 of NC_134358.1, read as the reverse complement.
CCCTCTGTGGGCAGGGGGTGATGGTCCCAGGGCCCGGTGTTTGTGAGGTGCGGGCAAGATGGTGTGGTGCGGTGCGCGGCCCAAGGGCACTGTTGTACTCACTATGACAGATACACCGGAGTCTCTGGTAAACCAAAAAGGATGGTGGTCGGTGCCTGCAGCCGGCTGCGCTTTTGCCCCTTTCTCAGGTTGGTGGCTCCCGCCTTTCTCCTGCACCTCTGTGGTAGAACTTTACTGTCTATGCTTCAGCAATGGTAGTCCTCTCCCCAGCTCTATGTTTGTCGGGGAACACGTTTTCCCGCAGGCGCTGGCCCGTGGGATCTCTCTGCCTGTGCGGTGGCTTTCTATCCCCCTCGGTGGGCTGTTGCCGTCTTTCGGGTCTTGGTACGAGAAAGGACCTAAGGTCCAGACCTCAATCAGTGAATTCGACGTGGTCCAGTGGCTTCTGGATCTCGCTCTGGGTCTGAGTACCCCTCCTGGTGCTCCGGTTTCCAGTTGGCTCCCCGGTTCAGTACCGGCGGGCCACTACCCTGTCCCGGTCCCTTACGATTCCACCAACCGTCTTCCCGGCTCCTGCAGGCGGCAAACACCGTCTGCCTCCTGGTCACAGGGTATCTGGGTTCCTACCCAGATCCCTGACAGACGTTGACTCAGTGCTACTACTCTCCTCCACTCCCTGACTCATCTGTTTGTTTTTTTCCCGCCTCAGGCTCTCCGAACTCCTTGGAGGGCGTGGCCAACTGCCTGGCTCCGCCCCCTGGTGTGAACGTCAAGACCTGAGAGGGGTGACTCAGGGTTTTTAGGTTGGCTAGTTACACCTTTTAGGAGCTGATGTTTGTGCAGGGGGTCTACCTGTGACTACCTGGCTAGTCCAGGGCGTCACATAAACATATTAACGATTTATATGGTAATGTAAAGTGTAATCTGTTATGTATTTATAAATGTGTTAGCAATGTGTGGCAAAGTGTATTACGCAGATAAGCTTTAGGGTAGAACATAGGTTGTAACAGAAGTAGCAGAGTGGAGAATGTTAAGTAGGATGTAGTGTAAGGTAAAGTATAGGAATGTTATGTAGATAGGCTTTGTTACTAATGGATATAGCAGTATCAGATACTTCCTGGTTATAGAGGGAGCTGAGAACAAAGGTGGGAGGAATGATAGATGGCCAGAGGGTTGGTTGTAGAGACATGCCTGTGAGACCGCTTTTCTGCAGAGGGGTTCCTGGAGCGAGGACCTTGTAACTTGGGTCCGTCGGGGAACCCAGAGGTATAATGACTAAGATTGCTCCGGCAATTGAAACGCATTGAAAAGTGTTTTTACTGCATATTGTAACTGCCATAATGTGCACTAATATGGATGAAGAAATTACGCCTTGGATGTGAAGAGCTGGATCCGTTTATTTAATTTACTGGATGGTTGGTCGTTGGCGAGGCTGGATTCTTTACTCCATTCTGAGGAGGGACAGAACCAGGTAGTTAGCTTTACGTTTCTTTATAACCAGGAGGTATCCTCCAGGGGTCTTGAGCCTACGGCTTACTATGGAGAAGATCAAGACACCGGCCCTGATATAATCAAAGTCCTAGAATCTCAGGCACTTCCTCTGGAAATACATCAAGATACACACAGCATGAAGGAGTAATGGTATTTAAACTCAAAACTGAATATCACACAAAAAAAATCATAAATTATAAAAAGTAAATTATACCATTACATTTTTTTTCATTTTATTATCATTTAAAAATTGATTCAATAGATACAAATATATAGTAAATAAATTAACCATACAAAAATATCAAAAAATCAAAACAAAATCAATATCAAAGAACTTGCTGACATAAAAAGCAGAAAAAATACCTTATATTACTGCACTTGATCAACAAGCACATTTACAGACTTGCAAAAAATGTCAGTATATTTGAGCTAATTCTTCAAGTTCCCCTGTAATCACTAGAATCAAAATTACTTGTAGGGAAAGCTTAATCCCACTGCATATGCTGCAAATACAACCCTAACAGGCAGGTATCAGGCCATGCATATATGTATGCACATGCTATATTCAAGGGATTCCCTTATAATCAGATTTAAAAGTGATTATCTCAGGCAAAATAAATGTACTTACTGGCTGTGATGCTAGTCACTACTTACGGATAGTATAGATGGAAGGGTAGTCAGAGAAGGTGGGGTCAAGAAACAGGAGGACACAACAGGACACAGGGAGTAAGCAGAAACGCAGTCAACTCACAGGCTGAGGGTGGTCAGAATTCCAGGAGAGTATGTATTAGATTGAGGGAGCAGACAAAGACGTGGTCAGGTAATGGTTCGAGGTCAGAAGCCAGGAGGTAATGACAAAAAAAGGGAACAGGCAGAGAGGAGTTAAACAACAGTCTGGGGTCAAGAAACTTAGATCAAAACACAAACACAAGCCAAGAGCACAACTGCAGAACCAGAGAGTATGACTGGCGAAGTTCTGGGAGAGCATGCTCAGTAATGAAACAGAGCAATTGGCCGGAAGATGGAACACCTGAGTTAAAGCAGCTCCCAGAATCTGCAAGGAATCCTGTGCTGTCAAAAAACCTGTCAGCTAGTGCTCAAACAAACACAGCAGAGCATCTTCAAATGCAAGATGCTTTGCACAAAGGAAGCATGTCACTGCCGGATCTGTAGTTCAAGAAGGCGCAGTAGAACATCACCTGTGCGCAAGATGCTCTGCACAGAGGAATAATGTCACTGCCACCTCAGTAATTCAGGAAGGCGCAGCAGAGCATCACCTGTGTGCAAGATGCTCTGCGCAGAGGAATCATGACACTGGCTAAAATGTAATGTGAAGTGATGTCTCTGCAGCCTCTACGCACATTTCAATGTTTCATCTTCATCAGGAGACACCTCCAAGAAATGTGTTTGACTGCATAATTTTGAGCAACCAATGAAAAGGGCCAAGACATATTTAGGTAGCTCACTAGCAAATTTACAGCAGGCAGTACTAACAATACCTAGAAATGTAGTTGACTGAGTAATTTTGAACAGGCAATGAAAAGTGGCAAGACCTTTTAAGCTAGTTCCCTAGCAAATTTACAGCAGGATCTGCAAACTAACAATACCTAAAAATGTTGTTGACTGTGTAATTTTGAGCAAGCAATGAAAACTGCCAAGATCTTTCTAGCTAGTTTACTAGCACAGCAGGCAGTACTAACTAACAATACCTAGAAATGTGGTTCACTGGCTGATTTGGAGCAGGCAGTAACAAGTAGCAATGTAAGGGTGAACTCTTAATCAGGGTTCACGTGTTGCCTACTGTCCGACTTAATTAATGAGGATCAAGTGCATGCTTGAAAAATGACATCAGACACACACAGTCGGATGTTCATCTTTCCTCGATCAGAGGTGACCCAAACCAGACTTTTTTTCACTGAAACATGCCCTTATGTAACCTAGGAAAGGGGCATGGTCGGCTCTACAGTGGGCATGCCTGGATGTGTTCATTGGTCATTGGGTTGAACATCGTGTTAGTCCATGAGTTGATTGGTGGGCGTCATCGTAGGCGGGTCTATGATGTCATCCGGGCGGATCTGTGGTGATGCTGATGGGTGGGTCTGTGACATCATTGGGGTGGATCTGTGGTGATGCTGATGGGCAGGTCTATGAAGTCATCAGGGCAGATCTGCAGTGATACTGATGGACGGGTCTGTTACATCATCTGGGCCATCTTCTATATCGCTGAAGACTGACTGGCTTATGTATAGAGAATCGATTTCATTGAACACACTTTCCACAGTCCTCTATGTCCAGTGGTTAATTAAGTATTTGATCCAATGGCTCTTCTCAACAGCAATACCTATTTAGATTCTTCACTGGCAACTCTTTAGCAGGCATTCACAAGTAGCAATCCCTATGTCTATCATTAAATGCAGATTTGCGGCAAATACTTTTCTCTACACTGCACGTTCCTGTTCTACACTGTCCCTATCCTATCTATCTATCTCAACTACCTATCATTAAAGTCCTAGCTAACCTAACTGTCTAGCAGCATCGGCGGCAGCACCTTCCCTAATGTTTCACCTTCCCTAATGTTTTTTAAATTTTCTAGATCAGTGGTCTCAAACCTTTGAATTTCCAGTTTTGTGACTCTGACAGTCATCAAGTGATGCTGAAAGTTGTCATTTCTCAACAGCTGGAGATGGAAAGGTTGGAAAACACTGATCTAAATAATTTTTATGGAACGGAAACCCTTTTGGAACGGAAAACCCCTAAGGAATGGAAACCCTTTACCTAAGGTTTAGGTCAGTTGGTTAAGTTAATATTACCACAACTGTAAAGTATTTTAGATACAAATTAAAAAAATAACTAAGGGCCAAAAAAGTTTTACTAACTTGTATAAAACATTCCGAATTGCAAGTGCAAAATGAAAACAAAATCCCATCGGACACAAAATTTTAAGCTATTTCATGTTTCGCTTGACCTCCTGCAGCATGGGGGTCATCATGTTACATTTTTACATGAAACGCGTGAGGAGATACATTTCCTTCCCGTGAATGATTTCAGATGATTGTCTATTGTAGTCTTTTTATTTAAACCATGAATCCCAATTTGTATAATTTCTCACAACTTAATAAAATGTTACATCCATTTTATACATTACAATGTATTTTACTAAGTCTTATGCAAATCTGTGTGAAAGGGGTTAATGGAACACAGAAGTTTATTTATCTAAGTGACTTTCTGGAAGGAAGGGCACAGATTTACAAATGTCTAATTATAGTCTTCCTGATTGATAGTGATTTATATCGCCACATATTTGCATTTTTATGTTGGAATTATTGTTGGAGCAGATGTGCATTGCTGGAAGCCTGTTTTTTCGACAATGAGCTCAGTTAAAGCAAAAAATAAAAAAAAAACTATCAGTGTATCTTGGATTCTGTGTCATATACTTATTAAAGAAATCTGGTGTGGGAAATCTGAAAATAAATAGGTCTCTCTGGACTAAAAAAGATTAAAGTGTTCATCTACTTCACATACTTTTAAGAATCTGCCACTGATGACATGTTAGTATTGATTTTTTTTCAGTGTTACAGATTTGTGCAGAGTAGTGGAAGCTTATTAGGCTTATTTGTACACCCACTGTCCTAGCATTGTCGCCAAATGCCTGCAGAACTAATCAAAACAGCTATAATATATGCATCATCACTGTATAACCCCTGACTCTCTGCAAAAAACACCTTTCAATCAACATCAACATCAAATAACAATCAACTGTTATTAACGTCAAGCGTCCAAGTTTCTGGACTGTAAGCAAAACAGACCTTAAAAGGGCAAGACGGTATTATGCTGAGAAAGAGAGTCAGATGATTATCCATCATGTGATACCATAAGGAAGGCATCTGATTGGCTCCAAATTTATTTTGCAGTAAAATAATGACCCCAAACCTACAGCCAATGTCATTAAGAAATACTGTATCTTCAGCATAAAGAAAAACAAGGAATCTGTGAAGTGATGACATTACCCCCACATAGCCCTGATCTCAACTTCATTGAGTCTGTGTGGGATTACATGAAGATACAAGCCTCCTACAGTCACACAGGGGATGGGAGGACCCACGGAGATGCAAAACAAAGGGTACACCAGGGGTCTACCTCTGCACAAGAGGTTTTTCTACCCTTGGCTTTAGTAATCCAGGAAAGCTCCCCTGATGAGTGTAACAATACGAAACGCGTAGGGAGACTGGAGCACGCCGTACATGGATTGCAATTGGAGGGGTTGGTGGTAGCTGTGCATTAAATAGCTCCCCCTCTGCGATCCTTCTATCACCAGGGTGTTGAAGCAAAAGCTATACCGGTGAGATTGTTCCTTTATTTGCCTCATTTGTTAAGGTATTATTGTAGCCTCTGCAAAATTGTTTGTTAGCAGGCACCCTTTTTTGATACTCCGCTGCATGTCAGCTGATCTGTATTGGTTGTGTAGCTGTATCATTACCGGAGTATCATTCCACATATGTGTTTGTCTGTTTAAGCCCCTGATTTTAACATTAATTATTAAAAGTTATATTTTATCATTTACCCTGCTATTTACACTACACCAGGGAACCAATACAACAAAAGGCCCTGGTTCTAGGGAGAGGGAAGCATCATCACATCCTAACACTCACCGGAGGTTGATCCCTGCACTTCCTAACATCTCTAGATGGGTACTTCCCCCCCATGCGCTGTCACAAGCTCAGACCCTTGCTGGCCTGAAACTCACACTGACTAGTGTGAAGGCCAGCAAGATGCTAGTCTTGCCACTACAATAAAACAACATGTGAAAGGTAAGACAAACAGGGAAAAGACAACAAATTGTTTTCCACAGCTACTCAAGCAGGAAGCTTCTCTGCTGCAAAGGAAACAACACCTCATCTTCTCCAGAGACAGGCTCCTTCAAAAAGGACAGGTGTAGAATGAACTATAGCCAACATAGGAGAGAGTGAAGAGTGAGTTTATACAACGTGGAAGGGAGTGGCAGCAGCTGAGATTAACAACTACAAGTCAATCTCAGCAGGATAGAAAAAAGACCTAACCCCTTCAGCACTGAATAGAATTAAATATACTCCTCAGGATAAGCAATGAGGAAATTCTAAACTGAATCTGCGATAAACCAAATGCTGTGACCTTCTGATCCCCGATCTCTCCGAGGTCTCAGCAGAGCAAGACACACTCGTGATACATGCACAGAAGATCTGCGGTTAGTTCTCCAACATGTATGGAACAACATAATGACTGGATTCCTTCAAAGTAAATATTAATTTGATTTAGATTATTCTTTTGTTCATTTACTTTACATTTTGTTAACTGATAAAAGGAAACAATTAACTCATATTTTTTAAAGCATTCTTACTTTGCAGCATTTATTCCTTCCTAAAACTAATCCACAGTGCTGTATATATAAATATTATATAAGGTATACAACATAAGATTAACCCCTTAACGACCGCGGGCAGTAAAATTCCGTCCTAAGTGACATAACCTTACTGCCCGCGGTCTGCCGGCGGCAGCATGCCGCGATCGGCACACATCTCAGCTGATTTTCACAGCTGAGATGTGTGCCTGCTAGGCACGAGCAGAATCGTTATCTGCTCATGCCGATTAACCCCTTATATGGCGCTGTCAATATGTGACAGCGCCATTATAAGCGCGATCGCGGTAAAGTTTTACTTACCGCCCGATCCCGGAAGTCACGTGACGCAATCACGTGACTCCCGATAGTTGTCATGGTAGCACAGGGTCATGTGATGACTCCTGTACTACACATGACTTGCTTTCACTTTCGCTGTGCCGGGGACACAGCAAAAGAGAAAGAGAGCGTATCTGCTGTTTACAGCCGTGTAGCTGTGATCAGCAGATAGTGCAGAGCGATCGGAATGCTGATCGCAATAGCCCCCTAGGGGGACTAGAAAAAGTTAAAAAAAAAGTTTTAAAAAATTAAAAAAACCTAAAAGTTCAAATCCCCCCCCATTCGCCCCATTGAAAATTAAAGGGTTAAAAAATAAAAAATATACACACATTTGGTATCGCCGTGTTCAGGAACGCCCGATCTATCAAAATATAAAATTAATTAATCTGATCAGTATACGGCGTAGTGGCAAAAAAATTCCAAACGCCAAAACAATGTTTTTTTGTCACCACAACTTTTGCGCAAAATGTAATAGGAGGCGATCAGAACGTAGCATCTGCGCAAAAATGGTACCGTTAAAAACGTCAGCTCGAGACGCAAAAAATAAGCCATCAGTGATCCATAGATCCCGAAAAATGAGAACGCTACGGGTCACGGAATATGGCGTAAAACGTGCGCCACTTTTTTCGGACAAACATCCGATTTTTTTTTAACCCCTTATATAAAAGTAAACCTATACATATTTGGTGTCTACGAATTCGCACTGTCCTGAGGCATCACACCCACATATCAGTTTTACCATATAGTGAACACAGTGAATAAAATATCTCAAAAACAATAGTGCTATCGCACTTTTTTTGCAATTTTTCAGCATTTGGAATTTTTTTGGCGTTTTCTAGTACACTATATGGTAAAACTGATGGTTTCATTTAAAAGTACAGCTCGTTCCGCAAAAAATGAGCCCTCACATGACCATATTGACTGAAAAATAAAAAAGTTACGTCTCTCAGAAAAAGAATGGCGAAAAAAAAAAACGGAAAGCGAAAAATCGGCCGGTCGTGAAAGGGTTAATATAAGCTTGCATGTGGCTGAGTAAAGTGAGGGAGCTGCTGTGTTTTGCTAGAGATGGCAGCAGTGACAGGGTCTTCAGATGCAGATGGAAGTACAAAATAAACACTATAAGGGTATGCTCACAGGAATGTATGAATCGGATGAGTGCAATGTGAGAAAATCTAGCATTGCACTAAGACCAAGGTTGTTCAATGAGGGAGAGCAGATGGTCAGCTTTTTTCTCATCCAGATTCTGGATGAAAAAAAAGTCGCAGCATGCTGCAATTGTCAGCGAGAGCTGTGTAACTCACACCCATACAAGTCTATGGGTGCGAGTGAAACATTGGACTGCACTTTAATTAATCCTTCCCTCTCCTCTGCAGCTGTGATCGGATTGCAGGATCGAATCACAGTTGCATGACACTCGCGTCACGCTGGCAGCACAGAGGGAGCTGAGGGTCATTAGCATATCGCATCTGATGCACTCGCATCGGATGCCATACCATCTTGTCAGTCCAGCCTTAGACCACGTGCATACATTCAGTATTTGTTAATTTTTGTACACCTCAGTATTTGAAGGCAAAACCAGAAGGGGAATAATCAGAGGAAAAGTATAATGGAAACACGGTCACCACTTCTATATTTTTTAACCATTCCAGGTTTGGCTTATGAATACTAAAATACGGACCAAATACTAAAAGTATGGCCTTAAGGCCGCTTTACATGCTGCGACATTGCTCAAGCGATCTCGTTGGGGTCACGGAATTTGTGACGCACATCCGGCCGCTTTAGCGATGTCGTTGCGTGTGACACCTATGAGCGATTTTGAATCGTCGCAAAAATGTTCAAAATCGCTCATTGGTGACATGCCCCCCTATTCTCGATTATCACTGCTGCTCAGGGAACGATGTAGTTCGTCGCTCCTGCGGCAGCACACATCGCTGTATGTGACACCGCAGGAACGAGGAACCTCACCTTACCTGCGGCCACCCGCAATGAGGAAGGAAGGAGGTGGGCGGGATGTTACGTCCCGCTCATCTCCACCCCTCTGCTTCTATTGGGCGGCGGTTCAGTGACGCTGCTGTGACGCTGAACGAACAGCCCCCTTAGAAAGGAGGCGGTTCGCCGGTCACAGCGACGTCGCTAGGCAGGTAAGTAGTGTGACGGGTCTGAGCGATGTTGTGCGCCACGGGCAGCAATTTTCCCGTGTTGCACAACCGATGGGGGCGGGTGCACACGCTAGCGATATCGTTCACGATATCGCAGCGTGTAAAGCGGCCTTAAGGCCTCATTCAGATGTCCATTTGTCATGTACTTGTTCTATCAGTGGTTTTCACGGGTACAACACATACCCATTACAGTCTATGGAGCTGTTCACATGTCCATTTCTTTCTGGTATCACAGATGAAAAAGGTCTATACAAGTCTATGGGTCTGTGAAGAACACATGCAGCACACAGATGCTGTTTGTATTTACCATTCAAAAGATATGGGAAGCTTTGTCATTTATTTCTTCATTTATCCCTTCAAGAAAAATACACACTGACCAAACACTGATTATACATGGATCCAAAACAAGGATAACACCGGTACCATTATTTTGCATATGTGAAGAATACTCACTTGTGAATGAGGCCTAACATTGCCCCTCAGAGGTTTTTTACAATGTTTCCCAAACTCCAGTTCTCACGGCCCCCAGCAGATCATGTTTTCAGGATTTCCTTAGTATTTATAGAGCAGCTGAGGGATCATGTGGAAATTTCTGATGCCTGATAATTTTCCAGCCAACTATGTAATGCTAAGGAAATACTGAAAACATGATATGTTGAGGGAAGGAGAAGACTGCAGTTTGGGAAATATTGGTCTATTGTGTCCCTTTGGCTGGAGTCACACAAGTGTAAAAAAAAATCGGTCCCATTTCCCTCCGGAAAAGTTGGATGAGTGGTATTTGTGTGGTAGTCCATGTGTAGTGTGGTAGTCCTGAATTGTAAAGCGCTACGGAATATGTTGGCGCTATAGAAATAAAGATTATTATTATAGTGTCATGCGAACAACTGATTTTTTCCTCACTTGTCATCCGTGTGATCTCAGTGTGCTCTCAGTGTGCGCTCAGTGTGCGCTCAGTGTGCTGTCAGTGTGCAGTGTGTTTTTTTCTCAGCAACTATTAGTCATTTACATTTACAGCACCCTTTACAGTGTTCTGTGCTAATGATAGTAATGTATCTATAAAAATGGATGTCACTAGGATGGTAAGTGTGTAAGGAGGTGGTCAGTGTACCAAGAATTAGAAGCATTTCCCCCCCTGAAGACCTAGAGCAAGATGTTTTAATAGATTATAGCCTGGTATTTTATATGGACATTATTGTAAGTGCAGCCAGTGCCATCTAGTGGTCGAAGGGATACCGTATCTTGTCGTATGTAATGCCAAATGTATGTTTCTGTGCCTTTAATGCGTAATGTATTGTGTGTCTTTTATATTGAAATGCTGCATTGTATAAAGGCCCCTTTACACACTGAGACTTTCTAGCGATCCCACCAGCGATCCTAACCTGGCCGGGATCACTACAAAGTCTCTGGTGAGTCGCTGGTGAGCTGTCAAACAGGCAAACCTGGAAAACGACGCAACACCAATACGGACCTGCAGAACGACCTGGTTAGTCATTGGGGACGTTGTAAAGCAGCTTTTTGAAAGGGAAGTCGCTAACGAAGTCACTGTAAAGGCCCCTTTACACACTGAGACTTTCCAGCGATCATGCTGCACAGAGGGAAACAAAGGACCAAAGAATGGTCCTGAGAGATGTGATCAGCAACTTCCCAGCAGGGGCCAGGTCGCTGATGTGTTTCACACACTGCAATGTCGTTGGGGAGGTCGCTATAACGTCACAAAACCGGTGACGTTACAGCGATGTCGTTTGCGATGTTGCAGTGTGTAAAGGGACCTTAAGGCCCGTTTCACACGTCAGTGAAAAACACAGACGTTTTTCACTGGCGTGTAAAACACGCACATGTCCCTGCGTGTGCCGTGAATCACGGCACACGTGGGTTGTCTAAGTGCAATCCGGGCTCCGTTCTCCATGGCCCGTGATTGCACTTAGAAATCAACTCACCTGTGCCCGCTCCCGCTCTCCGTGGTGCTGAATCCCCCCGCGGTGCAGCATCCGGCCGACACTGACCCCTGCAGCAGCTGCTTCCGGGTCAGCTGTGTCGTGCATCATTAAGATGCGCGACAGTAATCAGCCGGCTTAGAAGCAGCAGGCTGCACAGGCTGCAGAGAGCGCGGCTGAAGCCGGGTGAGTTAAAATGTTTATTATTTTAAATGCACGTTTTTTTCTGGCACGTGTTTCACGGACCACACCACTGCGTGGTCCGTGGGACATCAGTGATGCCAGAAAAAAATGGACATGTCTCCGTGCGGCAATCACGCACACGCGGGTACGCCGCACGGAGACACGTGCAGTGAAAAATCACTGACGTGTGAGCAGACCCATTCATTATAATGGGTCTGCGTATGTCAGTGATTCTGGTACGTTTAAAAAAAAGCACAAACGTCCCAGAATCACTGACGTGTGAAAGGGGCCTAAGAGTAAGGATGTTTTAGATAGACTAGATGTAGCAGAGTTATACAAGTGTTGGTAGGGTGCAATATAGCCGGGTAGCCCGGTAGCATTTCCACAGCAGGTACACTAGGTTTAGCTTTGAGACTAGGTCCCTGGGAGGAGGGAAATGTTCAGGGAGAAAGAAAATGACTGCCTGAGGAGCAGGGTGGATGTGGTGCTTGGATGGACTGATCCCCCTATGAGGAGTTTTGTTGTCGGTAGCCTGATTGGTGACATAGGGGATTTGTGGGACCCACCGGACACAAAAAAAAGGGCCGAGCTAGGACGGTGTTAGACTAGTCGGCTGGTAACAGAGCGCAGCTGAGAGGAGAGACAGACAGAAGAAGTGCAGTACTAGTGTGCACATGAAGAAAGAAAGAGTTTGAAAGTGACTGCATTTTGTATGAGAACCCTGCCACAAAATTACAGTAAAAGTTGTGTTAAAAAAAGAGAAGCCGTTTGTGTCGTCTCCTTGATTGTCACTGCACCAGAAGATAGAAGAGACAAAGTACCCACAGGTAGCAAATAACTGGACGAAGCCCAAACGTTCACAGACCCTACGATCTGCCTGTAGCAGGGCCAGGGGGTTGCACGACACACTGACCATGGCTACAGCGCCCCCTGTGCCCCTGTTTATGTTTGTGATGTCTGTGTGGCGTCCGTCTTTTTCTTGCACCTATTCGTGATCCACTCGCAGAATGCTGCAACTTTTTTCTCATCCAGAATCTGGATGAGAAAAAACTGACCATGTGCTACAATTCATTGACTAACATTGGTCACAGTGCAATCAGAGATTTTTTGCATTGCACTTGTCCTAGTCATATGCGTGTGTGATCGTTCCCTTTGGAAGATACTTTCTATATGATAAAACCAGTACAAAAAAATAAAACAATCTATATAAATAAAAATCTTATGTGCATTTGTAAAAATCCGCTTATCTCAGAAAGCTCCCAACCGATTGTTGTCAAATTTTGACACAATGTTCCCCCGGGCCCTGCAAGTGTTTTGGTGCACTCATCGTGATCCACGCATGCCCTTAACTGTGGAAAATTTCAACTGTTCACAGTAGATTAACATCCGAACTATATGCTGGGTCATCACGATTCACGCATGGTCGCAACCGTGGAAAATTTCAACTGTACACATCGCGATCCATGCATGCCTGTGACCATGGAAAATTTCAACTGTTCACGGTAGATTAACATGCGAACTATATGCTGGGTCATCACGATTCACGCATGCGCGCAACCGTGGAAAATTTCAACTGTACACATCGCGATCCATGCATGCGCGTAACTGCGGAAAATTTCAACTGTTCACGGTAGACTAACAAGCGCGCTGTAAGCTGGGTCATCGCGATTCATGCATGCGCGCAACCGCTGAAAATTTCAACTGTTCACGGTAGACCCAACAACGGCACTCTATGGTTAGAGCTGAGGCGAAACAACACCAACAGTATAGAGATGCAAAATAACGGTCAATTTCTCACTCAATTGACAGATGATTGTCCAAAACATGACCGTCCCGTCACAGATTTTGTTTTTGTGACTGCAATGGAAAAAAATGTTATATGCTGGGAGCGAGGCAAAAATTGCTACAGCTGATCAACACCAACAGAAATATTGTATACCCACACGAGTGGACAAATTAAACTCTTACTAGAAACGTATGTTCTGTTTAATTTCTTATCCGTTAAATGAGAATGTGCCACAGCGAAATGTGGCAGGGTACAGCTAGGATATAATAAGCTAAAAAAAAAGGATGAGATACCCATAACAATATGTCCAGCTGTGACGGAAAATGTAGCACGCTCTGTTAAGCCCATTGTCGGTATATTGTACAGTAATTATTGCATATCTGTTTTTTCAGATTTACTCTATTCTTGAAATAAAGGATGAGTCTTGGAAATACATTAATTAACTAATTGGATTAGGAACGTGTTTGCCAAAGTCTTAAACAAGCGCCTTGGGGTGGTCTGAAGATGACTTCTTTACGGCAGTTTCCATGGCTTGCTATGATGGAATAGTATTTAAGACTTTTATTACAGCTTTGTATTTGGGACAAATTGCTGAATCATTTTTTTCTCCTATGTGATGTCCTCTCTTATACAATGGCCATTTTTCTGTATTAGGGTATGTGCGCACGTTGCTTTTTACCTGCTTTTTACCTGCTTTTTTGCTGCTTTTTCTTCTGCGCTGTTTAATGCCAAAATGGATGTGTTCTTCTATTCAAGCAAAGTCTATGGGAATTTGGGTTTCTTGTTCACACTATGTTGTTCAAAATGCTGCCTTTTTGTGGCAGAACTTTGGTCAAAAACTCAGCTTTTCAAAGAAGCAACATGTCAATTGTTTTTGCCATTTGGGTTTTGCACTGCAAAGCTGAGTTTTTGACCAAAGTTCTGCCACAAAAAGGCAGCATTTTGAACAACATAGTGTGAACAAGAAACCCAAATTCCCATAGACTTTGCTTGAATAGAAGAACACATCCATTTTGGCATTAAACAGCGCAGAAGAAAAAGCAGCAAAAAAGCAGGTAAAAAGCAGGTAAAAAGCAACGTGTGCACATACCCTTAGACTCTGTCTTCATTGATCACCAGCCTTATCTAGTGTACTGCGACTGGGAATAGAAAGAAGTACGGATATTTACTGCTCAGACAGAGGCAAGACGTGTCCTCTTTTCACCTTTTACCGCATCGTAATAACACACACATCTAGTAGAGGTCCCAGAACATTAATACAACATATTATTTATTTCTCTACACATTAAAAAGTATTTTTTTTTATAAAAATATTCAAGCTAATAGCAGAGCAGTCATATTATCACATAGCAAAGTTTAGAATGGGGTCAAATGAGAACATAGATTACTTGTGATTATTTTGGTCTTCTTCGTAACAATGTGGCTGTCTGTAATGCACAGAAATACTTAAAAAAAAATGTTGCAGCATAGAAATAATGCACATGGTAGTGTCACAGTAAAGGAAACATTTACTCAGCGAAACGAGGGCCTGATATACCTTTGGTGCAACCTGTTCAGCTGCACAGGGGCCCAAGAGGTCAGGGAGCCCAGCTCTACCTCCAAAGCAGGTGCAATTTTATATTTTTATGAGCTCTGGGGCCGCAAAGGGCCCCTATATTTTCCTTGCACAGTGGCCCTTTTCGATCTGTGCCCACCAGTGAGTGAAACTATAGCACAGGATGTATGCATTGACAGTAATGTAAAAGAATGATACACATTACACACTGATGTGACAGAATATTCATAATTTTAACAGTTATTTACAGTATCACGGTACACACATAACTTGCAGCATAGGCAAAAAATGATGTCAAAGTAAAGGGGCGAGGCACACAGTGATGTCACAGTTTGGTGAAATTGCACAGAATTATGTTATAATAATGGGGTGATGCACACAGTGATGTCACATTTGGATGATATTGCACACATAATGTCATAATCTCCTCCTATCTCTCTGATCGGTCGCAGTCGGTGTTAATGGGGGGTCAGAGGTCGTCTCCTAGGCATCTCCCTTGTGGGGTGCCTCAGGGGTCGGTCCACTCCCCCCTGCTATTTAATATTTACATGAAACCGCTGGGTGAGATCATCCAACGATACGGGGTGCATTGTCATCAGTACACGGATGATATCCAGCTGTATGTTTCCACCCCGTGCCAAGTCAATGAAGCAGCAGAGGTGATGTGTCGGTGTCTGGAGGCTGTGATGGTCTGGATGGGTGATAATAGGCTCAAGCTCAATCCCGACAAGATGGAGTGGCTGTGGATATTGCCTCCTAGGGACGATTCTAACTGTTCCTCCATTAGCCTGGGAGGGGAGTTTATTACCCCCTCGGAGAAGGTTCGCAACTTGGGAGCCATCCTCGATCCACATCTAACATTAGATCATCATGTATTGGTTGTGGCGAGGGGGGCGTTTACCCAGGTTTGCCTGGTGCACCAGTTGCGCCCTTATATGGATCGTGAGGCTTTGCGCACAGTTGCCCATGCCCTTATTACTTTGAGGATCGACTACTGCAATTCTCTCTACATGGGACTACCTTTGAAAAGTATTTTGGAAACTACAGGTAGTCCAGAATGCAGCCACAAGAGCTACCGTGGGACTTCCTAGATATTGCCACATTTTACCAACACTCCGCGAGCTGCACTGGCTACTGATCAGTTTCCGAGTGCAATTCAAGTTGTTGGTGATTACCTATAAAGCCCTACATGCCATAGGACCAGCATACTTCCGAGACCATCTCTTGCCTCGTGTCCCAGTGACCAGTCCGTGTCCATAGGGAAGGCCTCCTCCGAGTCCCGTCGATAAGCCACTGTCGACTGGCAACTCCCAGGGTTGGAACCTTCTCCATCGCAGTCCCAACCCTTTGGAATAATCTCTCCACAGAGCTCCACATTGCCCTACTCTACTAACATTCTGTAAAGACCTTAAGACTTACCTATGTCGGCAGGCCTGGGACGGTTAGTGTTGACTACGGCTAATAATTTTAAAAATTGGTATAAATAGGGTATGTTTGTTCGGTTTTTAAAGTTTTTTAAGGGGTAATGCACACAGTTCGGTGATATTGATATTACCTCCTGCTCTCTGGCCTCCCTTCCAACACTCTTGCACCCCTCCAATCTATCCTAAACTCTGCGGCCCGCTTAATCCACCTCTCCCCTCGCTACTCCCCAGCCTCGCCACTCTGCCAATCCCTTCACTGGCTTACCATCACCCAACGACTCCAGTTCAAAACACTAACCATGACTTACAAAGCCATGCACAACCTGTCTCCTCTCTACATCTGTGACCTAGTCTCCCGGTACCTACCTGCACGCAATCTCAGATCCTCACAAGATCTCCTTCTCTGCTCCTCTCTTATCTCTTCTTTCCACAATCGCGTACAAGATTTCTCCCATGCATCCCCCATACTCTGGAACGCTCTACCTCAGCACATCAGACTCTCCCCTACCGTGGAAAGCTTCAAGAGGAACCTCAAGACCCACCTCTTCCAACAAGCCTACAACCTACAATAGCCCTCAGTCCAGTAGACCACTGCGCAACCAGCTCTGTCCTCACCTATTGTACCATCACCCATTCCCTGTAGACTGTGAGCTCTCGCGGGCAGGGTTCTCTCTCCTCCTATACCAGTCTGTTTTGTACTGTTAATGATTGTTGTACATATATCCTCTTTCACTTGTAAAGCACCATGGAATATATGGCGCTATAATAATAAATAATAATAATATTGGACACATAATGTCATAATAAAGGGGTAATGCAAACAGTGATGTCACAGTTGGTTGGTATTGCACACAGTGATGTAATAATAATGGGGTCATGCACACAGTGATGTCACAGTTGGATAATATTGAACACAGTGATGTCATAATGAAGGGGTGATGCACACAGTGATGTCACAGTTGGGTGATATTGCACATAGTGATGTCACAGTAAAGGATTGGTGAATACAGAAATGTCACAGTTTGGTGACATTGCACACAGTGGTGTTACAGCACAAAGATAAAGTGCACAATGACATCAGAGTGCAGAAATAATGAACACAAAAAGTCACAATACACTGCACAGAAGAAAATCACAATGACATGGCAGCACAGATAATAATGTATATTTTGTATCAAGAATACTAGCAATACAGATGTCACAGTAGACCACAGACATAATGCAAAAAAAATTAAATATGCTGCCTTATAGGGAAAATGCACAAAGCAAAGGCTTAAAGTTACCACGGGGAGCTTGTTTAATTTTCCAATCCCCCTTCCATT
Organism: Anomaloglossus baeobatrachus; assembly: GCF_048569485.1. Classification (NCBI taxonomy): domain Eukaryota; kingdom Metazoa; phylum Chordata; class Amphibia; order Anura; family Aromobatidae; genus Anomaloglossus; species Anomaloglossus baeobatrachus. Next base: position 99,502,228 of record NC_134358.1, on the reverse strand, counting down.
ATCAAGTAACTGTACCTCAGTTATTCACTACTATAGCAGCTAATATTACTGATACCCTGGTAGCCACATGACTGTACTATTGTAGATGCTTCCTTCTCCATATGCACTAATCCCTTCATCCCACAGATTCCCCTTTGAATGAAGACATGACACCCGCTAGGATAATTTGGCCAAATCGGCCTTTATTATACAAACATGACATTAAATAAATACCTTTTCTTTAAAGCGAGGAGGGTTCTTGGAGCTCCAAAACCTGGCGGACGTTCCCATAAAATTGATAAACCATCCGGAGTTGTCCCCAGCCGCAAACGACCACAAGCTCGGGGACACCATGACCAGATAACCATTTCCCTTACACCGACTCCCAGGGGACCCCACCCTGGAGAGCCCCAAAGTCTGCCAGGTAATTACCATTCCAAATAAAAAAAGGGGGGTTACCATCCACCTGATGTACAACCCCCCACCACCATTTTACCACCAACTCCAAGAACGCCACCTCACTACCGCAACATGACAGAAAATAAATAAAATACCCGGCCGAAATGACGCCGAGACAATACTAAAATATACCAAACTTTCTCCTGATAAAAACCCACACCCCCAGCATAACACAGGGCGGGAGGGCGGGACCTTTTCTGCTGGCTTCACATGCTGTTCTGATAGTACCCACCCCTTCTACTGATCCTATATTCCCAATTGACCACCCCTAGCACTTAACCCAGCCCCCTTAAACTTCTGACCCCCCACAGCCTGCGCTTTCTTTACCCGGAAACCAGTGTTAATCCCTCGTTGCGCTTCAAAGTCAGTCATGAGTCACTTTGCCCATGGCTCCGCTGTGGGCTCCGTTCAGCCTTGACTGTACTATTGTAGATGCTTCCTTCTCCATATTCACTAATCCCTTCATCCCACAGATTCCCCTTTGAATGAAGACATGACACCCGCTTGGATAATTTCGCCAAATCGGCCTTTATTATACAAACATGACATTAAATAAATACCTTTTCTTTAAAGCGAGGAGGGTTCTTGGAGCTCCAAAACCTGGCGGACGTTCCCATAAAATTGATAAACAATCTGGAGTTATCCCCAGCCGCAAACGACCACAAGCTCGGGGACACCATGACCGGAAAACCATTTCCCTAACACCGACTCCCAGGGGACCCCACCCTGGAGAGCCCCAAAGTCTGCCAGGTAATTACCATTCCAAATAAAAGAAGGGGGGTTACCATCCACCTGATGTACAACCCCCCACCACCATTTTACCACCAACTCCAAGAACCCCACCTCACTACCGCCACCACGAGCATTACCTGAGACCTCATAATGCGAGTCACCCCACCAACAAAGCGCTCGCTCCACCTTCCTGAACACCTGCTAACCACAGGTGCATCCACCGCGCCAACCTGTCCGTTCAAAGCCAAGAAACTCCCCACTGCCCTATCCACCTTAATTTCAGTCCTGTCGATCCCCTCTATCGACCGAACCACCAGTAAGGTTTTGTAGGCACAATATCCGACCGCACCATCTTCACCTCTCGGGGAGGCGGAGCATAGCTGCAGTAAACATGGCAAATAACTCCAATTTAATCCCTCATAGGGGGATATCCCCACATCATTTTCACCCGTGTGCAACACCAGCACATCGGGGGCACGATCCAACCTTAAAATGGTGAAAATCCAGTGTTACCTTAGACCACTCATACCTGGAACCAGATCCAAAGCACTAGACATGATCTCTCAACCAACCCTGCTGGCACTCATTCCTCCCCTCATCTGCCATCAGCCCCCCCAATTCAGGACAGTGACCCAATTATCCAACCAGTGGTGCACCGCACTTTTTTTTTTTTAAATTATACTTTTGCAGGAAGTCCCCCACTTTTCCACCTTGGTTGAGGCTCAAGACCACCAATGGGCCTGAGCGATCACCCCCCCAACAAAAATAAATACCCCCTGCAACACTCTACCGACCGCCTTATCAACCTCTTTACTGCTCACAACCTGACCCCCCCCATCTTTTTTAAATATTTATTTAAGATGTATTCAGTTTGACCATTCCAACCAAACATTCCATGGGGTAGGTTAACCCCACAACAACCTGACTCAACATGCCACCTCCACTTGACGATGGAGCCACCAATTTCCCTAATTCCCCAAAGAGCACCTAAGAACAACTAGCCGAAATCAAAATAGACCACAAGCTCCAAAACCCTAACGACCATCCATTATAACTACCCAGAAAAATATATCCTGGTCCCCACTGCCAGGTCGTTGAAGAATTCCTCCGGCAACCGTATACAAAGCGTGGGGGCCTTGCCCCCGCCATAGCCACCTTCTCACTACCCGAAAAAATTCCGGCTATGGGCACATGCAAAAGCAAATTAAAGCATGCCCAGCAACAACCAAAGGTCTGCCACTGCATTTGATTTTTCTTATTTATTTTTTTAATATATAACCCGCTTTGCGCACTTCAGTGAGGAAAGACACACTTCCTTGTCCGGTAACCTGTACTCAATCCCCCCCTGCTCTCCATCCTCCTAGAATCAATGGAGATTCCCAAGATGTTCAGACAATTGCCAGGGCCATTCTTTCTCTCCTGGCAAACTGCTGAACTATCCATGCCCTAGCCCTTAGCAAAGATGGCAAAAAATGGGGAGCTGACCGCCCCATGTACAGGAAGTTGTTGTCTTTTTTTTTTTTTTTTTTTGAGGTAAGACTCATCATCAGCAACCCAGCCATACTGCAACCCCCCATTCTAGAAATGAACCAAACCCTTCCAATAGGCACAAGAAAATAGGGCAAACCATAAGTAAACACCAGACCACAAAATTTGAACCATCCCAAAACAACCTAACAAATGCATGCTGTCAGGACGCCCTGGCAACGAACGGCATGTCAGAAACGATAACTCACAAGTGACCCGGAATTTATTCGGCTCCTTCTTTTGCACTACCCCTAACGAAGAAAAACAACCAGAACCAGAAATGGCAGAGATAAAACTGAACCGCCCAATACCTGCACGATACCTCGCACCAAAATTATTATTATATTTTATATACATTTACTATTATTATTATGATTCTAGAACCCACCGCAGCCTGAACCCTGGTATCTCAACGAGCCATAAGGCCCCGTCACACACAAGGACAAATCCCCGGCAGATCCGCGGCCTCAGCGAAACCCCGGACACACCGCTCCATCTGTACACAGCCACAAACCTGGCACTGATTGTCCGCAACTTCACCACGACCACCGATCCGCCGCAGATCCATCCCCGCGCGCGACAAGACCCCCAAGGCTTTATGCAGTGTCACCCATCCTTCCACTGCCTGAACTGCCCATCATTTCAACACCGGGTGTGATCGCCACAAAACCAATGAACCTTCCTTGTATCAGAACACCCCTGAACAATTCTCAGGCCCCCCCCCCCCTTTTTATTTTTTTTTTTTTGTGTGCCTGGATGCTTGCAGAATGGCAAACACCTGAAGCCAGTTAACAAAATCGAAAGTTTAACCACTCACCCTTCTCTATCTACCCTGACACCGCGACCCCCACCACAAGATGTGGCCTAACTTGATGACCAACCGGTGACCTGCCTCAACGCCCGACACCCAAAATGGAAATGGGGGACCCCATTGACCTGACCTTTGCCTGCTCCACACGTTCCGGAAACTCCTTCCCAAACCCGAACATGCTGCAGACCCTACTAACTGACCCCACAGAGGCCCCCCAACATGCTAAAACTAAGACCGCCACCATTCCCCCATGGCCTAATAAAACACCTACCCAGGAAAATCGCACTAGATGAACACACACAGAACATATAATTAAACTCACCAGGCTGCGTGGGGGCATGGGACCCACCAGCCGGAACACCCGATTCCAGCCGATGACTCTCCTCAGGATGTTGAGGCACTCAAGCCACTTAAGCAGCTTGCTTAGGGAGACCCCAGCAAGCCGCCGCGCTCAAACCTAGCGGGACCACCAGGGAGCAGACTACCTGTTGAACGACCTCCCAGGACGTGGATCATCCCCTCCTAGATGACGACCTCTTCCTCGACACGGACCTCATCTGCGAAGACGAGCCCCTCCGTGCTGCTGACCTCCAACATAAAGGCGACCTCCACTGTGATGACGACAGCCTCCTCCTCAATGCTGACCTCCTTCCAGATGCCGATCCCTGCGCCGACCTCCTTACCGATAACCATTACCGAGCTGAAAACGACCTCCACGCTGACCTCCAGCCAGATGATGACCTCCGCGCTGACCCCCTCACTGAAAACAACCTCCATGCTGACCGCCAGCCATATGATGACCTCCGTGCTGACCACCTCACTGAAAACAACCTCCATGCTGACCGCCAGCCAGATGATGACCTCCACGCTGACCACCTCACTGAAAACAACCTTCATGCTGACCACCAGCCAGATGATGACCTCCGCGCTGACCTCTGTCCCCGATGACGACCTCCGCGCTGACCTCTGTCCCCGATGACGACCTCCGCGCTGACCTCTGTCCCCGATGGCGACCTCTGTGCTGACCTCTGTCCCCGATGACGACCTCCACGCCGACCTCTGTCCCCGATGACGACCTCCGCGCTGACCTCTGTCCCCGATGACGACCTCCGCGCCGACCTCTGTCCCCGATGACGACCTCCGCGCTGACCTCTGTCCCCGATGACGACCTCCGCGCTGACCCCTGTCCCCGATGACGACCTCCGCGCTGACCCCTGTCCCCGATGACAACCTCTGCGCTGACCCCTGTCCCCGATGACGACCTCTGTGCTGACCTCTGCCCCCGATGACGACCTCCGCGCTGACCTTTCCCTCGATGTTGACCTTTGCTTTTCTGACCTCAAGCCTGAAGCCGCCCTCTGCGCTGACTTCTGTCTCTGAGTGTTTCTCCGGATGTCCAGTTGCTGCCACCACAAGCAGTCCCCCCACAGGTATATCACTGGAAAGGACCGCTGCCATCTTGTTGAAGCCCTGATCACTAGAGGCTTGAGGCAGAGCCTCGGTCACATGATAAACCGAGGCCCCGCCCACCTCCGCAGGTCCCGGCTGCCTTGTAAGATTCCTCCCCTGTTCCATCTGAAAGCACAGGATGGAGAGATGGACAGGGAGGATCCCTGGGGAGGGGGCTCTTGCGGCACCACTGAGACCTCAGGAGCTGCTCCTGGTGGCAGACTGTCAGGCACCCTCGCCCTGCATGCCCACGTGGGGAAGTGGATCTTCTGCAGCAACCCCCACAGCCGAACCTCCCAATATCTCCAGCACCTGTGCTCTGATGCAGCTCCATCCACGCAGCTGGCAGCCCCCTGCAGCTGCTCCGGAAGTTTTAAATCACCATGATTACAGTCACAGCAAGAGACGAGGTGAAGGGGGCTCAGCACCTTTTCTGCTGGCTTCACATGCTGTTCTGATAGTACCCACCCCTTCTACTGATCCTATATTCCCAATTGATCACCCCTAGCACTTAACCCAGCCCCCTTAAACTTCTGACCCCCCACAGCCTGCGCTTTCTTTCCCTGCAACCAGTGTTAACCCCTCGTTGCCCTTCAAAGTCAGTCATGAGTCACTTTGCCCATGGCTCCGCTGTGGGCTCCGTTCAGCCTCTCTTGAGAGAAAGAGCAATCCTCTAAACTTCGTCAGTGGGGGCTGCAGACAATCAAAAGTTCTTCATGAAGCTCTATGTATAAGCAGATGATTTGTAGCTCTGTATTACTATAATTATTATCCTAATGTAGCTGTGTTTTTTATAATGAATTGTTCTAAAATGAATCTGGCTGGAATTTTGGACCTAAAAATAATATGATGTTAAAGGGTGAACATTCCCTTTTAGCTTTGAGCTTGTTTTGCATTTGCCACAAATTCTTATATTGTATGAGTGTATGAGTCATTACTGTAAGCCATCATCAATTTCTCACTATGTTTCATCAGCTTTCTATCATTTTTAAGTTCTGACGCATTTCAGTTTGTGAAACAACCCTCAGTATATCCTTACTATTGTGTAGAACATATCTGTCTATAGTCTTGCATGGTATAGACTGTATGATACTATGCTTTCATCCTGAGGAAGAGACAAGATTGTGTCGAAACGCATCGAAATACACCATTTCAGTTCATTGGACTCCTGATTTTGGCTTCATCATGTCAACGAGAAGGAACCACAATTTTTCCTTATCTTCAATGGTATAGACTCCATTCCATGCATTACCTGATGTGACAGTTGCTATATTGCAGAGTAGAAACATTTTTTTCTGCACTATTCACAATAGGTATCTTTCATGCCAAGTGGACATCATGTTAAAAATTGAAACCCACATCATAAAATGGGTCATTTTCAGATATATAGTTCCAAGTCAGCATATATTTGAAATTCTTTGCTCATATGCCTTGATAGAGCAACCCCATCTCTAAAGCGGGCTTTACACACAGCGACATTGCTAGCAATGTCGCTGGTGAAAGCACCTGCCCTCGTCGGTTGTGCGTCACTGGAAAATTGCTGCCCGTGGCGCACAACATTGCTTACACCTGTCACACATACTTATCTGCTTAGTGACGTCGCTGTGGCCGGCGAACCGCCTCCTTTCTAAGGGGGCGGTTCGTTCGGCGTCACAGCGGCGTCACTAAGCGAACGCCCAAGAGAAGCGGAGGGGCAGAGATGAGCGGCCGGAACATCCCGCCCACCTCCCTCTTTCCTCATTGCGGGCGGCCGCAGGTATGGTGATGTTCCTCTTTCCTGCGGTGTCACACATAGCGATGTGTGCTGCTGCAGGAACGATGAACAACCTGCGTCCTGCAACAGCAACGATTATCGGGATTAGAACGACTGGTCAACGATCAACGATTAGGTGAGTAATTTTGATCGTTAACGTTCGTTCGTGTGTTTCACACGCAATGACATCGCTAACGAGGCGTCACGAATTCCGTGACCCCAACGACATCTCGTTAGCGATGTCGTTGCATGTAAAGCCCGCTTTAGAGTAGGGGGCTGCTCCACAAATGGAATTGGCTTTTGTGCATCAAATTATCAGCCAATGATAGGAGTAATTCTATATTTGTTTTGGAGTAGCCGCTGCAGAATATATATATATATATATATATATATATATATATATATATATATATATATATACAGTCAGGGCCAGAAATAATTGGACAGTGACACAAGTTTTGTTATTTTAGCTGTTTACAAAAACATGTTCAGAAATACAATTATATATATAATATGGGCTGAAAGTGCACACTCCCAGCTGCAATATGAGAGTTTTCACATCAAAATCGGAGAAAGGGTTTAGGAATCATAGCTCTGTAATGCATAGCCTCCTCTTTTTCAAGGGACCAAAAGTAATTGGACAAGGGACTCTAAGGGCTGCAATTAACTCTGAAGGCGTCTCCCTCGTTAACCTGTAATCAATGAAGTAGTTAAAAGGTCTGGGGTTGATTACAGGTGTGTGGTTTTGCATTTGGAAGCTGTTGCGGTGACCAGACAACATGCGGTCTAAGGAACTCTCAATTGAGGTGAAGCAGAACATCCTGAGGCTGAAAAAAAAGAAAAAAACCATCAGAGAGATAGCAGACATGCTTGGAGTAGCAAAATCAACAGTCGGGTACATTCTGAGAAAAAAGGAATTGACTGGTGAGCTTGGGAACTCAAAAAGGCCTGGGCGTCCACGGATGACAACAGTGGTGGATGATCGCCGCATACTTTCTTTGGTGAAGAAGAACCCGTTCACAACATTAACTGAAGTCCAGAACACTCTCAGTGAAGTAGGTGTATCTGTCTCTAAGTCAACAATAAAGAGAAGACTCCATGAAAGTAAATACAAAGGGTTCACATCTAGATGCAAACCATTCATCAATTCCAAAAATAGACAGGCCAGAGTTAAATTTGCTGAAAAACACCTCATGAAGCCAGCTCAGTTCTGGAAAAGTATTCTATGGACAGATGAGACAAAGATCAACCTGTACCAGAATGATGGGAAGAAAAAAGTTTAGAGAAGAAAGGGAACGGCACATGATCCAAGGCACACCACATCCTCTGTAAAACATGGTGGAGGCAACGTGATGGCATGGGCATGCATGGCTTTCAATGGCACTGAGTCACTTGTGTTTATTGATGACATAACAGCAGACAAGAGTAGCCGGATGAATTCTGAAGTGTACCGGGATATACTTTCAGCCCAGATTCGGCCAAATGCCGCAAAGTTGATCGTACGGCGCTTCATAGTACAGATGGACAATGACCCCAAGCATACAGCCAAAGCTACCCAGGAGTTCATGAGTGCAAAAAAGTGGAACATTCTGCAATGGCCAAGTCAATCACCAGATCTTAACCCAATTGAGCATGCATTTCACTTGCTCAAATCCAGACACAAGACGGAAAGACCCACAAACAAGCAAGACCTGAAGGCTGCGGCTGTAAAGGCCTGGCAAAGCATTAAGAAGGAGGAAACCCAGCGTTTGGTGATGTCCATGGGTTCCAGACTTAAGGCAGTGATTGCCTCCAAAGGATTCGCAACAAAATATTGAAAATAAAAATATTTTGTTTGGGTTTGGTTTATTTGTTCAATTACTTTTGACCTCCTAAAATGTGGAGTGTTTGTAAAGAAATGTGTACAATTCCTACAATTTCTATCAGATATTTTTGTTCAAACCTTCAAATTAAACTTTACAATCTGCACTTGAATTCTGTTGTAGAGGTTTCATTTCAAATCCAATGTGGTGGCATGCAGAGCCCAACTCGCGAAAATTGTGTCACTGTCCAAATATTTCTGGACCTAACTGTAAATACACGTCAGGCGCAGATTCCTCCTGTAAGAACAGCTGATTGCCAAGCTTCTATATAAAAGGAGATTGCCAACTTAAGACAGGCTCATTAACCAAGCAGTTTTTTGTAGTCTGAGAGCAGAGAAGAGAAGGGAAGTACACTTAAATTCATATTTACAGTCTTGAAAAAAACTAAGTACACCCTCTTTGAATTCTACGCTTTTATGTATCAGAACATAATAAAAAACATCTGTTCTTTAGAAAGTCTTAAAATTAGGTAAGTACAACTTCAAAGGAACAACACATGAT